>NC_061510.1:389756255-389792435 GCF_022539505.1 Lolium rigidum
AACAACAATCAAAATAGGCGACGTTTCTCTCGGCGGTTCTCAGACTACGATGGCCCCGACCAAGTAGCAGCTGGTTTTCGAGGAAATAGTGGAGGAAATCATCGAGATGACTATCAGAGGAGTAACGAGTAGCGCAATGACTACAGGGATGCTCCAAGCTCTAGCAGGCAAAATAGTCGACCGAGATTCCAAAGGCCATATGTATCACCCGAGGATCTTTTGAATGGATACGGGAAAAGACAGTCGGGTCATCTTCAGAAGGACTGCTGAACTTTTCTAGCATTGCATAGATACGCAGGACATACCAATGCACATGCAACAAGCAGGAACCCCCAGGGCCCAAGGAGTGAGATTCACCTTCCACCTCCACCCACAATTACCGACGAAAATTGACATCAGTTGCAATTGGCGGCAACCCCAGCCAACATGGTCCTTATATTGACACAACGGGAGCAGTGTCAATGATTCAGAAGGGCAGACCCTCGAATAGAGCCCAAAAGGTGATTTTGCGAAAAGTTTACATGGCAGAGAAGATGCCTCCACCATCGATTGAGTACTTGAATTGGTCAGCACAGGACATCAGGTTCACCCAAGCGGACCACCCGCCCCAAGTTCCTCGACCAGGGCAATCAGCTGTGATTTTGCCAGCAGTGATCGCAGGATTTGACGTATCGCGTGTGTTCATACATGGAGGGAGCATCTTAAACCTTATGTACGCAGATACATTGAGGAAGATGAACATATCTCTGGCAAATTTAACACCAACTGACACGCACTTCCACGGAATCACGCCCGAAAAACCAAGTTATCCATTGGGAAAGATCAATCTCGACGTTCAATTTGGAACTCGAGAGAATTACAGAGAAGAGAAGCTGGAGTTTGAAGTTGTGGATTTTCTGTCACAGTATCATGCTCTACTGGGACGGCCCGCTTATGCCATATTTATGGCGGTGCCACATTATACATACTTGTTATGGAGGCTCCCTGGACCCAAGGGCCCAATTACGGTAAAGGGGGGTTTTGCTCTGGCAGATATGTGCGACAAGGATTTCCACAGGATGTCAGAAACTTTAGGGATGCGAGCGGAATACATGGCG
This sequence comes from Lolium rigidum, assembly GCF_022539505.1. Taxonomy (NCBI): domain Eukaryota; kingdom Viridiplantae; phylum Streptophyta; class Magnoliopsida; order Poales; family Poaceae; genus Lolium; species Lolium rigidum. Next base: position 389,757,353 of record NC_061510.1, read on the forward strand.
TCAAGGTTAACAACTGATTATGATGTGTTGCCTGACGGAGGAAGGCCGCTTAAGGAGCAAACTTTCGACACCTCCAAGAACTCAAAGGAAGTGCAGATTCCTTCGTGAGCGTTGGAAAATCTTCGCATGGTGTCCAGCTGACATGCCAGGAGTATCCAAGGAACTTGTCGAGCACCCCCTTAATCTGGATCCGAGGGCTAGGCCAATTCGACAACCTTTGCGGCGTTTTTCGGAACCAAACCGCAAAGCTATGCTCTCAGAAATTAATCGACTTCGAGAAGCAAATTTCACCAGGGAGCTATACACAGAGGCCACATGGGTCGCGAACCCAGTTCTGGTCCCAAAGAAAAACACTGATGTCCTTCGCATGTGCGCCGACTTCACGTGTCTCAATAAACATTGTCCAAAGGATCACTTTCCCCTCCCGAGGATCGGTCAAATTATCGACTCCACAACGGGATGCGAACGTCTTTCCTTCCTGGACGCGCATTCTCAGTTACAACCAAATCTGCCTAAAAGAAGAAGATGAGGTGAAAACAGCTTTTATAACCCCTTATGGCGTGTCCTCGCTGACGAACAATGCCCTTTGGATTGAAAAACGCGGAGCTACCTATCGAGAGGATGATGCAAAAGTGTCTCGCCACGCAGATCGGCAAGAACGTTCAAGTGTACATCGATGACGTCGTCATAACAACAAAATAGGGGTTATCTTTGATTGATGATCTTCGAGAAACCTTCGACAACCTCAAGAAGTTTCGCCTCAAGCTAAACCCGACGAAATGTTCCTTCGGTGTTCCTGCGGCAGAACTCCTCGGATACTTAGTATCGGCTAGAGGAATTGAGGCGAACCCTGAGAAAATACAAGCCATCGTGACAATGAGGAAGCCCACGAAGCTCGAGGAGATACAACAGCTGACAGGACGTGTCGTAGCTTTGAGCAGGTTTGTCCCCAGGCTAGGAGAAAAAGCGCTGCCCTTCTACGCGCTCATCAAGCAAGGAGAAAAGTTCGAGTGGAACGAAGAAGAAGACAGAGCTTTCGAGCACCTCAAGCGCACAATCTCGACACCCCCAATACTGGTGGATCCAAAGGAAAAAAGAACCTCTCCTGCTGTATATCGCGGCTACACCTCAGGTGGTCAGCATAGTCCTTGTGGTAGAAAGGGAAGAAGAAGGAAAAATTCATGAAGTTCAAAGGCCGGTATACTTCATCAGTGAAGTTTTATCAACATCAAAACAGCGTTACCCGCATTATCAGAAGTTATCAAATCCAGAAGCTACATGCCGTGTCTCCCTTTGAGGAATAGAGCTTTCCCCTCGGGACATCACGTATGAAAAACGAAAAGCAACAAAGTCGCAAATTCTACCAGATTTCGTCGCGGAATGGATGGAGCTGCAAAACACGGGACCCCCTGATTTGTCGAGTACCTGGCATATGAACTTCGACGGGTCCAAGAGAGTAGAAGGAGCTAGAGCAGGCGTGATACTGGTGTCACCCCAAGGCGACAAAATGAAATATATATTGCGGATGACATTCCCCAATGCATCAAATAATGAGGCAGAATATCAAGCACTTATACATGGGATGAAGATGGCAAAGGCGTGCGGCGCGCCGCGACTAAAAATCTTCGGCGACTCCCAATTGGTGGCTCAACAGGTGATGAACAAGTGTGATGCAGTCAACGACAGCATGATATCATACAAGGAGGTATACAATGAACTCGAGAAACTCTTTGATGGATGCAAAGTAAACCATATCAGCAGACTCAGCAATGATGAAGCCGATGTTTTGCAAATATCGGGTCACAATGCTTACCAATACCACATGGAGTGTTTTGGGAGGAGATAAGCGAGAGATCAACTAAGGCGAAGAAAACACCGAAGCAGGCAAAGAAAAAAAAGAAAAGTCTGAGAAAAACTCGGGGGCTCCAGCAGATCTAGAAGCGAACACATCGGAAGATGAGGAGGAACCACATGAAGTTATGATGATAGAAGTTCCTTGGGTGCAAGTTTATGTGGCATATATCATGAGGAAAGAGATACCCGAAGATCCGGCGGAGGCAAGACGAGTCATTCGACGATCTAAAGCCTTTACCATGGTCAAGGGAGAGCTGTACAAACGAAGTATATCAGTAGTATTGCAAAGGTGCGTTACACCCGAGGAAGGAGAGTTATACTAAAGGATGTACACGAGGGAATATGCGGCCACCGTGCAAGCAGTCGAGCAATAGAAGCCAAAGTCTTCAGGGCAGGTTTTTATTGGTTAACGGCAGTAGAAGAGGCAAAGGACATAGTGCGTACCTGCGATGCGTGTCAAAGATTTGCGGCAAAGCCTCATTCTCCGGCAGCAGAGCTGATGCCAATACCATTGGCTTGGCCCTTCGCACAATGGGGTCTCGACATGGTGGGGAAGCTACACAAGGCTTGGCAAGGAGGATACGTATATTTTCTTGTGGTTGTCGACAAGTTCACCAAGTGGATCGAAGTAGTACAAGTAACTTCGGCAGATGCAGGATCGGTGGTGAGCTTCATCAAGGGCATAGTCTTTCGATTCGGTGTCCCTAACAGCATAGTTACAGACAATGGCAGCAATTTTACCTCCAAAGAATTCAATGCATGATGTGCGAGGTAGGCATCAAATTGCACTTTGCATCGGTGGCGCACCCGCAAACCAATGGGCAAGTCGAAAAAGCGAACGGCATCATCCGCAACGGTATCAAGAAACGGCTGATAACACCATTGGAGAAAGCTCGACACACTTGGCCGGATGAGTTGCCTAGCGTGCTATGGAGCATACGGACAACACCCAACACATCGACGCAAGAAACTCCGTTCTTCTTGGTCCATGGAGCCGAGGCGGTACTCCCGATAGAAATAGAACATAATTCTCCGAGAGTGGCGAATATGATGAAGAAACCTCGAGAAAGGCGCTGGAAGATGATGTCGATGCACTCGACGAAGCTAGAGACGAGGTGTTGTCGAGAGTCACCACGTACCAACAAAACCTGAAAATTTACCATAGTCGACGCTTGCGACCAAGGTCCTTTCAAGTTAGCGACTTGGTTCTTCGGCTCACTCAGGACAGTCATGAAAAATTCGAATCTCCTTGGGTAGGACCATACATCGTTCGAAGTGATTCCAGGAGGAGCGTACGGATTGAAGGATAAGAAGACGAGGAAGGAAGAACCAAACCCCTGGAACGTGGCGCAGCTCCGGCGTTTCTACGCATAGAAGCCAAAATAGATTTACATATGTAAGCACATAATGTACTGAAAAGCTCGCGAGTTTTCAGACGCACTCTTTTTCTTTCAGGGCACCGAGTGGGGCTGAAAGGTTTTTAATGAGGCGAGCTCGCGATGCTGCAATATAGTAAAAATATTGGTGATATATATCTTCTTCTTCGTCAGGCTCTAGGGCTTAAACCCGCAAAATTAACAATATATACTCAGCTATTACAAAATATAGCTCGAAAACTATTTTCCTTGGTTCAAATACCTCACGAATAATAAACTTACATACGCCCACCGAAACACTCGGGGGCTAGAGGGAAACAAAAAATGAACAAACTTGCTTTGACTATACATAAGTCTCGTAAATAATGTTTACACTACAAGTGACCCGCAATATACACTCTGACTTAGCAGCAAGCATAATAGAAAGAAAAACAAAACAGCTATAGCAGATCATCTATCGTTACCCTGTTGTCGGCAACCAGGACGCCTTCATCCAGTCGACATCTTGGCGGCTGTCGGCAACCAGAGCAATGGTTCCCTCGACTCCGAGCCTTCAAGTTCTCCTCGCCGGTAAACCAAGGCAGGATCTTCTTCGCCTCGAAAGCGATGCACAAGCTCAGAGAAAATCTCGGGCTCTGTCTGCTTAGGAAAGAAGTGAGGGAATAGTCGCTTAAACGCGACACGAGATTCGGAAATATTAGTTCGCGCCAGGTCGCCGTGCATCTCGAGTATGGAAAGAGTGTCGAGAAGACGATCCTTGGCACCTTAAAATCCTCACCCATCCTCCCTGCTAGAGCAAAGAAGAAGTTCATCAATATTCAGAGAAGCAAGTAAAGATAAAACAAAGGAAGGCGAAGGAAGACACTTACTAACAAATCGTCGCTTCTGGGTCTCCAAACAATCTATGATGGCATTTTCACGCGCGATCTCTTGAGAAACCTTGTCACTCAGAGCATTTTCAGCTTTCTGGAGCCTTTGACGAAGATCTTCAACAGTAGTGGCATCTCGTTCAACTTTATCACGAGCCTTTTCGCTTTGCTTAAGCTTAACAGCGAGCTCTTCAACGCATTTTTTTTGGCTCGATCGAGGTTCTCTGAAAGGAAGGTCCAAAGGCAAAAATCAGTTCAGATACAAAATAAGTTATCCGAGAAAAATGGGGCACACAGAACAAAGTGGGCATTACCCCTCAGATCTTCGGCGGCGTCGCGAAACCCAATAAATTGGGTCCCAAGCTTGATGAGATGCTTCATCACAGGCTATAAAGAGAGCATCAGGAAAGAAGTGAGAGAAGAGGAAAAACTCGACAAATGATCAAAGTTAGAATAGCAAAGCAAAATAGTGAATCAAGAAGAAAAAGAAGACTTACATCGTCTAAAGAAGGAGTCGAGGAACCTCCCGCAACAATTGCATGGCTATCGCCAGCCCCAATCCTTGCTCTTTTTGGCGAGGGGGCTCGGGGGCTGGCTGTAGGAGTCGATGTTTCCACGTTTTGTTGGGGAGGAGGCGAAGATTCTTCGGCAGCTCGGCGTTCTTCAGAGAGAACCAAGGTGTGGGAGGTACTCGTTAGAGCCGGCCCATGAACCTCGGGTTCTTCTTTCTCTTCTTCTTCACCACTGTCAACACAGAAAAATGAGTGCCGATGAAAAAAGAAGTTGAACAAGAAATAACAGTAAAGAAGCTTACGAGCTAACAGGAGCATGCGTCATCATAAGGGTTAAAGGCACCCTCTTCTTTGGGTGACGTTTCTTCAGCAGCAGGGTCCGTGGGCTTGGAGGTGGAAGGAGGGGAGAGCCCTGATTCAGAAGCATCCGATTCAGATTTTTGGAAGAAGCCGCGGATTTGTGAGATCCCGCGACTCCACTCTCAGGGCGAGAGGGTTCTTGCGAGTCGCCAGTGACAACAGCTCGCTCTTCCACCTCTCCACCTTCAGGAAGGGGGAACAGAAGATAAAACTTGGTGGTTCTGCACGATGAAAAATCAAAATCAAGGTGAACATACCAAACAAATGAGGAAGCAGTCGAAAAATAAAAGCACAACTCGAAGAAAAAGTTACTTACTTCGGGAAGGGCGTGGTTGCCACTATACGGCTCCACGCGGCAGGAGGTTGGAACATCATGTTTCTTGCTTAACGAGGAGAAACGTCGAATGAGCTTCTCCAAGTCCTTCACAGAGAGATCTTTGGATAGGTGATCAATATCATTCTCGCGAGCATACATCCAAAGGGGGGTTTTGCGAGCCTGTAGAGGTTGCACCCTGATCCTAAGGAAATAAGCAGTGATCTAAACACCCGACAGTTCTTCACCGCGGGTTTTCTGAAGCTCGTGGATGTGCTTCATCAGAGCATCTGTAGTTGTCCTTTCTTCATCAGTAGCCTGGGCGTCCCAGGATCGGCGCCTAAGGATTTTTGCGGCACCATCAAAAGGAGCGATGTTGTATTCTTGGGAGTTGTTGTACTCCTCCTGAACGTACAACCACATCATGTGCCACCCTTGGACGAAGTCGGGGAATTTGACGTCGAAGTAGTCAACTTCGGGTCGGACGCAGATGACAACGCCGTCCACATTGTAGGAGACATTGCGAGAGCTGTTGCGCCGGAGATAGAAAATGCGTTTCCACAGGCCCCGATGAGGATGGGTCCTGAGGAAGCACTCACACAAGGTGGTGAAAATCGAGATATGGAGGATGAAGTTGGGGGTCAGATGATGCAGCTGAATCCCGTAAACAAAGAGAAGTCCACGAAGAAACTCGTGGATGGGAGTGGAAAGGCCGCGAATGAGGTGATCGATGAAAGTTACCCGGTGCCCAATTGGAGGACGCGGGAAGCTTTCGTCGCCGGGGAAGATCAGCGAGCCCTCCTTCTTGACCAGGCCAAGCTTCTTGAGGGTCTTCTGGTCCTGGTTGGAGATTTTGGATCTCTCCAATCCAGAGATCTCCGCATTCTCCATCGTTGCGTTGGTGCCTGGAGCGGTGTGTCTCAGCAGTTTGGTGCGCGGCGGCATAAAACAGAGCTCTAGTGGAGAAAGGGGTTGGTTGGAAGCGCGGGCGTGAGGAGCTTGGGGACGGCAATGGCGGAACAAGAGAGAGGAGAGATAAGAACGGCGCAGCGAAGGGGGAGAATGAGGACGGATGGGCAATTTTATAGAGAGGAACCGATCCGTCGCACCGTTGGATGAAAGGAAAATGCATCTTACGCCTTATGCGTGTCAATAATGGTATAATCGTCTTTTCGGCGAGAAGTTACTGGACAGAAGTTACTGCCCGCGTGCCGGTAATTGCGGAGGACGTGTGTCCCCCACTTGCGCAACGTGTCGACGGTGCAAAACTTTGGACCCACACTTCAGCGACGTGACAGGAGCCGTGGTTTTCAAGGAGGTGGTCGTGGCTATCGTAAGCAATGATATCATCCTGAAGAAAAATATCGAGTGTTTCTATCAAATATAGCAACAGCGAAAACCACGAGTGAGCTAACCAGAAAAATATCGGGAGCTTGTGATCAAATACAAAGCATCTGGTCACACACTCGGGGGCTACTCTTATCAGAAATATGGTTCATATTTCTGATAAGAGGGAGAGGCAGCCAAAGAAAATATCGAGTTTATACAAGATAGAAAAAAACTGAGCCTACAACCAAGTACAAGTACTTTCCTGTAGCCTCGGGGGCTACTCCCATCGGGAACGCTGGTCGCGCACCCGATAAAAATGAAAAAGATGGGAAGCTGACAATATAGCGACAAGACAGCAAAAAGGTGAGCCTACAACCAAGTACAAGCACTTGGCTGTAGCCTTGGGGGCTACTCCCATCGGGAGCGCTAGTCGCGCACCCGATGAAATATGAGGAGTAACATTGCACATCTTCGAGTTAAAACATAACTCTTCATATACTCCCATCGGTAGGTCAAGATGGTAAGTCATTATATGACTCGAGTAAATATGCCATTCCAGCAGCCGAAAAAGGCACTCGGCAATATATTCTTAGAGCGCGTCCGCCGAGGAAAAATCTCTGAATTGCGATTGCGATTGCGATTTCTGAATACAATTTTAGATCGTGGACCATGTTGGGTGATTAAATATGTATTAATAAAGGATAAAAAGTCCACTCATTAATTCAAAAAAAGACTATATGATGTCGTGATTGTTGTCTGAAAACTCGTGGCTGGTATTCATCATTAGAGATGGCGGTGCACTCAACTTTTGCAGTCTATCCTCTATCTCTTTCCCCAGTTGAACCCCCTGCTTTTGAACCAGGTCGGTATTCGTGGTCTTGATTAATTCTGCTTAGGTCTGAGTTTGAACCACATTGATCCTTTCAGGAAGAAGTGGGCGTCATATATAGGTGTAAAATACGATTTTATCAGATGAAACATGTTCACTTTCAACAGTGATGATTGCATATTTCAGGAGGATTCATTCTTTATCTAGCAGATACTATGTTGTAAGAAATTTTAGAAGTTGGGTAGACTTACTTAGTCTGATTTAGAAGTATCTATTTCTCAATCGACTTACAAACAGCAGCTCGCTTCAAAAATTGACTGGGTATCAGCCAACCTATTGTGAGACTAGTAATGCCCATTTGCATAGTTTTACGAAAGTAAAATACAGTAGGAGCTCGACACAATAACAGAAACCCGCTGTTCGTACTCAGATTCGAGTACTCCCTACGGGACAAAAACCTGTAAGCGATCGAACCCAATGTTTTGCCACTAACCTGTTACATGTTGATCTCATGCAGCAAATGCAAAGCTAGGGAGGCACACATTACTGCGGGGCAGGAAGGAGGTAGAATGCAGCATAAGGGTACACAATATTCATACCCTCGTCAGTCTCATGCACTTTTGTTACCTCCAAAGATTTGGGGCAAAATATAAATACACCCACCATGGTCCAAAAGAATAATGTGTCGCCCTCCTCAGCAACCCCGATGATCTTCACCGGTGGCATCACAGGGAACCGAGAGTCTGTCCAAGGCAATGGCGCCATCGACAGACCGATGACGACCTCACCTAGATCAATTGTTTTGCGCAACACCCAACCGCCATCAGCTTCAGTGTCCCGCACCCACAGGCGTATAACCATGTCTTGGGCAGCGGCAAGACCGAGCCGTGCACCACCGTCCACCTTCATAAGGCGCACATTACCACCCCTTGGTCGCTCGAACACGGTGAGGGTGCCCTCTCCCATGTCATAAGCCAGCACACGATAGTCATAAAGTGGTTGGTACATGGTGTTTCCCACAATGGCACAGGGCTCCGCGCGGATGTGGCCACCCACGGGCGGGAGGTAAACCGGCATGGACTCCGGTCCCCACTGGCCGGTCAGCGAGGAGAAGACGTTGGCACATACACGGCCTCGGAAATCGCTGCTCATGACTGCTATGCGGAACGGACTTGTGGGCTTGCAATTCATGTAATGGTTGTTGTCATCACAGCCGGGCGAGCAGATTAGGGCAGCATTGGTGTTCCTCTTTAAGAAAATCACACTCAAGAGGTTGTTTTGTCTAGAGGCGATCTTCTGATTACAATAGCCAGTCATAGGGTGCCACACAAGGAAACCCATATCTTGCCCGCTGGCTTCATCATGTAGAAGAACGCGACCATGTCGACAATCCATGAATTTCCAACGGTGTTCATTCTCACCGGGCCGCTCAAAGGAGAATCTAGCGAACCCGCCAACATGCACGAATTGGTGGGGAATTGTGTCAGAGTTGTGAAAGAAGCCCATTGTTAGGGGTGTACCATGGCGCACACGATGCCGACGTAGAAAATCTTGATCATTCACGATACGACGCCAAGCCCTGCAAACGGCGGAGGCATGGACAAGGCTTTGGGGACGTGGTGGGAGGTTCTCGATGATCTCAAGGTGGAGCTCTTCGGTATGATGCGTGCCATGGCTGCGTTTCCATTAGGTTAGCTATGAGGTAAAGATTTGCTTTGTATGGTAAGTTGTCGAATTTACCTTTTTTACTCTTCGCCGGTGTTGCTAAAGCATGGTCATCCACCATGTTTTTCCGGACAAAGCGACTAGTCACCGACAACTTCTAGATGGCGTCGGAAAATTCACCTTGATGACAAGCCCCCGCCTCCTCCCCACTTTGACGAGGGAGCACCAAAGGCGTCACCACCACCCACTACTGGGAGGCAACATCATGGTCCGCCGGAGAAAAGGAGGAAGGGTGGAACCACAAAGATCTCTAGGGAAAACGAAGATTGGAAATATAGATGTACAAGTTGGTGCGAGGAAAAGGATATGCGAAGAGTGCGGCGCCGTGGAGGTGGGGTGGGAGATCGGTTAGGGTTAGAACGGAGGTGGTCTATTTATTAGATGTTGGAGGTGATGGTGATGGTTGGATTAGATCTAACGGCCACAAAAAAATGTGTGAGTTTACACGATTTTTGGCAAATTATGTTGAAACGTTGGATGAAACTAAGGTATTCCGAGAACTATGGCTAGGCAAATGGAAAAATAGCAAACCATAACTAGAGAATCAAAATGTTGATTATATATAGAGCGTCCGTGAGGATCTAGATCTCTGTGTTGGCTAGGTCTAGCCTAGGCTTCAAGTATAAATAGGAACCTAAATTCGCATTCGTAAGAATTTGAACTGAGGTGCTAAAATTGTATAATCACTCTCCAACCAATTGAGCTAAGCTGGATCACATTTGGGGATAGCTCCCTCCTAGTCTTTCCCTGGCCGTTTGGTAGTAGTTTGGTGCTTAATGGCTGATTGTTAGTGCCCTGACTTGCTCTACTCCTCTTTTTCTATGTACTAGCATAAATACCCGTGCGTTGCAACGGATAGAGAAATTTAGATTTACGTACATGCATAAAAATTTCGTCTCTTAAAGTTAAAAATGGCAAGAAGTCAAAATAGTGAACAGGTAATAGTAAATAGCTGGCTCCTATCTTTCCCCCACATTTTCTAAAATGCAGTTCCATGGAAGGGGTCGAAATGATGGCCATGTGAATAAAATTAGCAATCCAGACTAAGAACTTCTAATTGTTTTATATGAAAGAGATCTACACATGGTTTCACGGAAAACCAGGGGTAGAATGATACCTTTCAGATCTGGGTACAGGTTTCGTCGACCTTGCACACGAAGATGATAATAATTCGACATAATAATTATTTAGAAAACATGAAACCAGTCATTCACGTTGGAAAAATCGCCTGACACACCATGAGCAGCAAAATAAACATCACATGTGACCAGGGGTTGTGTAGAAATTGAGATTAGCTAGGACGGATATTTAGAATTTAAATTTTTGAAGGCATAAATAAGTCGGAGATTTGTTTACATCTAAATTTAGATAAATCTCTAATATCATTTTATGGATAGAGGTAATATAAAATATGAAGTGGCGTTGATACGGGTTGATATTTATTGAGACAAAGCATTCTTGAGACAAACATAATTTAGACCAAAATATCATTGAAAATTTTGCGCACAAAAAGCTCAAGACCGTCTTATCCTTCGACACATCCATCCCGGTGACAAGAAAATAGCAACAATTAATTTTACGGGAAAAATTAAGAGATCAAAGCCAAGAGATCATATAAAGTGACTGATAATGACGGCACTGCTCATTCTTCCGGATTGTCTCCTCGTCCGCTGCGAGGATGGTAGGCGCTATCGAGAAAATATGGCAGCAACAAATCTAACTTGAACCACATTTTCATTTAGGTCTAGCCGGTACTAACTAATTTGTGCATATAATTTAGGATTTTCTTACCACGGAAATACCTAATGGACCATGTGCGTAGGCACACCAACTTATTCAAAGATTTAAAAAAAATGCTATTTAAGAGATTCAAAAAAATTGAAATATAATTGTACTTATTATCTGGATACTTACTAACCTATTTATCCGAACCGATGGTTGTGACTGTTTTTAGAGAGCAAAAATTATAGACCATGTCGTAGACACGGTTCAATTAAGGTGGACATACTGAAAATAAACAAATGCACATATGTAAATTTCTAAAACATAGCCCACACTCGAGTGGCGCATCAGGCATAGGAGAGCCGACAATTAATAAATAATTGTTCATATGCAAAAATTTCTAAAAGTCATACTGTCTTCCATTCCATTATGAGAAGCCCCCATGCAAGGAGTTTATTGCACCATCCTCAATCCCAGCGTGCAGGTCTTTCTTGTTTCCTTCCATATATCGAAGTGAGATTTCACTTCTGTTTTTTTTCCTCCCATGCTCGTCACGGCCACCACGAGTTAGGCCCCCTTTGTTTGGGCTTTGGATTCTGAGATTCTGCTGTCAATCCTGATTCCTGATAATCAGCTGTGATTCTTGATTCCTGAGAATCAGAAGCAGTCTGTTTGTTTACCCTGCTGTGGAATCTGAGAATCAGAATCTGTCTTTTTGTTTACTTTGATGTTTGGACAGCTTTACGGACCGAAATTAATACAAAATGTATGTTATGACTTGTGCTCATCTAAAACACAATATAAAAGAAAATAAAATGTCATGATACACAGCCACAAAGTAAACATAACAACAAATAAAATGTCATCATAGATAGCCACAAATGAAACGGAACATCAAATAAAATATCATCATACGTAGATCCAAATGAAACGGAACAACAAATAAAATGTCATCATATGTAGCCACAAATTAAACGTAACAGTAAATAAAATGTCATCGTACATAGCCACAAATTAAACATAATAGAAATAAAATATCACGATACACAGCATAGATCATCTAATTCTTCCTACGATCCTCATACATCCTCCTCAGCCAATTCATCTTGCCTTCATTTGTCTTGAATGTACGAAAAAAGGCCCGGTTCTCCAACTTAGCAAACAACTTTGTTGCTATGTAATGCTCATCACTTCCTTCTTTTGCTCCACACATCACTACTTCTTCCATTATATTTTCAATTTCAGTAACAATGGTTATTTTGCTAGAAGCAACTGACGCATCTTCATTAATCATATGATCAACCATACGCTTCAATTCACGTTGCACGGGATTTTTCTTCTTTGGGTTCTCAAGCTGTCCAGCGCCTCTCTTTCCACGACTACTTGGAGTAACGTGTACTTCATCATCATCATCATCTTCTTCAAGATTATGAAGCTCTGCACCCTCCGGCAACACCGTACCAGATATTGTACCAGGCATGAATGAGCTCTCTCCAGTAACAAGGACATTCTCAAACATCCTGCTCATGTCATCCAAATGTTCAGGTCCACGTTTACGAAATGCTAGAAACTCCTTGTTTTCCTGAAAACATAATAGTAGGTATAGTGTTTTGTTGTAATCAGACATTCTCAAAATTACTACAGTAGAGTAAAACTTACTTCTCCCATTTTTTTCCACCAATCATCATCAGCTACCACAGTGTTTGCTTCATCATTCCAACCTAAACCTGTTGTCTTGTTCTTGAAGGTCATCCAACTGGTGTACTCCTTCTTCATACTATCCCATTTATTTTTGAATTGTTGTTTGTTATAATCTCTCTTTGTTTCTCTAAAAAAACCCTCAGCAAGGTTTTTGTAACCAACGGGACTCAGAAACTTGAGAGGCCTATTCCCCTTTTCTTTCTCAATCACACAAAGTTTGCAAAAAATTGCAGTAGCTTCCGCATCCCATATCGCTTTCTCTTTTGCCATCTAAATGTGCATACGATTAAATTAAATATACACATACGAGAACTAGGGGTGAACAATATAGCACTAGCAGCGCTCATATTAATTTCTAAACAAACATTGCAGTACTATTCTAACAGCACTTCATATCTAACAGCAAATAAACAAACAAGAGTACATAGTTTCAAAAGAAAAACAAATAACAGTACATGTACGTACCTTGACAGGACGCGCTGGATGGAGCTGTGCGTGGCCGGATGGAGGAAGCTGCTGGGCGTGGCCGGATTGAGTAATCTGCTGGGCGTGGCCAGATGACTTGCTCGACCGGGTTTGGAGGAGCAGGTGGGAGGCGCGGCCGGGAGGAGTGGGTCAGCGGGCGGCGAGCGGGCGTGGGTAGGTGGCCAGGACGCGCGGGTCAGCGGCTGGGAGGAGCGGGCGGCGGCCGGGCTCGAGGCGGCGGCCGGCCGAGCAGGGTTTCGTGCGAGCGTGAGCCAGCGGCGGCGGCCTCTCGAGCGGGGACGGGGCGATCGCGAGGGTCACGCAGATCGAGCGAGGCGCGGACGGAAGAAAACGTTTCGGCCCAAACAAAAGCTCGGGAATCACCTATTTCCTCAATTCTCAGATTGTGGTTCTCTGTGTGTAGTTTTTAGAATCAATTCTGGACAATCTGGATATTATGTAGGGCTGTTTGTTTCAGATTCTAATTTCACAGTAGCTAGAATCCAAGAATCAAGAATTTAAGCCCAAACAAAGGGGTACTTAATTGTGATGCTTCTGTTTTCTTAGTAGGCTTGCAGATAACCAGTAAACTTTAGTACTATATAAATTGGCAAAGCTTCCTAGAAGGAAGCGAGGTGGGACTAATAGTTCACGTATGACAGTTCGTTGTATGGCTGGTTTCCTGCGTGGGATTTCCTGCTGCAGGTAAATTGGGCCTTTCCATACACGGGCCAACCTAGCATGGAAATATGGAATGAAGCCCGCCCACAGTAATACGGAATGAGCATAACGCTAGCGAGAGACCTCCGGCAGCGATCGATCGATTGGAACAGATGGAAACGTTTTCTCTTAACCGGTGGCATAATTTTCATTCAAACATAGGGGCAAATTCAAAACGGACCAAAAAATTGGGGAGAAACCATAGTGCCTTTATTAGTAGGTAAAGATAGGAAAAATGCCCGTGCGTTGCAACGTGATAGAAAATTCATAGTCATAATGAAACACAAAATAAAACAGAAGATAACTTTGAAAAAGGGATTGACCCCTGCTAGACCGGCCAAACAGAGGCCCTACCCCGACTGACATAGTCAGCCGAAACCCTACCTAACCGAATGTCGGAGGATCCCCATGCAGGCCTTGGTCGGTCGCTAACTCCTCCCTCTCGCTAGTGCGATGATCCGCTCCTACCACATCCGCTTGCGCTATCATATCTTTCTCTCCTTTCTATGCTTCCCTCACTTGGGCCAGCCGTGTCTCCCTCCGGGATCGAACATTGCCTGGCCGCCTCGGCCCTCCATGATTGGCCGCTAGGCCTAATGCCAACATTGTCTGCTTGCTTGCGCCACCTCAGGCCAAGCCCTAGCAGCTCCAAATTTATACACCAAGTGTCAAACATAAATTCGTACAAGAAAATCCGCTTAGGTTAAAATGCAGAATGCAAAAAAAAAAGATTGTGAATGATAATAAAAAGGACGCCACGGAAAAATGGACCAACTTTGTACAATCTTTTTCTACAGATGTATGTCAATGAAAAAACTCATGGAACCAATCACAAAAGCATTAAAGTTACTTTTCAGATTTTTGTCTGTTCTCTTTATTGCCCATAAATTTCAATCAAATTTACAGTCATTGCCATCGCTTCATTACAAAATCTGGTCGCCACCTTCGTCCGTCGCTACATTACCATGATTAACAAACTTTCTAATTGACATATCAATGTATTATCAATATAATTGTAGTTGACACGTTGCCAACTGTATTTTAATGAATATATTGTCTAATTGCATAGTTAATTTAAAATAATTTATATAATCTGTAATTCGGGGTATCATCTAGTTCTCATAAATTGATGAGGTCACGACCGGTCAGACTGAGACCGGTAGGAAAGGTTGTGTTAGAAAATCCGTTCTCCACTGAAGGCATGTTCCTTGTTCTGCCGCTCAACTCCTTAGGTAGCCTGATGCCGCGAAGTTGTTCTTGTGGCGTAGTAGGATTGTAGGAAACATTAGTAAGTTGACCAATTCTTGCGACTCTCAGCAGTTGCTTTAGGCTTCATTGGATTGCAACTTTTCAGCAGCGAGGGAGATACATCAAGATCAATTTAACTCTCATGCATATTTCGTTTCTGCAGTTCCAACGATCACCACCACTGGAGTCGGTAATATGCAGTCTCAGCCCGGCTAACCGGTCTCAGTCACATCTCCATGGCGCAGCTGATCATGGGGATTGGCGTCCCCGGCGGCCAGCACGCCACCGAAGACAGGCGGCAGCATGGCCAGGATTATCCTTTCAGATATGTATCTTCCGCTGCGGCGTACGGATCATCGGAGAAGGAGCACGTCCCGCTCCTTCTCAACAAAGGAGTCCTATGGTTGCGGCGATCGGCCACCACACTCGGGTACTCCAGCACATGAAGACTATCGTCAGCATGTCGGCGAATAACACAGGCTACACTGCCTAGCAGGCATTCCTCCCGATCTGCACTGGCATACTTGGTGAATTGGTCTCGACCACAGCCATTGTCACCACACATAAAGCACCAAAAAAATATTGACCATCTCGCTAGGCTAAAAATTGGATCAATTAAGTTGAGGCCAGCGTACCGAACTCCATCTCTCCATAAGATTTGGCATTCCATAAAAAATTGATCGATCCGAGTTGGTGCCTGGGTGGCTGGGTGTGCTGCCGTCCAATGCTCTTTGAGATTTCGCCTTGCAAAAAAGATTGGCCGCTGCGGCGGTAGGCGCACGGAAAGAGTGGCCGGCTTCAATTGGCGTACCACAAATTAATCTATGTTGGACAGAGATTCCGGAACTACATCATCAAACGGAAGGAACTGGAACGGGCGCCGTCGCGATGTGCAGTTTGCCAAGACACCAAACGGAAGGAATCGGATATCACCAACAACACGACTTGCAGCACAGATCGCAGCAACAGATCTTGCAGATAGACTCACACGGCGGCATTAGCCTCCTTGAGGATCGGTGGCATGCAGGTGACGTATGACAGCAAGGGGAGCACGAAGGCTGCGGTCTTGCCAGAGCCCATCTGAGACACGCCGACGACACCCCGCCCTCGGAGACGGAGCAGCACCGAATCCATCTGGATCAACGTCGGCATCCTGTGCCGAGCCCCATCAATGGCGAGCAGACCAACCGCTCCATGGTGGCAGGGTTGGTGTGGTTCAGGACGACGTAGGTTTTTCCGAGATGTCGGTTTGTAGGCTACCGGGAAGTTTTCGTGGAGATCGATCGATCTAGTAGTATCCTCGACTTGAGTCTTGGTCGCTAAATATATAGGAACCAGAGGTGGAGTTGTTTGCCTCGACGGGAGACTAAACCGACCGGGACACGTTGAACAGATCGAATAGGCGCGTGAGCGGGATTGACGACGTACGAAGAGACAGTAAAAAGTTGGACCAAGGCGCACTTTGACGGACCAAACCACGGAAACGTTTCTCCCTTTATTATTAGGTATAGATAAAGATTCCATCGGTAGAAAGAAAACCTTCTTGTCGATAACAATGTATAGTATAGGATATAAATGGATTGATATACGTGTGGATCCAATAGGATGGAGTACAATATCGTGTAGTCCATGTAAAATATGGTCAAATTACCAACGTGCTGATTGACAAGACGCAAAATTTATCTACTAGAACCCACCGTCCCGGGCCACCGACGAGGCGCCGCGCGCTATAGAATTGGGATTAATTATTTCGTGAATGGATGGTGAGCTAGCTAGCTAGCTTGGTGCCGTCGCCGTTGACAGATTGCCCGAGGAGAGCTGCCGTCGTGCGTATGCTGGCTTACAGCCTGGGCAGGGGGCGTCCGAGGCGGTCGTCCTCGGTGAAGATGTGGCGGCGGGTGATGTCGCTGAGCTTGGTGCATCCGCCGAGAGCCATGGTGAGCTCGAACTCCTCACGGATCATCCGCAGAATGTTCCTCACGCCGGCCTCGCCCTCCGCCGCCAGCGCGAACACCACCGGCCGGCCGATCTGGCAAACGCAAGTAAGATCAGTTTAGTGTTAGATCACATGAGTTTTGTAGTCACTTGTCGAACGGTAGCTATTATTTGGGTGACTTACGAAGACCCCGGCGGCGCCGAGGGCGAGCGCCTTGAAGACGTCGGTGCCACGGCGGACGCCTCCGTCGAGGAAGACCGGGATGCGTCCCTGGGCAGCCGTGACCACCTCCTCGAGGGCGCTGATGGTGGCGGGCACGTAGTCGAGCTGGCGGGCGCCGTGGTTGGACACGATGATGCCCGCCGCGCCGGAGTGGACGGCCAGACGAGCTGCGGACACGACCATGTCATGTCAGCACACATATTCAAACGAATAAATGTAAATGGCGAGATCATCAATCAAGTAAACGAGGATCGGCATATTACCATCTTCTGCGGTGATGACTCCCTTGACGAGGATGGGCATGGTGGTGATGGTCTGCAGCCACTTGACATCCTTCCAGCTGAGGGTGCGGTCGATCTGACCGGCCACGTACGACGCCAGCCCGGAATCAGCCGCCTGCACGTACACGCCAACTCCAAACCAAGATGAGAAACATAAAACGCAGCATATGTAGGATAGATTTTAGATAGCTGAAGGAACACGTACAAACCTGGTCCATCTTGCCAAGGTCCAGGCCCTCGAAGTTCTTGAGCGTCAGGTTGGGCGGCAGCACGAACCGGTTCTTGATGTCAGCTTCACGGCGGCCGAGGCGCGGGGTGTCGACGGTGAGGGCGATGGCCTTGAACCCGGCCTTCTCGGCCCTCCTCACCAGCTGCTCCACCACCTTCCTGTCCTTGTACACCTGCAAAACACCCATCCATCGTCCATGGCACATTCAGAACCAAATATGATTAACATCTCCTGATACTCACGAGTTGCGAGATCGATGTGTGATGCTTACGTAGAGCTGGAAGAAGCGGATTCCCGGTCCAGTGGAGGCCACCTCCTCCACGCTCGAGGTAGCCCAGGATGACAGCGTCTGAAAAACAAAAAGCATAGATGGCCAACGTCGACCCAATCATGTTAAATTCAGACAGCTTCTATTTATACAGTTCGCGCGCCCTTGGACTGACTACAACAACATACCATTGCAGTTCCTGCCGCCGCGGCTGCCCGTGCCGTTGCGTACTCTCCTGAAGAAATACACACGGGAGTAATGCAATCTCAGTTTGTTGCAAATCAGCAAAGACATATATAATTCCAGTTTAAGCAGATTAACACATTGCAAAGCTGACAGCAGAGTGTTGGATTTTAACACCGCGCGTACCTTCTGGGTGCGCCATTTTTTGAAATGCAGTGGGGGCAATCATGATGGGCATCGAGATCTTCAATCCAAGAACAGATGTGGTCATGTCGATGGTGGACACATCGATCAGTATGCGAGGGCGAAACCTAGCAAGAGGTGATTGCAGTAAGATTAATCGAGGGCCCTTGATAAAAACAGATACCAAATGCTGATGTAATTAATGAGTTCAGTGTTCGCAAATGTAGGATTGATGCACTAGCCAATTGAACCAAAAGTGCAAACTTATTAATTAATTAATTAAAAGTCCTTAGCGGATTGATGCACTAGTCAACTGAACCAAAAGTTCAAACTGATAAAAATGGGCGAGGCACTATATTTATATTCAACAGCAAGCGGCATCTGATTGACAAAACTACATACTCAAACGGAGCAATTCTAATTAAATTGCTAATAGTACGTAAGAACGAGCAACTGCGTGATCATGTTCACCGATAGATCCAAGTGGCTAGTAGATTTCTTTCTTCTTCTGCATTGCGATTTCTGAACACAATTTTAGATCGTGGACCATGTTGGGTGATTAAATGTGTATTAATAAAGCATAAAAAGTCCACTCATTTGAAAAAACACTATATGATGTCGTGATTGTTGTCTGAAAAGTCGTGGCCGGTATTCATCGTTAGAGATGGCGGTGCTCAACTTTTGCAGTCTATCCTCTATCTCTTTCCCCAGTTGAACCCCCTGCTTTTGAACCAGGTCGGTATTCGTGGTCTTGATTAATTCTGCTTAGGTCTGAGTTTGAACCACATTGATCCTTTCAGGAAGAAGTGGGCGTCATATATAGGTGTAAAATACGATTTTATCAGATGAAACCTGTTCACTTTCAACGGTGAAGAGTGCTAGCAGATACTATGTTGTAAGAAATTCTAGAAGTTGCGTAGACTTACTTAGTCTGACTTAGAAGTATCTATTTCTCAATCGACTTACAAACAGCAGCTCGCTTCAAAAATTGGCTGGATATCAGCCAACCTATTGTGAGGCTAGTAATGCCCATTTGCATAGTTTTACAAAAGTAAAATACAGTAGGAGCTCGATACAATAACAGGAAACCCGCTGTTCGTACTCAGATTCGAGTACTCCCTACGGGACAAAAACCTGTAAGCGTCGGACCCAATGTTTTGCCACTAACCTATTACATGTTGATCTCATGCAGCAAATGCAAAGCCAGGGAGGCACACATTACTGCGGGGCAGGAATGAGATAGAATGCAGCATAAGGGTACACAATATTCATACCCTCGGCAGTATCATGCACTTTGGTTATCTCCAAAGATTTGGGGCACATCATAAATACACCCACCATGGTCCAGAAGAATAATGCGTCGCCCTCCTCAGCGAACCCCGATGATCTTCACCGGTGGCATCACGGGGAACCGAGAGTCCGTCCAAGGCAATGGCGCCATGGAGAGATCGGTCACCAACTCGCCTAGATCAATTGTTTTGCGCAACACCCAACCGCCATCAGCGTCGGTGTCCCGCACCCACAGAGCGTATAATCAGGTCTTGTGCAGCGGCAAGACCGAGCCGTGCACCACCGTCCACCTTCATAAGGCGGACATTACCACCCCTTGGTCGCTCGAACGAGGTGAGGGTGCGTTGTCCCATGTCATAAGCCAGCACACGATAGTCATAAAGTGGTTGGTACATGGTGTTGTTGACGATGGCGCATGGCTCCGCGCGGATCTGGCCACCCACTGGCAGGAGGTCCACCGGCATGGACTCTGGGCCCCACTGGCCGGTCAGCGAGGAGACGACGTTGGCAGACACACGTCCCCGAGAGTCGCTGCTCACGACTGCTATGCAGAACGGACTTGTGGGCTTGCAATTCATGTAATGGTTGTCCTCATCACAGCCGGCCGCGCAGATTAGGGCAGCATTGGTGTTACTCTTTAAGAAATTCAGTCTAAAGAAGGAGTCTTGTCTGACGATCTTCCGATGACAATAGCCTGATCATAGGGTGCCACACAAGGAAACGCATATCTTGCCTGCTGGATTCGTCAAAGAGGAGAACGCGGCCATGCCGACAATCCATGAACTTCCAACGGTGTTCATTCTCGCCGGGCCGCTCAAAGGAGAAGCTACTGAACCCGCCCACATGCACGAATGAGCGGGGAATTGTGTCGGAGTTGTGGAAGAATCCCATGGTTAGGGGTCTACCATGGCGCACGCGGTACCGGCGTAGAAAACCTTGATCATTCACGATACGGCGCCAAGCCCTGCAGACAGCAGAGGCATGGACAAGGCTTTGAGGAAGCGGCGGGATGTGCTCGATGATCTCGGATTGGAGGTCGTCTGGTAGGATGTGTGTCATCTCTGCGTTGCCATTAGGTTAGCTATGAGGTTAAGATCTGAATTGTATGGTAAGTTGTCGAATTTACCTTTTTTTACTTTTCGCCGGTGTTGCTAAAGCATGGTCATCCACCAATTTTTTGCCGGACAAAGCAACTAGTCAATACAAACTACTAGACGGCGTGCCCAAATTCACCTTGATGACAAGCCCCCGCCGCTTCGCCACTTTGACGGGGAGCACCAAAGGCGTCACCACCACCCACTGCCGGGAGGCAACATCAAGGTCCACCAGAGAAGAGGAGGAAAGGTGGAACCACAAAGATCGCTAGAGAAGATCAAGATTGAAAACTCTAGATCTAGAACTTGGTGGAAGAAAAGGATATGAGGAAATTGCGGCGCCTGTTGTGGTGCGGTGGGAGACCGGTTAGGTTAAGACGGAGGTCTATTTATTAGATGCTGGAAGTGATGGTGATGGTTGGATGTAGATCCAACGGCTACAAAAAAAATGTGTGAGTTCACACAATTTTTGAGAAGTTGTGTTCAAACGCTCGATCAAACTAAGGTATTTAGAGAAGTTTGGCTAGGCAAATGGACAAGCAGCAACCATAACTAGGGAATCAAAATGTTTTACTTATAGAGCATATATATGTTCCACCAAGAAGGATATTTTGCGCATTCTGGTACGAGACAACTCAATCATTACTGTTATTAAAAATTTCATTGCAAAAGTAAAACGTTTCTTTATTTTGATCGAAAAAGTCACATTTTGTATCCATCTTCGTTGACCACTAAAACATCCCAAAGTTTCCATTTCATACGCTAGTAACCCTGGTACTTATGATTAAGTTCTGTCCGATGACCACTAATTTTGGGATCAACGTGGTAAATGAACTGTGTTGTACTTGATGTATTTGATAATTGATTTCAAAAGCTAGACATGAAAAATTGGAAAAGTTCGTTGGCCAAACAAAGAAAATACTTCCTCCGTCATGAAAGCTTGTTATAAATGGAGAATTTGAACTTAATTGGCTTACAGGATCCTCGAGAAAGCCTCCCGGTTCTCCTTGAGAGTCCACTCGTCCTCCGCCCCGGACGCGTAGTAGTCGTAGGCCATCTTGGGAAGCTTCTGCTTCGCGATGGCCTGGTACTCCATCATATTGGTGATCTCCCCATTTTCTCCTGACTAGCAGTGAACCCCGCACCACTCTGCAACCAAGAAGAGTACGAGTGTAAGCGGGTAGAGATCTGCAACCCAAAACGGCCACCGTTTTGCATGCAAAAAAATGCTTAAGAGGATGCATGAGATGCAAGTATCCAGGCCCCTTGACACAAAAAATGGCAACATAACCAAACGAAAAAGAAATGAGACGTTCCATGGCTGGAGGAACAAAAGGGACGGACGCCTTCCTTGAAGTGTGCACACAGATGCCCATTTTGTTTCTGCATAAAAGGGACGCTGCTCTTTCAGCAGAAACAATAGGAGTACTAGCATCTGAGCTGTTTTAGCAGAAATACTATGTACCCTCATCCCCAAAAACGTTCAGAAGAAACGAAGCGAAACAAGTAGATAATCATGCCACTACTCATACAGAAAACCAACAGAGCGATTCGTCGAAAGCAAAGGAAAGATGCAAAAAAGCAAAACCCTCTTGTTCTTCAACACCGAAGTATTGCAGAAACACAGACGGAGCTCAAGGAGAAATTAGCTCCAGGAGAAGGGACTGGATGAAGGTCATGGATGGATCACTTTGTTACCTTGGAGAGGGAGGCAGGCGAGGCGCGAGAGGGGAACGAGAGCGGGAGTGGTGCAGGTGCAGTCCAAGCGATATATAGCTAAGAGATAGATTGGAGAGGTTTCTGCTGCGCATGGAGACAAATATGCAGAGAGACGTGGAGGTGGAGCGTGTTGAGAGAAGGGCCAGGAAAAGGAGAGGGAGGTTACGGATGAGCTATTGGAGGTTGGGATGAAGGCTGGCTCCTCCTACACTGCTTCCTCATCTACTTGACATCAGCATCACCCAAACCATTGGAGAAACACAATAAAAGAAATTACTTGTTTTTTCGTTTCCCCTAATTTTTTCGGTGTTCAACAGTCGCAGCAGATTATCTTCTCCCGGGATTGGTCGCCGAAAATTGTAAGAACGACAAGGTCGAGTGTGTTATCTTCCTCGTGGGTGACTCCGGATCATAATGACATTAGGCAAGGCTCCATCTTGTTCAGAGACAGGGCTTAAGTCATAAAGGAAGTTATCCTTTATACAACGTTCTCGTGTCACAGAACTTCAAGGCAAAAGCTAGGATATGGTACGAAGCATGCTCAAAGTAGACAACAGTCACCTACCCTTGTCGTCCTCCCAATTCCTATGGTGGGAAAGGGATAGCACGATTCAGCTTCAGAGCTCAGAGTATATGGCAATTCTATGACAGTTTTCAGGCACCACACAGCCCACATACCCTCCGTCTATCTGACTCAGCAACTGGTCCTAAGGGATGTCACAAACTCGTGTTGGTTCGCCTGTTGGCAAAAAACAACAGTGAGACAGATAATAGTTCCATGCCATACTTACATGGGACACCAGCATACCTTTGTATGAAATTGACTTATCTGAACAAGGTGCCAGTAATATTTACTCTATTCTCAACAAACAGACAAATTGCCAACTCACATGTTTTAACAGTCAGATCGCATTCCTCACTCCCCGCAAAAAAAGATAACATTTCTCAAAGCAGCAAACTCCCCGTAACAGCACTGCACATATACATTACTAGGGAAGAAAAAGAATCACCGTATATACAACCAGCATTAGGGATTACTTGGTTTCCTTCCCTCTAGTTCAAATGCAAAATGCATCTGAACAGGAGCCATCAGATTTCTTTTCGACCCGTAGCTGTAAGCAAACTCATCGTCCTCGTCTGAAAAAAAAATGTCGCTGTAACTGCACATATATGGCACCTTATATTCCCCTAGCATCCCCACTCCAGACCTTCTCCCATGAGTTCTTGTTAGCTTTTGGTGCCTCCACAAATTGCTGGCCTGGCCTCTCCAACGATGGAGCTTCTGCACCCTGAAGTTTACCCTTCTTTGGTTTTGTTTTGACCCCCAGCAAACGTAAAGCGAATATCACAAGCTCGCTATAAAGCATTCCAGACTTATCACATAACTGTGGAAATAAAACATCGGGTCAGAGTCCAGGAAGACTTAATAAGCATGCTTGAATATAGTTCAAATGGAAAAGCACTCATCAAACTACCTGCAAAAGAGCTGTGATGAACATGTGGAATGCCTGAGTGTTCTGGCTAAGAAGGAAAGCAACTCGCCCAGAGAAATTCACAGCTCCATGCAACTGCAATCGATGAGAAACAGAGTAAATTGAATGTTATCCCCAATCCGGTAAACTACTTAAAGCATGGAAAGATTTATTTTCTGAATGCACAAGCTAAAAGGAACAAACAATAAGTTGTAGCCATTTCATATATAGATCTTCAATTACTAGCCAAACACGAAACCTGTTCATCTAACTAAATTCTTATGTACACAAAAAGGGATGAACTTCACAGGGACCAATCAATCATGACCTAGCAGCGCAAACAGACTACACAAGCAAACATATTTTTCAAAGTTTTGAACGCAGCAGCATCACCATTTGGAGGACAGAATTTTTCAAAACTTAACCATACTCAACTGTAGAGTTGGTAAATGATGAATATATAATTGAAATGAAGTTACCAGAACAATGCATTACCACTCGTAGGAAGGACACCCAGAAACCTGGGGGTGGGGCTGGAGGGCCAAATGAATTAGGACCCTGATTGTAAGGACTCATGCCCATACCACCGTAGGGATTTCCCATTCCATTATTATACATCGACCCACCATACATTCCAGAACCACCGTATGAGCCACCATAACCTCCTCCATAACCTGAATACATGTTATTTCCGTATAGCCCACCGGCACCGCTACTATAAGCCCCACCAAATCCACCATATGAATTATACGTAGTGGCACCATAACCTGCATTTTGATTAGAAAGTTACCATTTCAAGCCACAAACAGCATGGAATTGCTGAAGTGTGCACAAATTATTGCTTACCTCCATAAGAATTTCCATACCCTTGTTGCTGCTGCTGCCAAGGACGTGGGGGCAAAGGTCTTGAAACTGTATTATTCCCACTGAAACCAACATTGCTCTCTGCAGGAGAAACAACTTCCCCGGGTTTCGCTGTCCCAGAAGCCTCGACAACGTCACTAGTGGTGCCTCCAGATGGGGGCTTGAAAGGTGCTGGACCAGATGAAGTCCCTACACGCTCCCATGGCTTTGGTGGTGGACCATTACCTGCAAACCACATTCATGACTGAGTCAATGAATTGCTCTAACCACGAAGGCACATGGCTTATGTCGCACATTATACAGCAACCTGAGATGGATGCTTACGGGGCAGACCACTATACGAAAATGCAGAGGTTCCAGCTAGACATGAAATATGTAGGAACTAATACCGATTAACCTTGAAGAAATGCCTAGGAACTAAGTCAGCTGAACTCCTGTACAAAGTATTGGCCTAAGATCACAGATGAAAAAGCAAACCCAAACTATAGCTTCCTGAAGCAAAATTACCAGTTATTCCTTCCTAAAAAAGCTCGCTCGTGAATTCATAGTACTAACCAGAAAAGTTCCAAAACAACGCCACCCACCCTAACTGATCGGACGCTACCTACACCAAGGAACTCTCAGCCCAATCCATATCTTTGTTGCTGCAAATCCCATTTACGAATCATGACTGAATGAATGAATTGATGTAATCACAAAGTGTCATGGTTTTACTTGCACATTGGAGAGCAATCTGAGATGAATGCTTATGGACAGACCACTATTCTAATTGGCAGAGATTACAGCAAGCCTTGAAATATCTAGGAACTAAAATCGGTTAAACCTAGAAGAAATGTGGAGGAACAAAGTCAGCTAAACCATCTGTACGACATATTGGCCTAAGACTTACATGACAAATGCTCGGGATTTTCGTTCCCAAATCCCAAACTACAGCTTCCAGGAGCACAATTACCGGTTGTTCCTGAAGACCGCCACCCACCACCCTAACCGATCGGAGGCTACCTACGCCCAGGAACTCTCGGCTCAATCCATCCATGAAACTCCATATCCCGCACACGGAAACAAAACGATCGACGCCTCTCTTCCTCCCCGCAGCTTGACCGAGTCAACTACGAGGGGAAAATCAAGGGTAGGTAGGTAGGGGCGGAAGATCCAAGGGGTCGGGGAGGCGACGAACCTGCCATGGCGGCGCGGCTACAGTCCTGCGCCTCCTCCGGCGGCTCGATCGCGCGATTGTCGGCACGATCCCGCGGCGGCCGCGCCGAGGAGGACTACCTCGCTCGTCCCGCCGTCGGCCGTCGCCGGTGATGAAAACTCTGTTTGGGGGTGGGTGCCGTTCCGGTTCCGGTTCGCGTTCTTCTGAGGAGACCGGACCGGGCACAGGGTTGGTGGTCAGCTGTGGCCTTTTCTGGGCCTGTGCTGTACTGTATGGGCTAGACGAATATGCATTTGTTCGCGGGCCTGACTTTTTCGGGTAAGTATGATGACTACTATGCTCATATTTTTTTCCTTAACATAGTTTTGGTATACTATATGGCATAGTTAGTTGATACAGGTACTTATCTTCTCTAATCCTTTTTTGGCAGGTTATGTTAACCCATAGTCTCTAGGTTTCGGAAGGTGATATCCATTAGACAATCATCTACCGCTCGGTTTCTCCACCGCCACGTTCAATCGCATCTTCCGTCTCTTGTGAGTTGTGAATCGTCTCCCTCCTCCAAAGAAACCGACGTCCTCGACAGCTCCAGTGGCGTTGGTTGTGGCGCCCGTTAGTCTATAGAGCTTGACATTGAACTTCCTAAAGCTTTATATGACCAATGCATGTTAGTCGTGATGTAAGGACATTATTCTTCTCGCGTCGCAACAATTATATTTTTATTTAAATTATACTAGACCATAGAGGCGCGCTTTGCCGCGCCCGTCTGTATTTCGATTTTCATAGAACAATCTAAAAAACATCTGCCATATTTGGGACAGTTAAAAATATATGTCTCGGATAACATCCATGTAGTGAATATTCGGTAAAGTACCTTGTTAGTAATTCACTAAACTAATGCTAGAAATATCCTGGTAGCAAACAGATTGAATATGAATAATAGTAACCAACTAACATTTGTAAAGAAGCATCTACTATCTTTTACATATTTCCCTTCTTTGGTGACTTCCGTATTATTTATATTGTCATTTCCTTACAAGAGATAGGATCTCAATGCATGGAAAAAGGATGAACTTTTGGAGCGAAACGAAATGACGAAACATATGAATGCAAAACATCAATAATTTGGCAAAAATAAGCTGATATAAGTAATGAATTTCATGAAACAATACGATTTCATACTCTGCTCTAATACATATTCAGCATGAATAACCAGAGATAAGATCATGTTGCTTTTCTTATTTTCAGTTTCCTGTGACACAATTCATATATTTTTTACATCTAATAATCTCATATTTATAGTTGAAATGAATACATGAACATGACAAATAATGCATGAAACTTTAAAGTCACTTCCCGAAAAATAATTCAGTCACAACCAGATCAAATTTAACATTGTTGCCGGTTTAATGCATCATTAAGGATATCTTGGTAGGCTGATCAAACAAGTTATTTTTCCTTCAAGGAAGTCCATAGGGACTATACACCAGCTATTTATATGTTGTATCTAAATAGATACCTCCCGCCATCTACTTTTCCTAGT
The DNA here is from genome assembly GCF_022539505.1 of Lolium rigidum. Classification (NCBI taxonomy): domain Eukaryota; kingdom Viridiplantae; phylum Streptophyta; class Magnoliopsida; order Poales; family Poaceae; genus Lolium; species Lolium rigidum. Next base: position 389,784,816 of record NC_061510.1, read on the forward strand.
TCCTTCAAAGGTAGAGACAATAATCCTAGTGCTTATCAATAGGCATACGAAAATAAATTGTTTGATACAGAAGGTTTAATACTCACTAGTCAAAGAAGTCCATTCCCTGGGATAAAACAGCAGCTACTTATTCCAACAAAGGTAGAGACAATACTATCAGTGCTTATGGATAGGTATGTGCAAATAATTTGTTTCGAGACAAAGTTTTTAGTACTCATTAATCAGAGAAAAGAAGGCTGATTTATGTTCTAACTAATGTATTTTACAGCCAAAATAAATCTTTCGTTCTTATATAGAAAAAATGACAAGAAGAAAATAAGAATACTAAAAGCGTAGGTCTTTTATCAAAAGGAAATATAAGAGTGCAAAGCAAATAACTATTGGTCTTATTTGAAACTCTAAAGCTGTCAATTTGATGACGCAGTTCGGTTAATCAAGTGCTAGGGTATTGTAGGAATGACTTTCTAATGATATCTGATTTGAAGCATAAAGTAGACAAAGCAGTTGACCAATGTAAAGTTTGACAGCTTAACCAAGCCAATCAGACAATTCTTAGAAAACTGAATTTCAGAATGGTCTATTTACTGTAGCTAACTAAAATTAGTCTTCAAACTAATGTAGGAATGGTCTATTGAACGTCACATGTCATGTACTGCAGCTAAACTGAAATCACTCTTCAAACTAATATAGGAATGGTCACATAAGTATATGAGTTTCTTATTCTACCTGATGTACTTCATCGTTGCTAACAGTTACCTGATGTACTTCATCGTTGCTAATAATTACTACATGATAAATTAATAATCAAGATTTACATAAAGGAAGTTGCATTTGTGGCATTGATTTAGAAGAAATTGAAGAGGGGCAAGGATGGTTGCCAAATTTCCGTGAAAAATAACAACTTCCAGAGTGTTGGCAGCTTCAAATGAACTTCTACAAAGCTGCAGCATTACATCCTGCAAAATGTGGCATCAAAATATAAGCTTGTCTTTCCTGCAATAAGTATTTATGTGCCCAACAACAGCAGAATTAAGTTTGGTTTTCCTAGTAGAACATAACTTTCATATCAATAGCGAGCACATCGAATGGATTGAACACCCTAAATAGTGTTCCCTCGAGGTCATGGTTTTCCTAGTAGAACATAACTTTGCTGTCAACAGCGAGCTCATCGAATAGATTGAACAAACTAAATCATGGTCCTTAGTGGCCAAATATAACAAGATTTTTCAATGTACAGAAGAATGCAATAAACCTTAAGAAAACAACATGCAAGATAAATATTTTAGCATACATGAGCATTTGATCAAATAGCCAATTAAGCAATGTGAACTTACAAATCTGACATAGTGTTTGCTAAAGTATCAAAGGATATCTTTGAAGGAGTAATTTAACAAAATAGGTGGGCACAGATAACCGTTTCTTAAATTTGCATATAAACCAAGGGAAAAAAAATAGCGCGCTATAACAAAATAGCGTCGGCCGAAAAGTACGCTAATAGCGTGCTATAGCACGCTATAGCGCCGGAATGATGTAGCATGGGCTGTCTAGAAACGCTATAGCGTGCTATTAGCACCGAAATAGCGCGCTATTTTTATTCATGAACAGTAAGGCTGTTACATGAAATTTCTCATGTTCCAAATTAACTTTATTACCTAGGATATTCTAGCAGCCAAATCGGTGAGAGCTCCCCATCCAAGGCTGAGGTACAAAATCAGGGAATCTATAATACAAAAAAAAGTACTCCAAGTATTCTGACAACATTCTCCCGAGATGTCCATGACGCATGAGTACAGGAAATCAGCAACACTATCCTCCCTGGAGAGCAGCGGAACTTTCAATAAATGAAGGAAAAAAAATCATAGATGTGATGATAACACAAGTGCTTACGAGAAGAGAGATGAAATTAACTTGGGATGGAGAGAAAGAGTAAGATCGTCTAATATGTACGATTCATCATAATAAAAAGGTCTAAATCTCTACATCAAGGATGTCTCGAATGCATTGAAGACAATGGGTTTCAGAGTAATACCTTCAAAATAAGCAAGGTGGTTGAGGATTTGAGGATATAATATGGGGCTGAAGTGGCCGAGGCGTAGCTTTGCCTCCCAGGGTGTAGATGGCCAGCCATGAACCGCTGCAGGATTTGGACCAACACTCTATGATTGTGCACTACCTTCTCTTGCTCCCTTCGCCCTCATATGCAATTCCCTAGCCAGAGATAATAGCCACCGCTAGATATAGTCCAAAAAAAAACTAACCGGAGAAATCATTTGAACATTGTGGGGCGCCGCCTCCACCGCAGGTAGAAAAGAAAAGCATATACGTAGTATGAGAGAAAGACTTCTTAGAGGAATGTGGGGGAAGCATCCCGTCCCATTGCCTCGTGAGGCGCCAACAATTCCACCGGCGTACCTTTCTGGCCAGGCGCCTGTGCGAGGTCGGATCCCATGATAGTACGCCTGAGCACGCTGCTGGGTTTTTGCGACGGTGAGCGCCTCTATGACGGAGGAGAAAGGAACGAGGAACTTCGGATGGCGCAGAAAGTAAACCAGGTGAAGGAGTGGCGTCCACCGCCTCCCCTTCTTCTCCTTTGCAGCAGCCGCCGCCTGAGCATATCTGGGAGAAAAAGGGACGAAGGGTTATCACGTGAGGAGAAGGTGAATCGAGCGAGAAGAAAACAGGCCTCATGTACCTATTGGCCCATTCAAAGGTTTTTCGGCCCGATTAACAGGAGAATGCCCAGGCAGATCAGCGGAGTAGCGGCCCGGGTAACGTTGCTGGCCCTTATAACGGAACTACCGGTGGAATCACTTACAGGGACGTTTGGGTATTAGGTAGACAGATCTAAACCATTCAAGGACTTGATCGGACGGCCCAAGGCTCCAAATGGCTGTGGAAAGCGCGCTTTGCTGCGCCCGTCCACTTAGCGAAAAAGTAAAGTAATATCTAAAAAACTTAGGTAAGAGAAAACATTGTTATGGAATATTTTAAGTTACAAGTAGCTCATACTTACATCGTGAGAATTATAAACATATATCAATGATTTCCTTTTTACATTTTCTCCACATCCTATCATGAGAAGATTATGCAAATGGATAGAGAAAAAGATGCACAACATCCTCTCTTGCACATGATTCAACTATTCAAATGTCATAGGAAGGTCAAGTTCTAGAGAGTGGAACTTTTACATCAATAGAATTGGCTATGTCCTCAAAGTTAATGCATACTAAACCATCGTAATGAAAAAAATATATAGCAAGCGTACATCTGATCAACGTGGGAGCGGAAAAGTTTGTCAGCCAACAAACCGTGCTGAATGCCCCTCGGGAGAAAGGGATTTTCTTTTCTGCAACAACATAACATTCTCTGAAAAAAGATTGAATGTAAGCCTTTAATAACTCAAAAAAGGGTAATAAGATACTAATATAGATATAGAATCCCTCCTATTTCATAATCCATTCTTATTCTATAACCCTTTAAATAAATTTCCCTAAAAAGTAGGGGATGGTCTGAGCAATTGTCCAGCCGAAAAAGAAACCAAGATAAACTTATCCAAGTCAATCTATAGCCTGCAGAAACGTGGTCTTTTGTACCAAAAGAAGGCGGAGCAATCCTTAGCTTCTGAGGAGAGGGATCAGTAAACGCCTAAAAGGACATAGAACATTTAGCTTAGCTGAACCCAAGTTCTTGTGTATCTTCCGTTCAACAGTTAGTCATGATCATATAAGTATGTACACATATGTAATTAATTTTTCATAAGATGATTATAAAGATATGTGGATGGCATTGGCATTGCGTAAGGCAGAAACATTATGCAAAGTGGTAATATTTCCAGCAAAACAACTATTATTAAGTTGATCAGAGGCAAGTATGTAACTGAATATTTTAAGCATTGATGAGCGCTAATGCAAAACTATTTTCATGACTGAAGCTGAATGCAATATGAAGTGCAACAGAGAAACTACAAATATCCAAAACGAGCACAAGCCATAATCTGGAGAATATGAGCACATACCATATCTGCAATGAACCCAGACCATGCTATTTCCGGTAGACCCTCGGAGTTTAAAATAGGTCAGGACCAAGAAGAAAAGATCATTCAAAAACAGACTTTCAGTTATTGAGTTGCCCGGAACATTACAAAGGGGAACAAAAAGCTGATCTACAACTAAGTAGGAGTACATAACTGTCAGACCTGCTCTACACTACACTTAATTTAATCATCAGCAGCAGAATACCTTTTATTATTTGTCCATTCCTGGCCGTGATCAATCCAATGATTTCATATGGATAGAAGCACAAATGAGTTTAATTTGACATATCAACATAAGAGGCTGTATAAGATATGATTCATTGCAGGTAAAGGGATCAAACTGGCATGTAGCATGTACGAGCAGAGAAAGGTGTTCCACTCAGTTTAAAGCCTGCATATTGTAATTTTCATCCAAGGAAAACCTAAACGGCCGATAACAAGTAGGGGAAACGGAAATCATACAGTAGTAAATTAAGGCATTGTCCTTTTGTAGTTATTTTAAAGCACCTATAGGGAAATTTGATAAGAGAACCATGTTGGTTGCTGCAGAAGTTATCAAAACCCAGCACATAGAGAGCATTTTGTCATTTCGATGTGTGCGATTGCAGACCACAACTGGTTTAGAAGCCAAAGCTGAAGCTGAGTACTGAACTTAATGGTGTCAGTCTGTTTTAATCTTCCTGCCAAAGATGAACATTTACAATTTTGTGAAAGATATAAATGAAACAGAAAGAGTGAGAACAAATTTGTAGCAGTGTAAGACTTAGAAGCGCAGAGCACTACATCTTCCGCTCGTTGTGCGTGCGCTGGGTAGAAGGGTGCATGTAGCAGAAGGGGTCGTGGAGGGCAGCGCCGAGAGGGGACGCAAGCCAGAGAGAGTTGGACTACTGCCGCCCAAGATATATTTCCTCACCTACCCGGACATGGAGCGTCAGCGGCGCACACCATGTCCTGTTCTCACGGACTCAACCGGACACAGGCGCTGAAAATTTGCATTAGACAGAGTGCGCCAGGACTCAAGAAAGTTGAAGAGCTAGGGCTAGGATTTACTTGATCGATATGGACTGACACGCTTTCAAGGAGACGCAGAGGGTCGCCGCTCTTTCGCCATTCTCTACCACACGCGAGACGCGGCCACACCCTCTTGCGTCGCGGAGCCGTAACCGCCGTCTCCTGCTCATCCTCTTTTGCGTCCTTCAGCTGTTGATGTCACCGCCATCTGTAGTCGCCAGCTCCATGATTCATGGACAAAGCCCAAAAGCAACAGGGATTGTAGCACTTATGCAGTCCTAGAAAATAGGACGAGGCATAAATCGAAAAGTAACGCTGCACTAATAACCATTTGAAGTTATGGGAGGAAAACGATCAACCTTCACCGTCATCATTACGGCGCCGCCTAGTTCACGTTCACCAGACTGGGAAGTGGGAACGAGGAGAAACGGGACACAGAGGGACCGGCACCCGGGCCAGCTGAAGTGCCGAAGAAAGCAGGAGCAGAGGCCCGGTCAAAAGAATACTCATAAGGCATATCTGGGCCGCGTGATCCTGCTCGGCCCGATTCACCAGAAAACGTCCAACTGAATTAGTGGAGTAGCAGCCCGGTAACGTTGGACAGCCCATTTTGCTCGACAGGGACGAGGGAACTGGTGCGGACGACGTTTCAGCCACCTGGAACGATCTAAAGCATCTAACATGACGATCGGACGGTGGGGAGCTCCAAATCGCTGTGGAAGAGCCTAGGTGGTTACGTTATACTGTTAACTAATGACATAGTATGCCTAAAGCTAGTGGGTGCACCTACACTCCATTCTAACCTTATATTTTTCCTCAAAAGTAATGAACGAATAAGTCAACATGGCTGTTTTTGCGTAGAAGGTTGAAAATGAATATTAAATCATGGAATGGTGCAATCAGCTATACTCCTAAGTTTGGACAATATGCAACAAAACTCATTGTGACCAAACCATCATTATTTACTTGTTTCACACATATAAATAGGCACCTGAGACAACTCAAGGTGCCCCACGAAAATACTACATTTTGACAAAATACCAAACAACTACCACATAATAATGTATAAATACAACCACCAAACACATCGTTTCGCAAAGAAACCCACGAATTCCAAACCACATTATGTTGCTTCCATGATGACCGCATGGCAAACTCACTCGATGCCTAAGTCCTTCCTCATCTCACCGATGAAGTCAGACACCTTCTCTGGCGAGATAACGTTCTTGGAGACGCTCTCCCTCTCCATGCACCGCGCCGCCCATGCCGCCAACTTTGGTGCCACCTCCGCCACGCCGACCCCCCAAAACTTGTCGAAGCTCTCAAACCAAGTGGAGAATGGCGCAAGTGCGATGTCCAGGAACCCGAAGCCATGCTCCCCACCAAAGAACTCCTTTTCTCCGAGCTCCCCTTCAAGTGTCTTCAATATCTCTGCCATCTCTACGTTCGCCGGCACCTGTGGTTCCCCCTTGACCATATAGAGCCGGGAGCCACAGCCGTAGACCTTCTTATCAACGTAGTCAGCCCAGAAGCGAGCTTGCGCGCGCTCGTAGGGGTCAGTGGGGAGGAGGGGGCGAGTGTCAGGAAATGCCTCGTCGAGGTACTGGAGGATGATCAGGGACTCGATAATGGTACGACCATCGTGTAGGAGAACGGGGACCTGCTTGTAGACCGGGTTGGAGCGGAGTAGGAGGTCACTCTTGGCGGCCAGGTCCTCCTCCACGTACTCGTGCAGGAGGCCTTTTTCAGCTAGGGCGATGGAGCACCGCTGCCCAAAGGGGCTCAGCGAGGAGTTCAGCAGCACTAGACCAACATTCTTCTCGGCAGCCATTGCTGATCACTAAAAATCAGAACGGGCTGTGGTTTGTGTTTGTTGTATGGGTGATGGGTGTGGAGGATATGAGGATGCGGGTTAGCATATTTATAAGGGACCTTGGGGAGAGGGTGAGTGGTCGTGTGTTTCCTGGATGGTGGTAGTAAGAGCATCTCCAGTCGCGTTCCCCAAACCGTCCCCCAAAGGGATTTGGGGCGCGCCGGACAAAAAAACGTTCCCAGCCGCGCGCCCCAAAGCCCTTTTTTGTCCGGCGCGCCCCGATACGGTGTCCGGCGTCCCGAGCCCGTCCCCGTCCCACGGGGACGCACCGGGCACGCCGGACACAACGAAATGAGAGGCGAGGAGGCGCGGGGCCGACCCGTCGGCGGCTCGGACGCTCAACCGCCACATACGTAGCGACGGTGCGGTCTGACGAGGAAGCGGAACCGTCGCATTGGCAAGCCGCGTCGACGACGCGCCAACCCCGCCGGAATGGAGCGCCGACTCCTCGGAAGAGCAACCGCTGCTCTCTTCGACTTGTGCGCCGCCGTTCATCCGCGCTCAATAAGACCCGTACGTACGCCGTCATTCATCCAAGCCTCCATCCGACACCTCCAGCGACGATGAGCTACATCTCCCGGCTCCCGTCCGACACCTCCAGCCGAGGGAAAGCACCGCGGCCGGCGCCATTGGTGGGACAAAGCCGGGACGCCGAGCAGCGGCGACGATTCCCCGCCGCCGGTTGACGACGAGGAGGAATGGC
>NC_061510.1:389792535-389847708 GCF_022539505.1 Lolium rigidum
GGACTCACCTAAGAGCCAACAAACGTCAAAAAAATCGGTGCAAAAAAAAAAAAAAAAAAAAAACTAAGAGCCAACAGGCGCTGAGGGGCAAAAAAAAAAAAAAAACCGCCGGTTTGCCGCGCGCGGGCGCTTCTGCGCTGCTTCAGCGGAGGCAGAAAAAAGGCGGGCGTGATACGTCCCAAACGTATCTATAATTTCTTATGTTCCATGCTACTTTTATGATGATACTCACATGTTTTATACACATTATATGTCATTATTATGCATTTTCCGGCACTAACCTATTGACGAGATGCCGAAGAGCCATTTGTTGTTTTCTCCTGTTTTTTGTTTCAGAAATCCTACAAAGGAAATATTTTCAGAATTGGACGAAATCAACGCCCAGAGTCCTATTTTTCCACGAAGCTTCCAGAAGACCGGAGGAGATACGAAGTGGGGCCACGAGGTGGCGACACGCCAGGGCGGCGCGACCCAAGCCCTGGCCGCGCGGCCCTAGCGTGTGGGCCCCCCGTGACTCCTTCGACTCCGCCCTTCCGCCCACTTAAAGCCTTCGTCGCGAAACTCCCAGTACCGAGAGCCACGATACGGAAAACCTTACTGAGACGCTGCCGCCGCCAATCCCATCTCGGGGGGATTCAGGAGATCGCCTCCGACACCCTGCCGGAGAGGGAAATCATCTCCCGGAGGTCTCTTCATCGCCATGATCGCCTCCGGATCGATGTGTGAGTAGTCCACCCCTGGACTATGGGTCCATAATAGTAGCTAGATGGTTGTCTTCTCCTCATTGTGCTATCATGTTAGATCTTGTGAGCTGCCTATCATGATCAAAATCATCTATTTGTAATCATACATGTTGTGTTTGTTGGGATCCGATGAATATGGAATACTATGTCAAGTTGATTATCAATCTATCATATATGTTGTTTATGTTCTTGCATGCTCTCCGTTGCTAGTAGAGGCTCTGGCCAAGTTGATACTGGTGACTCCAAGAGGGAGTATTTATGCTCGATAGTGGGTTCATGCCTCCATTAAATGCGGGACGATGTGACGAAAGTTCTAAGGTTGTGGATGTCTTGTTGCCACTAGAGATAAAACATCGATGCTTTGTCTAAGGATATTTGTGTTGATTACATTACGCACCATACTTAATGCAATTGTCTCGTTGTTTGCAACTTAATACTGGAGGGTTCGGATGATAACCTCGAAGTCGGACTTTTTAGGCATAGATGCATGCTTGGATAGCGGTCTATGTACTTTGTCGTAATGCCCTGATTAAATCTCATAGTACTCATCATGATATATGTATGTGCATTGTTATGCCTTCTTTATTTGTCAATTGCCCAACTGTAATTTATTCACCCAACATATGTTTATCTTATGGGAGAGACACCACTAGTGAACTGTGGACCCCGGTCCAATTCTTTACATCTGAAATACAATCTACTGCAATTGTTCTTTACTCGTTCTTCGCAAACAATCATCATCATCCACACTATACATCTAATCCTTTGTTTACAGCAAGCCGGTGAGATTGACAACCTCACCGTTACGTTGGGGCAAAGTACTTTGATTGTGTTGTGCGAGTTCCACGTTGGCGCCGGAATCCCTGGTGTTGCGCCGCACTACACTCCGCCACCAACAACCTTCACGTGCTTCCTTGACTCCTACTGGTTCGATAACCTTGGTTTCTTACTAAGGGAAAACTTGCTGATGTACGCATCACACCTTCCTCTTGGGGTTCCCAACGGACGTGTGTCTTGCACACCATCAGGGCGCGCTAAAGTTTTTGCCGCCCGCGCGCTTTCGCGCTATCCCGCGCGGGAAACTTGCTACGTGCGCTGCCGCGCGCGCTATAAACTCGCCACGCGCGAAAGCGGCCAACTGTCATCCCTCCCACGCGTCCGTCTCTCTCCCCGCCTCTCTCCCTCCCGCGCCGCTCCGCCTCCGGCCGTTCCGCCTCCGCGCGACTCCGCCGTCCTCCCCTCCGCCTCGCGCGAAGATGCATCCGCGCCGTCGCCCCGCCTCCGGCTACCACGGCGTTCGGGCGCGGCCGAGCGGCCGATTCGACGCGGAAATCCGTTCCGGCGAGGAGCGGATCCGCCTCGGCACGTTCGACACGGCGCACGAGGCGGCGCGGGCGTACGACGCCGTCGCCGGCCGGGCTGGGCCGCTCCCGCCGCGCAATGAACTTCCACGACGTGTTCACGCGGGAGCAGGCGGAGATGCTCGCGCCACCGCCGCCGCCGATCACGCGGGAGCAGCAGCGCCGACAGCGGGAGCTGGAGCAGCGCCTCCTCATCGCCGAGCGCGACGAGGCGCTGCGCCTTGAATGGGCGCGCCGCTTCCCCGAGGACGTCGCCGCCACGAAGGCCTTCTACGCGAAGAAGGAGCAGAAGGAGGAGGAGAAGGCGGCGGCGAAGGCAAAGAAAAAAGCTAGCCGCGACAAGCGCCGCGCTGAGTCCGCGGCGAGGAAGGAGGAGCAAAAGAAGAACGGCGCAGGGCCGTCGACCATCGTCCTCTCCTCCTCCTTCTCCTCCTTCAAGTGGACGACGACGCTGGTGTCGGAGACGACTCCGAGCAGCTTCGACTTCGACTGTGAGTCGGACGAGTAGTTATTTGTATTTTCGTTCTATATGTCGCATTGTATCGTTGAACTTTTAAAATATATTCGTATTTTCATCAAATTTTCATAGTTTGTTTGATTTCAATTTTCAAAAAAAGTCGGATTAGCAGTTTATGCCGCGCGCGCTGCAAAATAGAGCCTCTGCCGGAGGTGCGTTTTTTGCACAGCAACGCGCGCTGCAAAATAGAGCCTCTGCCGGGGGAAAAATCGCTATCACGCGCGCCAGTGGTATACAGGTCAGATTCGCTGGTTACAACAGCAGATGATGAAGACGGTGAGATAGGTTGTCTTGTACGTGCTGCCATCGACAAAATAGGGGAATTTTTCCACTGTGAAAAATATCTCTCTGCCTAAAGTTAACACACTGCTATTTGATGGCGTGTATTTCACACGTTCGTTGGGGAACCCCAAGAGGAAGGTATGATGCGCACAGCAGCAAGTTTTCCCTCAGAAAGAAACTAAGGTTTATCGAACCAGGAGGAGCCAAGAAGCACGTTGAAGGTTGATGGCAGCGGGATGTAGTGCGGCGCAACACCGAGGATTCGGCGCCAACGTGGAACTCGCACAACACAACCAAAGTACTTTGTCCCAACGAAACAGTGAGGTTGTCAATCTCACCGGCTTGCTTGTAACAAAGGATTAACCTTATTGTGTGGAAGATGATTGTTTGCAGAGAAAACAAGTAAAAACAAGTATTGCAGCAGATTTGTATTTAAGTATTAAAGAATGGACCGGGGTCCACGAGTTCACTAGAGGTGTCTCTCCCATAAGATAAAAGCATGTTGGGTGAACAAATTACAATCGGGCAATTGACAAATAGAGAGGGCATAACAATGCACATACATGTCATGATAAGTATAGTGGGATTTAATTGGGCATTACGACAAAGTACATAGACCGCCATCCAACTGCATCTATGCCTAAAAAGTCCACCTTCAGGTTATCGTCCGAACCCCTTCCAGTATTAAGTTGCAAAGCAACGGACAATTGCATTAAGTATGGTGCGTAATGTAATCAACAACTACATCATCTGGACATAGCGCCAATGTTTTATCCCTAGTGGCAACAGACATCACAACCTTAGAACTTTCTCGTCACTGTCCCGGTGTCAATGCAGGCATGAACCCACTATCGAGCATAAATACTCCCTCTTGGAGTTAAGAGCAAAAACTTGGCCGAGCCTCTACTAATAACGGAGAGCATGCAAGATCATAAACAACACATATGTAATAACTTGATAATTAACATAACATGGTATTCTCTATCCATCGGATCCCGACAAACACAACATAGAGTATTACGGATAGATGATCTTGATCATGTTAGGCAGCTCACAAGATCCAACAATGAAGCACAATGAGGAGAAGACAACCATCTAGCTACTGCTATGGACCCATAGTCCAGGGGTGAACTACTCACTCATCACTCCGCAGGCGACCATGGCGGTGTAGAGTCCTCCGGGAGATGAATCCCCTCTCCGGCAGCTTTTCTTTAACGCCTTTCAGCTAGGCGCAGAAAGTGTAACTCAAGTAACATAAAGAGACGAAGCATCAACATCATAATTTGTTCTAATAATAGAATCATAAGGTAACTTCATTCTCTTTCTAGGGAAGTGTTCCATACCTTTCTTGAGAGGAAATTGATATTTAATATTACCTTCCTTCATATCAATAGTAGCACCAACGGTTGAAGAAAAGGTCTTCTCAATATAATGGGGCAAGATGCATTGCATTCAATATCCAAGACAACAAAATCAACGGGGACAAGGTTATTGTTAACCATAATATGAACATTATCAACTTTCCCCAAAGGTTTCTTTTTAGCATTATCAGCGAGATTAACATCCAAATAACAATTCTTCAATGGTGGCAAGTCAAGCATATCATAGACTTTTTTAGGCATAACGTAAATACTTGCACCAAGATCACATAAAGCATTACAATCAAAATCTTTGACTCTCATTTTAATGATGGGCTCCCAACCATCCTCTAGCTTTCTAGGAATAGAAGTTTCAAGTTTTAGTTTCTCTTCTCTAGCTTTTATGAGAGCATTTGTAATATGTTTTGTGAAAGCCAAATTTACAGCGCTAGCATTGGGACTCTTAGCAAGTTTTTGTAAGAACTTTATAACTTCAGAGATGTGGCAATCATCAAAATCTAAATCATTACAATCTAAAGCAATGGGATTATCATCCCCAAGGTTGGAAAAAATTTCAGCAGTTTTATCACAGGCAGTTTCAGGTAATTTTGCGCGCTTTGCACTAGGAGTAGAAGCATTGCCAACACCAATTATTTTACCATTAGTAGGAGGTGCAGCAACATGTGAATCATTAGCATTGCTAGTGGTGCTAATAGTCCAAACTTTAGCTACATTTTCCTTTTTAGCTAGTTTTTCATTTTCTTCTCTATCCCACCTAGCACGCAGTTCAGCCATTAATCTTATATTCTCATTAATTCTAACTTGGATGGCATTTGCTGTAGTAACAATTTTATTTTCAATATCCCTATTAGGCATAACTTTCGATTTCAAAAGATCAACATCGAGGCAAGACTATCAACTCTAGAAACAAGAATATCAATTTTATTGAGCTTTTCCTCAACGAGATTTGTTAAAGGCAGTTTGTGTACTAATAAATTCTTTAAGCATAGCTTCAAGTCCAGGGGTGTATTCCTATTATTGTTGTAAGAATTCCCATAAGAATTAGCATAACCGTTACCATTATTATAAGGATATGGCCTATAGTTATTACTAGAATTGTTCCGATAAGCATTGTTGTTGAAATTACTATTTTTAATGAAGTTTACATCAACATGTTCTTCTTGGGCAACCAATGAAGCTAATGGAACATTATTAGGATCAACATTAGTCCTATCATTCGCAAGCATAGACATAATAGCATCAACCTTATCATTCAAGGAAGAGGATTCTTCAACGGAATTTACCTTCTTACCTTGTGGAGCTCTTTCCGTGTGCCATTCAGAGTAATTAACCATCATATTATCAAGAAGCTTTGTTGCTTCACCAAGAGTGATGGACATAAAGGTACCTCCAGCAGTTGAATCCAATAAATTCCGCGAAGAAAAATTTAGTCTTGCATAGAAGGTTTGGATGATCATCCAAGTAGTCAGTCCATGGGTTGGGCAATTTTTAACCAGAGATTTCATTCTTTCCCAAGCTTGAGCAACATGTTCATTATCCAATTGTTTAAAATTCATTATGCTACTCCTCAAAGATATAATTTTAGCAGGGGGATAATATCTACCAATAAAAGCATCCTTGCATTTAGTCCAGGAATCAATACTATTCTTAGGCAGAGATAGCAACCAATCTTTAGCTCTTCCTCTTAATTAGAAAGGAAACAATTTTAATTTTATAATGTCACCATCTACATCTTTATAATTTTGCATTTCACATAGTTCAACAAAATTATTAAGATGGGCAGCAGCATCATCAGAACTAACACTGTGAAAATTGCTCTCGCATAACAAGATTCAGTAAAGCAGTGTTTAATTTCAAAGAATTCTGCTGTAGTAGCAGAGTGGAGCAATAGGTGTGCATAGGAAATCATTATTATTTGTGCTAGTGAAGTCACACAACTTAGTATTTTCAGGGTTGGCCATTTTAGCAATAGTAAATAAAACAAACTAGATAAAGTAAATGCAAGTAAACTAATTTTTTTGTGTTTTCGATATAGCAAACAAGATAGTAAATAAAGTAAAGCTAGCAACTAATTTTTTTGTGTTTTGATATAAGTGCAGCAAACAAAGTAGTAAATAAAATAAAGCAAGACAAAAACAAAGTAAAGAGATTGAGAAGTGGAGACTCCCCTTGCAGCGTGTCTTGATCTCCCGACAACGGCGCCGTAAAAAGAGCTTGATGGCGTGTATTTCACACGTTCGTTGGGGAACCCCAAGAGGAAGGTATGATGCGCACAGCAGCAAGTTTTCCTCGTAAAGAAACCAAGGTTTATCGAACCAGGAGGAGCCAAGAAGCACGTTGAAGGTTGATGGCGGCGGGATGTAGTGCGGCGCAACACCGGGATTCCGGCGCCAACGTGGAACCCGCACAACACAACCAAAGTACTTTGCCCCAACGAAACAGCTGAGGTTGTCAATCTCACCGGCTTGCTCGTAACAAAGGATTAACCGTATTGTGTGGAAGATGATTGTTTGCAGAGAAAACGAGTAAAAACAAGTATTGCAGCAGATTTGTATTTAAGTATTAAAGAATGGACCGGGGTCCACAGTTCACTAGAGGTGTCTCTCCCATAAGATAAAAGCATGTTGGGTGAACAAATTACAGTCGGGCAATTGACAAATAGAGAGGGCATAACAATGCACATACATGTCATGATAAGTATAGTGAGATTTAATTGGGCATTACGACAAAGTACATAGACCGCCATCCAACTGCATCTATGCCTAAAAAGTCCACCTTCAGAGTTATCGTCCGAACCCCTTCCGAGTATTAAGTTGCAAAGCAACGTACAATTGCATTAAGTATGGTGCGTAATGTAATCAACAACTACATCCTCGGACATAGCGCCAATGTTTTATCCCTAGTGGCAACAGACACAGCACAACCTTAGAACTTTCTCATCACTGTCCCGAGTGTCAATGCGAGGCATGAACCCACTATCGAGCATAAATACTCCCTCTTGGAGTTAAGAGCAAAAACTTGGCCGAGCCTCTACTAATAACGGAGAGCATGCAAGATCATAAACAACACATATGTAATAACTTGATAATTAACATAACATGGTATTCTCTATCCATCGGATCCCGACAAACACAACATAGAGTATTACGGATAGATGATCTTGATCATGTTAGGCAGCTCACAAGATCCAACAATGAAGCACAATGAGGAGAAGACAACCATCTAGCTACTGCTATGGAGCCATAGTCCAGGGGTGAACTACTCACTCATCACTCCGGAGGCGACCATGGCGGTGTAGAGTCCTCGGGAGATGAATCCCCTCTCCGGCGGAGTGTGATACGTCCAATTTGCATCACTATTTTATATCATAATTTGCTGTTATTCATTGATATATTTCATATTGGGACACAATACTTATGTTATTTCATCTATTTTGCATGTTTCATGATTATTTGGAGATCGAGCACCGGAGCCGGGATTCTGCTGGAAAAAGCACCGTCGGGATGCGATATTTCGGAAGATCAAGCTGTGGAAGGAAGTTTTACAGAAAATCCTATTTTTCCAGATGACGGAGGAAGCCAGAAGGGGGAGCCAGCTGGACCCAGGGTGGGCCCACACCATAGGGTGGCGTGGCCCATGGCCTGGCCGCGCCACCATGTGGTGTGGGGCCCCCTCGGCCTCTTTCGCCTCCTTTTCTTCGCGAAACCCTTCGTCCCGAAGACCTAAGCCACAGAGGAATCCTCACGAAGGGTTACAGCCGCCTCTGCGGGGCGGAGAACACCAGAGAGAAAAGAGCTCTCCGGCGGGCGGGAATCCGTCGGGGAAATTCCCTCCGGGAGGGGAAATCGACACCATCGTCACCGTCATCGAGCTGGACATCATCTCCATCACCATCATCATCATCTCCACCATCATCACCGCCATCTCCTCCGCAGCACCTCGTCACCGCCGTAGCAATTTGGGTTTGATCTTGATTGTTTGATAGGGGAAACTCTCCCGGTATCTATTCATACTTGTTGTTGATGCTATTGAGTGAAACCATTGAACCAAGTTTATGTTCAGATTGTTATTCATCATCATATCACCTCTGATCATGTTCCATATGATGTCTCGTGAGTAGTTCGTTTAGTTCTTGAGGACATGGGTGAAGTCTAATTGTTAGTAGTGAACTATGGTTGAGTAATATTCAATGTTATGATATTTAAGTTGTGGTGTTATTCTTCTAGTGGTGTCGTGTGAACGTCGACTACACGACACTTCACCATTTATGGGCCTAGGGGAATGCATCTTGTACTCGTTTGCCAATTGCGGGGTTGCCGGAGTGACAGAAACCTAAACCCCCGTTGGTATATCGATGCGGGGAGGGATCGCGAGGATCTCGGAGTTTAAGGCCGTGGTTAGATTTATCTTAATTACTTTCTTGTAGTTGCGGATGCTTGCAAGGGGTATAATCACAAGTATGTATTAGTCCTAGGAAGGGCGGTACATTAGCATAGGTTCACCCACACAACACTTATCAAAACAATGAAGATTAATCAGCTGTATGTAGCGAAAGCACTAGACTAAAATCCCGTGTGTCCTCGAGAACGTTTGGTCATTATAAGTAAACAAACCGGCTTGTCCTTTGTGCTAAAAAGGATTGGGCCACTCGCTGCAATTATTTCTCTCGCATTTTACTTACTCGTACTTTATTCATCTGTTACATCAAAACCCCACGAATACTTGTTTGTGAGCATTTACGGTGAATCCTTCATCAAAAGCTGCATGTCAACACCTTCACGCTCCTCGTTGGGATCGACATTCTTACTTATCGAAGATACTACGATACACCCCTATACTTGTGGGTCATCAAGACTATTTTCAAGCGCCGTTGCCGGGAGTGAAGCGCTATTGGTAAGCGTAATTGGTAAGGAAAACCTTTACTTGTTTGTGCTGATTTTATTTCACTGCTCTGCTATAAGTCATTATGGAGAGATCTTCTCTTCAATTTCTATTTGGGAAATCTACTACTACTTGCAACGGTAGTGGATGAGGCGCCAGGTGAGGAAGTAATACCATATAAAATACCTACGAAAATTTTTGAACATGTTATGGATAACCGCTATGAAGGGGATGGAACTGTCCATCCTGGTGATCATTTATTGTTTTTGCATGAATTATGCGGGTTATTCAAATCTGCAGGTATTGCTATGAATGAAGTTAGGAAGAAGCTATTCTCTATATAGCTGTCTGGTAAAGCGGCGCATTGGTATAAATTGCTGAAGAATGGTGATTCTCTTGATTGGGAGGACATTGTGCCTTTATTCTATTCCAAATTTTATCCTCCAAGTGAAATTCACAAAGATAGGAACCGCATATATAATTTCTGGCCTCATGATGGAGAGAGTATTGCCCAAGCTTGGGGGGATTGAAGTCTTTAATGCTCAAATGCCCCATTCATGAGCTTCCTGGTAATATTATCATTGATAATTTCTATGCAAGACTTTCTTTTCAAGACAAGACCTTGCTGGATACTTCTTGTTCTGGATCATTTACACGCAATAAAGAAGAGTTTAAAAGGGACCTTCTTGATCGGATCCAAGAAAATACTGAAGGTTGGGAGAACGACAAAGATAGAGAATCAGGTATAATTTATGATTATAAATGCATTGAAGCTTTTATGGATACTGATACATTTCGTAATATGAGTGCTACATATGGTCTTGATTCCCAAGTTGCTGCAAACCTTTATAAAGCTTTTGCCTCTCATTATGAATTGCCTAAGAAGAATTTTGATAAGTATCATGAACCGTATAAAGATAAAATTGATTCATCTATTAATAAGTGTGTTGTAATTGAAACTGCTGATCGCGTTATTCCTGAAGCTTATATTGAAAAAACTCCTTTTCTGCTAAAATGAAAGAGTACTCGTTATAAATAGTGCGGTTCATAAAAGTGAAAAGAAACCTAGAGAACCTGAAGAACAAATAAAAGTTGAACCTCGTTGTTGCAATAGTTAAAGATCTTGTGACTCGAAAATGTTGAGGATGGTCATATTATTTTCACGTGAAGATGCTTCTAATATTGTTTCACATCCTAATAAACCCAAACAAGCTAGTGTTCCTATGCTATCTGTTAAAATTGGTGATCATTGCTATTATGGTTTATGTGATATTGGTGCAAGTGTTAGTGCTATACCTTATGAGCTTTACACGGAGATTATGCACGAAATTGATTCTTGTGAACTTGAAGATATTGATGTGGTTATTCAGCTGGCTAATAGAGAAACTATTTCACCAATTGGTATTGTTCGAGATGTGGAAGTTCTATGTGGTAAGATTAAATATCCTGCTGACTTTTTGGTACTTGGTTCTGCTGCTAGTGATTATTGTCCTATCATTTTTGGTAGACCTTTTCTAAATACTTGTGGAGCTATTATAGATTGCAAGAAAGAGAAAATTTTGACTAAATTTGCTTGTGAATCTTATGAGTTTAACTTCTCTAAATTTACTAAAACTCCTTATAAAGCTGATTTGCCTAGTAATGATTTTAAAATGGAGCGAGTGTGCATCTATTGTTCTTGTTCCTAATAATCCTTTGCGAGCAACATTTGGAGGATAGCGAGAGTGAAGTTTTTAGGAAAGAAAGAGAGGAGCTTGAGGAGATTTTTCTTCGCCAACCTATTCTCAAGCATGATTTACCGGTGGAAGACTTGGGTACAACACCGCCACCAAAGGAAGATCCTGTTTTTGATTTAAAGCCTTTGCCTGATAATCTTAAATATGCTCATATTGATGATAAGAAAATATATCATGTTATTATTAGTTCTAAGCTTACAGAGTTTTAAGAAGAAAGATTATTGCAAATATTGAAGAAACACCGAGGTGCTATTGGCTATACTCTTGATGACTTGAAGGGGATTTCTCCCTCTATTTGCCAACATGCCATTAATATGGAAGATGATGCGAAGCCTGTTGTTGAACCTCAGCGTCGTCTAATTCCCAAGATGAAGGATGTGGTAAGAAATGAGGTATTACGACTTCTTGAAGCTGGTATTATATATCCTATTGCCTGATAGTAGATGGGTTAGTCCTGTGCATTGCGTTCCTAAGAAAGGAGGAATGACTGTTGTACCTAATGATAATGATGAGCTCATACCTCAAAGAGTAGTTGTAGGGTATAGAATGTGCATTGATTATCGAAAAGTTAATAAAGTTACTAAGAAAGATCATTACCCTTTACCATTTATTGATCAAATGCTAGAAAGGTTATCTAAAAATACTCATTTTTGCTTTCTTGATGGTTATTCCGGGTTTTCACAAATTGTCGTTAAAGCTAAAGATCAAGAGAAAACCACTTTTACTTGTCCCTATGGAACTTATGCTTATAGGCGTATGCCTTTTGGTTTATGTAATGCTCCTGCTACTTTTCAAAGATGCATGTCTGCTATTTTTCATGGTTTTTGTGAGAGTATTGTGGAAGTATTCATGGATGATTTTTCTGTCTACGGGAATTCTTTTGATAGTTGCTTGCGAAACCTTGATAAAGTTTTGCGGAGATGTGAAGAAACTAACCTTGTTCTTAATTGGGAGAAATGCCACTTTATGGTTAATGAAGGAATTGTATTGGGACATAAAATTTCCGAGAGAGGTATTGAAGTTGATAGAGCTAAAGTTGAAGCTATTGAGAAGATGCCCTATCCAAGGGATGTTAAAGGTATTCGTAGTGTTCTTGGTCATGTTGGGTTTTATAGGAGATTTATTAAAGATTTCTCCAAGATTTCAAAACCTCTTACTAATCTTCTTCAAAAAGATGTACCTTTTGTTTTTGATGATGATTGTAAGGAAGCTTTTGAAACTCTAAAGAAAGCCTTAACAACTCGCTCCTATAGTTGAACCACCGATTGGAATTTACCATTTGAAATTATGTGTGATGCTAGTGATTTTGCTGTAGGCGCTGTTCTTGGACAGCGAGTAGATAAAAAATTAAATTTTATTCATTATGCTAGCAAGACTCTTGATGCTTGCTCAAAGAAATTATGCTACTACTGAAAAAGAATTGTTAGTCTGTAGTCTTTGCTTGTGATAAATTTAGATCTTATATTGTTGATTCAAAAGTTACAATTCACACCGATCATGCTTGCAATTAGATACCTTATGACAAAGAAAGATGCTAAGCCGAGGCTTATTAGATGGGTACTTCTTTTGCAAGAATTTGATTTACATATTGTAGATAGGAAAGGTGCTGATAATCCTGTTGCTGATAATTTGTCTAGATTGGAAAATATTGCTTATGATCCTGTTCCTGTTAATGATAGTTTTCCAAATGAACAATTGGCTGTTGTTATCACCATATTTTGGTCAAATCAGGAGGTGGGCCGCCATCAAGATGGGCTTGAAAGATTACACATGAAAGATCTATGAAGCGGCCTTGCACGGAGAATTTGGGCTAAGTTGCCCGTGTATCTTTAATTATGGTAGATTGTATCTAGATTAAAAGTTAGAGTTTATCTCGTGCACGGTTTAGTGCACGCCCACATTAGAAAGTCCGCTTGGACTATAAATATGTACCTAGGGTTTATGGAATAAACAACAACTCACGTTCAACCCCAAACAAACCAATCTCGGCGCATCGCCAACTCCTTCGTCTCGAGGGTTTCTATCGAGTAGAGACATGCTGCCTAGATCGCATCTTGCGATCTAGGCAGCACAAGCCCCACGTTGTTCATGCGTTGCTCGTACCGAAGCGCTTTTGATGGCGAGCAACGTAGTTATCATTAGATGTGTTAGGGTTAGCATTGTTCTTCGTTTAAGCATGCTTACGTAGTGCAACCCTTGCATATCTAGCCGCCCTCACACCTATCTCGGGTGTGGGGGCGGCACCCGCTTGATCATTATTTAGTAGATCTGATCCGTTACGATTGCTCCTTGTTCTACAAGGATTAGTTTAATATCTCGCAATAGTTAGGCCTTACAAAGGGGGAGGATCCAGGTGGCACGTAGGGTGGCGTTCGCAAGTCCTAAACAGGATGTTCCGAGGATCAACTTCATGTTGGTTTTTAGGCCTTGTTTAGGATCGGCTTACGAGCACCGTGCGTGGCCGCGAGGCCCAACTCTGGAGTAGGATGATCCGATTATGCGGTGAAAACCCTAAATCGTCGTAGATCTAATTAGCTTTATCTTGATCAAGCAGGACCACCAAGTATTCGTGCACCCCGTACGAATCGTGGGTGGATCGGCTCTTTGAGCCGATTCACAGGATAACCTGAGAGCCGATCGAGGCTCGTATTTAACGTTTACATGTATGCCCTGCAGGAAACTAAGCGAGGCATCCCCATCACCTTCCTGACCAGGTATAGGTCAGGTGGCACGCCCTTGCACTTCGCATCGCCGCGTGTGACCAGAAGAGCATTGCGGGCCGTCGCTCGGAGGGGTCTCGGCCAGCCGCAGCTCTAGGCTCTTCCCGGCTCTACGGTGTTGACAAGGCCGCTGCCCGCCGGTGGGTTTTGGCAGTCAACACATTCGGCACGCCCGGTGGGACAATCGTCTACATCAACCACATCGCCATCTACATCCGAGATGGCGGACGGCACGCCGGTCACCTACGAGGAGCTGCTCGACGAGCTCAAGAAGCAATACAACGAGATCAAGGCCACCCTCGAAGCCGACCTCATCGGCTCCTTTCGGAGAACCCGTTCCCATGGCATCGGATGGAAGGGATTCTCACCTCAAGGTGCACTCGATGGGATAGATCTCTCCGCCCCGTCGGAGGAACGCACCGGGGGCTGCGGCGAGGAGATCAACTACTTGGTGGCTCACTCGCTACATCGCCACTCTGAGAACTTGGTCAACGTGTTGGAGCGTGTCGCTCTGCGCGTAATCCAGGAGATCATGAGCCACCAGTACTCGCCGTCAGGACCAGCTCTCGGGACTCATCAAGGAGAGTTGCCATTCCGAGTCCCGTCCACCGCTGCCATATGCGTTGGCAGCACTCGCTGAAGTGCCGACTACACCGGCCTTCCTCGTCTACAAGATTGGTGGTGACCCTAGTGACTACCAGTTCTTGACTGAGGCGCCTAAGGAGATCCCTCAAGGATACGCGTGCACGTATGTGCCGGATTGTGGTAACTGGGCACTCACAAACCAGGCCACAACATCGGGGACTCCGGCGTTGACAGGAGGAACGTCAGCAACAGAGCTTGAGAAGCATACGTGGCTAACTAAGTACGCCACACCGACGAAACTCCCGAGCCCAGCTCCTGCAGTTGGCTCAGAGCTGGAAAAGCAAACATGGCTGGCTAAGTACGCCACCCCGGCGAATCTTCAGAGTGCAACTCCTACAGCCAGCACAGCGGATCAGATCGGTACCATGCCGAGAGACCGGTTCGGCATGGTGCCGAAAAGAAGGGCGATCGGCTATTCCAAGCCGTACCCCGACGATTACGAGATGATCCCGCTGCCACCTAAATATCGGCTCCCCGACTTCTCCAAATTCGGTGGATCGGATGGCTCCAGCTCCATCGAGCACGTCGGCCGATATTTGGCTCAACTAGGACCGACTTCGGTGTCGGATCAGCTGCGCGTGAGGCTCTTTTCACGGTCCCTCACGGGATCGGCTTTTGGATGGTACACCTCTTTGCCGAGCAAACTCCATCCGATCTTGGAAGCAATTGGAAGAACAGTTCCATATGCAATACCATTCAGAAGCTTCCGAGTCCGGCATTGCCGATCTAGCACAACTACGTCGAAGCGCGGGGAAACGGTGACGAGTACATCCGGCGCTTCGGGAATCTTAGGAACCGATGTTATTCGGTTCGTATAACCGAAAAGGAAGCGATCGAGTTGGCGGTACGCAGGCCTTGCAACACAGCTCAAGGACATGGCCTCCCAAGCAGATTATCCCTCGGCTGGCGCACATGGTTCAGAAACTATCGGCATATGAACAGCGCCACCCGGACTCGTACCAAGACAAGTTCAAGCGTGCGGTAGTCATGGTCGATACGAGAGGAAGATGAAGTGCTCGCGGGAGACCAAGAAGTAGCGAGTGGCTGAGTGGACTCGGGGAGGAACCCCCGTGTCCTGCAAATGGGTAAAGCCACCGGGGCCGCCCGGGGATTTGATTTTGACGTGACCAAGGCTGAACAAATCTTCGACCTCCTGCTCAAGGAGAAACGAGTTGACGATTCTCGAAGGTCTCAAGTTCCCCACGGCGAAAGAGCTGAACGGAAAGCCGTCTCGCAAATTCCACAACTCGCTCTCCCATGCCACCAACGACTGCGGGGTGTGGCGTCGGCACATCCAAGCGGCGATAGAGAAGGGGCGGCTAATTTTCAACCAGTACGCCATGAAGGTCGACACCCAACCCTTCCCCGCCGTTAACATGGTGGAAGTCACCTACCCCGAGGGTTGCCGGCCAGGTCCCTCGTTCGGCATCAACATGGTAGGGCTCGGGAACCACTCGCGCAGAGATGGAGATGAGGGCAGCTGCTCTCATAGCAAGGATGCGAGAGGAGGCCGCTCCACGCGATCGGCTCCGTCATGATGGCAAGCGCTATGTCACGAGAGGGAGAGGTGAAGAATATAAGATATCGGCGACCCCTCTCGATCACCTCCTCAACAAATATGTGAGTCGGTATGACCAACGCCGACGGTCCAATTATGATGATGGAGGAGATCGTCCGGCTAGAGAAGCCGAGAAGACATCGTCGGCGAGGATCGCGATGAGGAGGAGCACGAGCGCCGTGCCACGGAAACATCAAGGGAGCAAGATGACAACGCCGGACATCGGGACTGCCCCTTCTTCGGACACTCGCTGGGATTCGGGAATGAGCCGATTGCCCACAATCGGCAATTGCCTAGAATGCAACAAGAAGAAGAAGGAGGCAGCCAACGTGTCCGTGTTCGAGCGCCTAGGGCCTCTCCCGCCACAAAGCAAACGCGCCGAGTCACCTCGTTGGGCAGATCTTGAGGATTCGGAAGACGAGGGAGAAGTAGAAGAAGACAGGTACCACCGGCCAAGGTGGTGCCCCGACGGACTCAGCCGTTCCCAAAAGCGCGGGGTTCAGCGATTGCGCGGCCCGGAGGAAGCCGAAAGGTTATACCTGCATACGCTAAGGAAGGCACGACCTGATCTGGCTGCAAAAGTTCAGCGAGCCCTGGATGAAGAGGGTCGTCCACGGAAAATGGAGTGGCGCCCTAAACAGAGGAAAGCCGATGATGAGACATCGGCTGGTACAAACATGGTACTCGTCTTGCCGACGGAGCTTAGTACTCCACGACTCTACGGTGCACTCAAGGTGGACGACAGCAAGCGCATCAAGTCAGAGGTTGGGTTGGTTTTATCCAGCCTAACCGAATAGCAAGATCAAACCAATGAGCAAACCGAGGCGAGGCTGATCCTTGTGATCGGCCCCAAAAAGTTTATGAAGGGACATTACGGGACCTTCGATCAGCTCTCCAATGAATATGGAGGCCGATTCCAGCAATCGGCCAAAATTACCTTCACCACATGTTCGCTTGCGTTCGGCACCGATCTATCGAGCGGTGGCCACGTCGGCGGACGAGAGTCGGCGTGGATTTTTGCGGAGCCGACGTACAAGTGCGGTGCCCCGGCTATCCATACAAGCCGATATCTGCAGTCATCCAGCAGGTATCGGCTCGGGGGGCATATAATCAGATGAACATGTGCAGATAAAACATGTGAGAACATACGTGCAATGAAACATTGGGGGCCGATTAAGAAAAATCGGCCAAATAAAAAAAAATATATGAAAATTCGAAAATTTTCGAGCACAGCCGATGCAGCAGGCATCGACTTAAGGATGTGGAAGCCGATGTGTGGCCATCGACTCAAGGGGGATAACTGTTGTGATCAGAGGGTCAATGGAGCACAAAGGGAGATTTTTTATCAAGGAACTCCTCAATGGAGTAGTTTGGAGGCTCGGCTTCTCTTCAAGAGCAATGCCACCAAAGGAAAGGAGCCGGTCTGGCCTGCAAGAACTGAGGAAGCTCGGGGGCAGCTCACCTTGAAGGCTCTCGCTTTGAGAAGCCGATTTGTGTTCGAATCGGCTGGCTCGCATAAGAAACTCCCTCGGACATAATCAAGACCGGGTCCGGACAGCTAATTGGCGTATCCTCGTCTCTGTTTTGCCTTGGCTAAGACTCGGGGGCAACGAGGCCTATGAATGCCTCGTTCTTGAGAGCCGATTGGAGTTACCTCGGTTGTTATTGCATCATGATCGTCTCGGGAGAAGCTGGGAAGGAAAAGCCGTCGTCCGGTACGAGGTTTGGACCGTCTTGGTGCTTGCGAGGAAAAGAGGGGATTGGTTCCTCAAATTAGCCGATGAATAGTCATCGGCTGCGGAGCTGCAAAACGCCGCGATTGAGAAAATCAATGATGACCCGATTCGTCACTATCGGTCTTGGTGTGGCAAGCGGAGGGATGGAGATTGGATTAATGAAAGGAGAAATTGGAAGAACAGTTCTCATTAATTCAAAGGAGCAGCTTTACAAGAAGAGCCGATGGCTCTCAAAAGAGGGATCTAGTGCCTAGTGCACTGCTATTGCTAGCCCTATTCTACTAGTCGTCGCTGTCCTCATCGTCGCCGTCGTCGAGGTCGTCGGCGCTGCTCCCAGGGAGCTCCTCGCCGTCGCTGCCCCAGCCGTCCGCTCGGAGCCTCCTCCTCCTCCTCGTCATCATCATCGTCCTCGCTATCCGCCCGGCCCGCGGAAGCGCTTCGTTGGAGGATACCCGATGGAGGCGGAGGAATCATCTTCCTCCTCCTCATCTTCTTCCTCCTCGTCATCGTCGTCCTCGCTGTCCGCCCACATGCGGGAGCGCTTCTTCGGCGGGAGCTTGGCGGAGGGGAGGCCTTGGCCTTCGCTGCTTCTCCTTCTTTCTCCTCCTTGTCGGAGGAGAAGGGATTCACTGCGGGGTGAAGGCTGTCCTCGTTCTTCTTCTTCGGCGAAGATTGGGGGAAGAGGTTTGAGAAGGAAGAGGAAGAGGAGGACATTGCTACAGGAGGAGAGGGTTTTTGGTGCCGATGGCTGGGATGGAATAGAGGATAAAGAGAGCTAACCGATCGGCACGGTTAAATAATGAGAAATCTGGTGAAGGTTTAATGCCATTACAGCTTCCAAGGAATCGGCGCCAAAGGCTGTCGGGATTTGTAGAGAAGCTGAGAAGACAGGGCATAATGATGGCGGATGCTGTAACGGCTGCTGCTCCGCCACGACATGACCCTTCGAAGGAAAAGCGAGTGGTTTTGGAATTATCATTGCCAAAACCAGGGGGCATGTGTTATCACCAGATTTTGGTCAAATCAGGAGGTGGGCCGCCATCAAGATGGGCTTGAAAGATTACACATGAAAGATCTATGAAGCGGCCTTGCACGGAGAATTTGGGCTAAGTTGCCCGTGTATCTTTAATTATGGTAGATTGTATCTAGATTAAAAGTTAGAGTTTATCTCGTGCACGGTTTAGTGCACGCCCACATTAGAAAGTCCGCTTGGACTATAAATATGTACCTAGGGTTTATGGAATAAACAACAACTCACGTTCAACCCCAAACAAACCAATCTCGGCGCATCGCCAACTCCTTCGTCTCGAGGGTTTCTATCGGGTAGCGACATGCTGCCTAGATCGCATCTTGCGATCTAGGCAGCACAAGCCCACGTTGTTCATGCGTTGCTCGTACTCGAAGCGCTTTTGATGGCGAGCAACGTAGTTATCATTAGATGTGTTAGGGTTAGCATTGTTCTTCGTTTAAGCATGCTTACGTAGTGCAACCCTTGCATATCTAGCCGCCCTCACACCTATCTCGGGTGTGGGGGCGGCACCCCGCTTGATCATTATTTAGTAGATCCGATCCGTTACGATTGCTCCTTGTTCTACAAGGATTAGTTTAATATCTGCAATAGTTAGGCCTTACAAAGGGGGAGGATCCGGTGGCACGTAGGGTGGCGTTCGCAAGTCCTAAACGGGATGTTCCGAGGATCAACTTCATGTTGGTTTTTAGGCCTTGTTTAGGATCGGCTTACGAGCACCGTGCGTGGCCGCGAGGCCCAACCTGGAGTAGGATGATCCGATTATGCGGTGAAAACCCTAAATCGTCGTAGATCTAATTAGCTTTATCTTGATCAAGCAGGACCACCAAGTATTCGTGCACCCCGTACGAATCGTGGGTGGATCGGCTCTTTGAGCCGATTCACAGGATAACCTGAGAGCCGATCGAGGCTCGTATTTAACGTTTACATGTATGCCCTGCGGAGAAACTAAGCGAGGCATCCCCATCACCTTCCCGACCGGGTATAGGTCGGGTGGCACGCCCTTGCACTTCGCATCGCCGCGTGTGACCGAGAAGAGCATTGCGGGCCGTCGCTCGGAGGGGTCTCAGCCAGCCGCAGCTCTAGGCTCTTCCCGGCTCTACGGTGTTGACAAGGCCGCTGCCCGCCGGTGGGTTTTGGCAGTCAACAGCTGTAATAAAGGTGAGTTCGCGAGACAGTCCTTGGTATGCTGATTATGCTAACTTTATTGTTTCCAAGTACTTGCCTCCAACCTTTTCAGCTCAGCAGAGGAGGAAATTCTTTTATGACTTGAGGCATTATTTCCGGGATGACCCACACTTATATAAAGAAGGAGTGGATGGTATTATGCGAAGGTGTGTTCCCGAATATGAACAACAAGAGATATTGAGTAAATGTCATGGCAGTGCTTATGGAGGACATCACGCGGAGATAGAACCGCACAAAAGGTTCTACAATCAGGTTTTTATTGGCCAACTCTCTTCAAAGATGCAAGGAAGTTTATTTTATCTTGTGATGAATGTCAAAGGGTTGGTAATATCTCCAGACGCAATGAAATGCCTATGAATTATACTCTTGTTATTGAACCGTTTGATTGTTGGGGATTTGACTTCATGGGACCTTTTCCCTCTTCAGAAGGTAACACGCATATACTTGTTGCTGTTGATTACGTTACTAAATGGGTGGAAGCAATACCTACAAAAAGTGCTGATGGTGAGACCTCTTTAAAAATGCTTTTAGATATTATTTTTCCTAGATTTGGAGTTCCTAGATATATTATGACTGATGGAGGTTCTCATTGTATTCATGGAGGTTTTAGAAAGACTCTTGCTAGGTATGGTATTAATCATAGAATTGCTTCCGCTTATCACCCTCAAAGTAGTGGTCAAGTAGAACTATCAAATAGAGAAATTAAATCTATCTTGCAGAAAACCGTTAATAAATCTAGAAAGAATTGGACTAGTAAATTGAGAGACGCACTATGGGCTTATAGAACTGCTTATAAAAACCCCATGGGAATGTCACCTTATAAAATGGTTTACGGAAAAGCTTGTCATTTACCCTTAGAACTAGAACATAAAGCTTATCGGGCTGTTAGAGAATTAAATAAAGATCCTAAACTTGCCGGTGATAAGAGGTTGCTACAATTAAGTTCTCTAGATGAATGGAGAAGTGAAGCTTATGAAAATTCTAAACTCTTTAAAGAAAAAGTTAAAAAATGGCATGATAGAAGGATCATCAAAAGAGAGTTTAATATTGGGGATAAAGTCCTATTGTATCGGTCTCGTCTCAGATTCTTTGCAGGGAAATTACTCTCGAAATGGGAAGGACCGTATGTTGTTGAGGAGGTGTATCGTTCAGGAGCAATTAAGATTAGCTCTCTCCAAGGCAATGCTACGCAAGTGGTGAATGGACAAAGACTCAATCATTATATCTCAGGTGATTCTTATAATGTTGATGTTGATATTATTCGAGTGGAAACACCGGAGGCTTTCATCAAAGGACAAATTGACGAGTCCGCTGAACTCGACTTTGAATAGGTAACGATGATCGGTAATGAAAAGTTCGCGATTTACTTTCCGAACATTATTTTTGTTGTTTTTGGAAAATATGAAAAATTACGAGTTCGAAACGGAGTGGAGAGCACGCACGAGGGCGTGCCACCATAGGCCGGCGCGGCCTGACCTGGGCCCGCGTCGACCTATGGTCTGGCCGCCTCGTCGCCCCCTTCCGACTCTGGTTCGATCTGGTACTTTCCGTTTATTCTGAAAATTTTTACTATAAAATCCCCCGGACCCCTGGAGGTCCGTATATCGTTTTCTCGACGTGTTTTGTTTCGAGCTGTTTCTGCCAGAATCTGTTTTCAGTTTAGAGGCACCATGGTCTCCAAGAACAAGGGCAAGGGGCTTTCGGAGGAAGAAGTGAAGGAGGTGCCATCAAGACAAGATCAGCAAGCCGGAGGAAGCAAGCAAATCTTGGTGGGATCTGTTGACACTCAACGTTCTTTTTCTCATAACTTGCAGGGACCTCTACCACCCGCTCTTAGCCTCGACTCCTTCCCCATGATGGAAGAAGTTCTACGGATTACCGATGAGTTTTGTGATCAATATCGGGCTCTAAGAAGAGAAGTGGAGATACTCCAGGAGGAGAATTGCCGTCTCCGAAGAATGATTGAATACCACTCGATTCGCATCACAAGGTCGTCATCGCCAACCTCAGATAACAATGAATCTCTTCGAATCTTAGTGCAGAATTGTCAAGCTGAGAAACCGAAGTTGAAGGAGTTTATTAAGAAGCGCGGGAAGAGTTCATCACCACCATCGCTGAAGGAGTAATTCATCATCGGTATTGGCATCCCCTTGGTTTGTTCCAAGCTTGGGGAGTGCCGCGGTATCACATTATCATTACCTTTTACTTTTTACTATCAAGTAGTGTCATATCATGAGTAGGGAAGTTATCGTATGAGATGGGTTGCAGTATGGAAGTATCTCTCCTTTAGTTTGTTTATGTATCCCTTGGTGTGAGTTATCGTTATGGAATATTAATGAGAAGTCTTATCATTTACATATTGCACACCTTATTCTAGTTTGCAATTTCTATTATATGATTGATCTTGATTTTAGTATTGGTACCACTTTGGGAGCATTAAGTTAATCTATTTGGTTTTGGCAAACTTAGCAATGGTCAATAGCAACAACACTTTGAGTTTAAGAGGAATAGAGGAAACAAATGTAGAAGATATTATTATCTTTCTTATCAGTTCCTAGCTTAGTATTCTAAAAGTTAAAACTGTTTGTGTTACAAGTAAGATGCATGATTGTTTCTATCACATGTATATTTGTTTGTTTCCCTCAACTCTTATGCTTGCTAATTAACCTTGCTAGCCAAAGACCTGTACTGAGAGGGAATACTTCTCGTGCATCCAAACCTGAACCCAAACCTATGCCATTTGTGTCCACCATACCTACCTACCGCATGGTATTGTTTGCCATTCCAAGTAAATACTTCATGTGCTACCTTTAAACAATTCAAAACTTATTACTTCTTATTTGTGTCAATGTTTTATAGCTCATGAGGAAGTATGTGGTGTTTTATCTTTCAGTCTTGTTAGGCAGCCTCCACTAAAGGACTAGTGGCTTCATCCACTTATCCTATAATTTTGCAATAAGAGCCGGCAACGGGGTTCCCAGCCCCAATTAATCAACTTTCATTAATGATTCTCTTCACATGTTTTGCCCCGATTCATCGGTAAGCAACTTAATTTTGCAATAGACACTCCTCCATGGTATGAGATTGTTGGAAGGCACCCGAGGATTCGGTTAGCCATGGCTTGTGTAAGCAAAGGTTTGGGGGAGTGTCATCCTTAAAATAAACTAAAGTACATGTGTAAACAAAAGAGAAGAGGGATGATCTACCTTGCTCGGTAGAGATAACGTCCTTCATGGGAGCCGCTCTTTGGAGGTCTCGTTTGGCAAGGGGGTTAGAGTACCCGCTACCGATCGTTGACAACAACAAACACCTCTCAAAGCTTTACTTTTATTCTCTTTATATGATTCAAAACTGGAAAAGCTCTAGCACATGATTTAATCTCTGCTTCCCTCCGCGAAGGGCCTGTCTTTTACTTTATGTTGAGTCAGTAAAACTATTTCCCTCCATCTCAAGCAAGCATTTGAGTTGTTGTGATCAAACTATTATATTGTGATTTGCTTCATCATGTTTTTACTCTTTCTTGTTTAGTACAAGTTTTACCTGAATGAATATAGCTTTGAAAGTCATCAATGATTAATATGATTGAGTATGCAAGTTTACCATAAGCTTTTAATATGAGAGCGCTGCTCAATAGATGAATATAATTTGTTAAATGTTCTCTGACCAAGAACAAAGTTTGCCATCACCAATTATGATTCCTTATGCACCTTTATTTGTGACTACCTTATACTTGTTTCAAGATTGAGTTATATGAGGAAGTTGTTTACTATAATGTCTTGTGTGAATGAATATGATGCTTCTTGTCCGTATTTTATTTATCGACTCTTCACTCCATAAACATGTGGACCTGTTTACAGAGTTCGGTTTCGCTTGGGGACAAGCGAAGTCTAAGCTTGGGGGAGTTGATACGTCCAATTTGCATCACTATTTTATATCATAATTTGCTGTTATTCATTGATATATTTCATATTGGGACACAATACTTATGTTATTTCATCTATTTTGCATGTTTCATGATTATTTGGAGATCGAGCACCGGAGCCAGGATTCTGCTGGAAAAAGCACCGTCAGGATGCGATATTTCAGAAGATCAACTGTGGAAGGAAGTTTTACAGAAAATCCTATTTTTCCAGATGACGGAGGAAGCCAGAAGGGGGAGCCAGCTGGACCCAGGGTGGGCCCACACCATAGGGTGGCGCGGCCCATGGCCTGGCCGCGCCACCATGTGGTGTGGGGCCCCCTCGGCCTCTTTCGCCTCCTTTTCTTCGCGAAACCCTTCGTCCCGAAGACCTAAGCCACAGAGGAATCCTCACGAAGGGTTACAGCCGCCTCTGCGGGGCGGAGAACACCAGAGAGAAAAGAGCTCTCCGGCGGGCAGGAATCCGCCGGGGAAATTCCCTCCGGGAGGGGGAAATCGACACCATCGTCACCGTCATCGAGCTGGACATCATCTCCATCACCATCATCATCATCTCCACCATCATCACCGCCATCTCCTCCGCAGCACCTCGTCACCGCCGTAGCAATTTGGGTTTGATCTTGATTGTTTGATAGGGGAAACTCTCCCGGTATCTATTCATACTTGTTGTTGATGCTATTGAGTGAAACCATTGAACCAAGTTTATGTTCATATTGTTATTCATCATCATATCACCTCTGATCATGTTCCATATGATGTCTCGTGAGTAGTTCGTTTAGTTCTTGAGGACATGGGTGAAGTCTAATTGTTAGTAGTGAACTATGGTTGAGTAATATTCAATGTTATGATATTTAAGTTGTGGTGTTATTCTTCTAGTGGTGTCGTGTGAACGTCGACTACACGACACTTCACCATTTATGGGCCTAGGGGAATGCATCTTGTACTCATTTGCCAATTGCGGGGTTGCCGGAGTGACAGAAACCTAAACCCCCGTTGGTATATCGATGCAGGAGGGATCGCAGGATCTCAGAGTTTAAGGCTGTGGTTAGATTTATCTTAATTACTTTCTTGTAGTTGTGGATGCTTGCAAGGGGTATAATCACAAGTATGTATTAGTCCTAGGAAGGGCGGTACATTAGCATAGGTTCACCCACACAACACTTATCAAAACAATGAAGATTAATCAGTCCGTATGTAGCGAAAGCACTAGACTAAAATCCCGTGTGTCCTCGAGAACGTTTGGTCATTATAAGTAAACAAACCGGCTTGTCCTTTGTGCTAAAAAAGATTGGGCCACTCGCTGCAATTATTTCTCTCGCATTTTACTTACTCGTACTTTATTCATCTCGTTACATCAAAACCCCCCGAATATACTTGTTTGTGAGCATTTACAGTGAATCCTTCATCAAAACTGCCTGTCAACACCTTCTCGCTCCTCGTTGGGATCGACATTCTTACTTATCGAAGATACTACGATACACCCCCTATACTTGTGGGTCATCGGGGTGCCGGAGAAGATCTCCGTAATCCCCCGAGATGGGATCGGCGGCGGCGGCGTCTCAGCAAGGTTTTCCGTATCGTGGTTTTTTCGCATCGGGGGTTTCGCGACGAAGGCTTTAAGTAGGCGGAAGGGCAGCAGTCGGGGGCTGACGAGGGGCCCACACCACAGGCGGCGCGGGCCCCCTTGGCCGCGCCGCCATGTGGTTTGGCCACCTCGTGGCCCCACTTCGTATGCTCTTCGGTCTTCCGGAAGGTTCGTGGCGAAATAGGCCCCCGGGTCTTTGTTTCGTCCAATTCCGAGAATATTTCGTTACTAGGATTTCTGAAACCAAAAACAGCAGAAAACAACAAATCGGCACTTCGGCATCTTGTTAATAGGTTAGTTCCAGAAAATGCACGAATATAACATAAAGTGTGCATAAAACATGTAGGTATCATCAATAATATGGCATAGAACATAAGAAATTATCGATACGTCGGAGACGTATCACTATTGTTGATAGGTTACAAAATTCATGGGCGAAACTCACTACAGATGTCATGCTGCTCCAGGTTAGAAGCAATGCAAAGATAATGCTTTTTTGAAGAATGGACATTTCCTATCTGACTTAATGTGTTCACCCACTTGAATAAACTTTTCTCATGAGTGTGACCGAGTGTTTGTCATGCAAAACATATTAATAGGCCGCAATTAATTTTGGGGTTAGGATGAGGTAATATGAGCATTATTTACACCAAACTCTTATACTTACTAATAAATCATTTTTGCCAAACTCCAATCTTAATTAGTGTATTTGTATACATATTACATGGTTAGCATGATTAAGTGTATTGAAATGTTGTTAAATAATAATCTTCATTTGTTTATTAGTTCCAAGGACGACCACTAGAGAAAACCACATTTTTTGTTGTGCTACAAATTGTATTTTGTAGCAAGATTTTGCTAATATTTTATTCCTTTTCTTGGCATTGTTCCTTAAAGAAAGATCATGGCCATTTCAATATGAGAAGGATTAATTTATTACACTAGCATGAATTTTAGGGTATAATTATTTTTGTGAGTGTGCATGTGTGCTTCTGTGTATACTTTAGTACCGATACATATAAAGCTAAAGTGCATAATCCTTGGTAATATATACTTTTATGTGTATTAATGAATATCTGGATACAAGTTTCTAGGGTATGATTAGTTATGAGCAAATATAAAATAACAGAGCGTATGAGGTGCCTATGAGGAGCTTTGACGACGTCCAATGCCTCTTACATGTTCCAATGAAATCAATAATTTGGGTATCTTTATTACAAACCAGACACAGCATTGAGAAAATACTATACAAAGGTGCGCCACAAACGGTTAGCCTGCCTCTTTTTTGTGGGTGGATGTACAATTAGATTGTTGAACTAACTCACTTTATTGATAAGCTAAAAAGACTGATTTACTTAACAAACATGAAAAACAAACCCTTAGCAAAAACATAATTTTCTCTTCGACATTGTTGTATACGCGCCTGTCATATCTCAACGTCCAAAATATGAACTTACCTCAAAGATATTTAATGGACAGATGTATCATACAAGAAGACCTAGGAGTCTGAAATCATTGAACAAACTATGGTTGGAAGATTACCCTTTGGAAAACATGTCACCGAGTTATGCTTACTCTTTTTGGACCACCAAAAAAAAAGCACGCGACAACAACCAAAACAAATAAATAAAATTTTGCGAGGTCGTGCTTTTTGGATTCTCCGACTTTGAGTCACATCTCATATCGCTATCTCACCTTTTTCTTCCATCTCTTTATGTGTATTTTCTTAATTTTCCTCTAATATTTTTGTACAGGTTGACAGGTTTTGTAGCCAGCTTCAGATTGGTCTGACTTGTGCCAATGGATGAGGTATGGCAATAATATTCTTATTTTTCCAAGCTGGTATATTGATTTCATTCATCCTACTTCTGATTAAACATGAGAAGTGGAGCCAAGAAGCAGATGTTATTTGGTATGCTCATATTCATTTATCATGTTATTAAGGTCTAACATTACGAAACTATGCTACATATGAGGGTAAGTAAATCAGGTCTTGCTATATCTTAATATGCTATGGAATAAAGAAATTATAATAATTTTTTTGATGGCACGCTATTAGTTCTGAATGATCAATTTTGAAGCGTCTCATGAGTTATAGCATGGAAAAAACCATGACCAATACTCCTGAAACACTTCAACAAGGGGATGGTCAGCTCCTACTTTTTAAAATGAGATGTTGGTTAGAATACAAACGAATCATTGTATGTTTCTCTTTTTTTCTGATTAATATGACTAATTTTTTCCTTATATGTGGATACAAATATTTGTGCAAAACCTGTGGCGGCTGATATTCTTGGTAGTTTGCTATATCCTAGGTACCATGCGATTACTAATCTTTGTATGTTATTTTGGGAGGAAAATTAATTGGGAACTTTCAAATAATTCTGCTTCAAACATATGCTATCTTTCTTATGTTTGATTTTTCATATTCTTTCGCTTAACTTCTCTGGTTATTTTTAGGCAACCTCAGTCAGTACAGATTGTTCTAGAACTGATAATATTTATATTTTAGGTCTAAGATATCTGTTTATGGATAACACATTTATTCAGTGTAAAACTACTCTTCCTATTGTCAGGTCCCATAACTCCTGTTTTTGATGCAGTATTAAAGAATCTTATATGACAAGGATATACTGAATAGTTTCCACTTGCCACTTGTAATCAACGAAAAAATGAAGGGCAGTTTTACTGCTATTGTTGAACGAAAAGCTTGTTGCAACTTATTGTCTTGGTTGTTTCTAAATAGCACGCTTTGTTTTCTTAAATTGGTCTACTTTACTTACCGATGCTTATAAGATGACAAAATTTCTATGTAAATATCATTGGTAAGCTGACATTTTTGACAAGAGATAACATCCAGGTATGTCATGGGTTGTATCAGAACTTAATTTATACATAACTCTAACAACAATTCTATTGCATCTCTTTTTTAGCTAAATGATCATGCGGGCATTTTCTATCTATTTAATCAGACTGCATAATTAAACTATTTTGGTTGTTCTGTGAAATATCATTTCCATGCTTTACGCAACTATTGCTTCACTATGCCCCTATGTATTTAATCATTTAATTGCCTATGATTAATTTTGCTCTCTCCCTCGATTTCATACTTCTAACAACAGCAATTCAAAATGAGAGAAACTTTACATTTCTGAAACTAGAAAACTCTGTTTTCAATGGTGTTTCATGACCATTTACTTTGTTGTCTCTTCGTGCTCCAATAGACTAAGAAATATTCGTTTATTTCTTTTCGGTTTATGCTATGCAACTTTCCCAGATAGGATACCAATCTTTACTAGTATTAAATTGCAATAGGTGACTGTCTGGTGTCACAAACGGGGCAAACAGCTCTTCCCTAGGCCCAACATCTCGCTGGACTATTTTTTACCTACTAATAGTCTGCATGGGATTTGTTTTCTGATGGGCCGCGTGTCCGTCCGAGCAGAACCGAGCTAACAGGCCATGGCTAACTAAACAAGGTTTCCTTTATTAGGGCATGTACTATGGTGGGGAAAGCAGTCTTCCCTTGTGCCTGGGACAGTAGGTTCCTAAAACGGCCTAAGAAGAGGTTGTGTAAAGCCCAACAAGAGCTAGAGAAGGCTATGAACGGGCCGATGACGGACGATAATGCAGCTAAAGCAAAAGAAATGGCTGATTTAGTAGAGATCTTACTAGAACAAGAGGAACTACACTGGCTGCAAAGAGCTCGTGCAAATTGGTTGATGCATGGAGATCAAAACACATCATTTTTTCATCAATTTGCCTCAGCCCGTCGGAAAAGAAATATGATTAAGAAACTGAAAGGTGATAATGACCAATGGGTTGAAGGTACGGCCATGCTCAAGCCCTATATTCTTGAATACTTCTCTAGTTTGTTCACGTCTGAGGTCTTTGTGACAGATCCGGCTGTTTTGGATAAAATTCAGCCAAAAGTATCACCTGAGATGAATGAGAAATTACTGGCCCCTTTCACAGCCGAGGAAGTTAAAAAGGCTGCTTTCAGCATAGGAGATTTCAAAGCTCCTGGACCAGATGGGCTCCATGCAGTGTTCTATAAAGTGTGGCGAGGAAATTACTAATGAAGTTTTGCAGGCCATGAATACTGGAGTTATTCCCGAGGGATGGAATGATACCACAATTGTCCTCATTCCAAAGTTGATAACCCGGAACTTGTGACCCAATTCCGGCCAATAAGTCTATGTAACGTGATTTATAAAATAATCTCCAAAATGTTGGCGGCAAGGTTAAAAGGAGTTCTCCCGGAAGTTATATCCCCTATGCAAAGTGCGTTTGTACCGGGACGCCTTATTACGGATATTGTCTTGGTGGCCTATGAGTGTGTGCATACCATCAAGAACAAACGGGGCGGTAAAACTGGAGCATGTGCAGTTAAATTGGACATGCACAAGGCTTATGATCGAGTAGAGTGGATTTTTCTGGAAAACAAGATGAGAAGGTTGGGTTTTGATGATAGATGGATTTCCTTGATGATGGCTTGTGTTTCATCGGTTCGGTACCAAGTGCGATTTAATTCAGAAGAAACTGAAATGTTTGTTCCTACTAGGGGTCTCCGGCAGGGAGATCCTCTCTCCCCATATTTGTTCCTTTTATGTGCAGAAGGTCTATCTAGCCTCTTATTGTATGAAGAAGAAGTTGGTGGCATCGATGGGATAAGGGTGTGTAGAAATGCACCATCAGTTTCACATTTACTTTTTACTGATGATTCTCTTATTCTCATGAAGGCGGACACGGATAATGCAACTTCCTTACAGCAAGTGTTAGATACCTATTGTGCAAATTCGGGCCAATTGGTGAGTTTAGCTAAGTCAAGCATCTACTTTTCTCCAAATACTAATGTTCTTGTTAGAGCAGAAATTTGTGAGACACTTCACATAAACACAGAAGCGTTATCTGATAAGTATCTTGGTCTTCCGGCTCTAGTGGGGGCAGATAGGAGTGATTACTTTATACACTTTGTTGAAAGGATCATCCAGAGGATAAATGGCTGGAAGGAGAAACAACTATCAATTCGTGGTAAAGAAATATTACTGAAGGCTGTCGCTCAAGCCATTCCAGTATATGCCATGTCAGTTTTTCAGATTCCAATTGGTGTTTGCAAAAGAATGACTGATGCTATAGCACAATTCTGGTGGGGTGATGATGAGAATAGTAAAAGGATGCACTGGTTTGCGTGGTGGAAATTGTGTTTCCCAAAAAATGAAGGAGGTATGGGATTTAGAGATTTTCATTCTTTCAACCTAGCAATGCTTGCAAAGCAGGTTTGGCGCCTTGTTATCGGACCAGATTCTTTTTGCGCTATGATTCTAAGGGCAAAGTATTTTCCTCATGGCGATATTTTAAAGGCAGGGCCTAAGTCCGGCTCCTCCTTCACATGGCAGAGTTTATTGGCTGGGTTAACTACCTTTAAACGGGGATATATATGGCGAGTTGGGACTGGAGAGAATATCAACATCTATACTGACCCCTGGATACCATCAAGCCCAGATAGGAAAATTATCTCTCCAAGAGGAGATATGAACTATACCAAAGTCTCTCAGCTGATTGATCCATACAGTGGTCTTTGGGATGAACCACGTCTTCGAGAGCTATTCCTCACAGTGGATGTGACCCGTATCTTACAAATACCTTTGAATACCCAAGGATTTGATGACTTCATAGCCTGGAACCATACTAAACATGGCCGGTTCACTGTCCGATCTGCATATTATCTCCAGTGGAAACATAAGTTCGGCCCTAGAGCAGGACAACTATCTATGCCAGGCTCGTCAGTTAATAACCCAGTATGGAAATCCCTTTGGAAACTTAAGATACCTGGAAAAGTTAAGATATTTATATGGCGCGCGATGCATGGAATCATACCCGTAAAATCTATCTTGGTTAATAGACATGTTGGAACTAGTGGTCAGTGCCCAATCTGTTACCAAGCAGCAGAAGATATAATGCATCTACTATTTAAATGTCCTACAGCGGCTGACTTGTGGGGAGCGCTCGGCATTAGTTCGGCGATTAATGAAGCGGTAACTATTGATCGATCTGGTTCTGCTGTTCTTGAGTTTTTGTTTACCAGAAAAGAGTCACAAATGCCGGGTTTTCAGAACTTGGGCTTGAAGGAAACCATTGCAGTTGGAGCCTGGTACCTGTGGTGGATTAGAACACAGAGAACACATGATGAACCTGTTCCCCCGATGCATCATTGTAAGATGTCAATCCTTACTATAACCGCAAACGCTGCAAAGATTCGGAAAAACTCAACGCATACTGCTCCCCGATGGTCCAGGCCAGGCCATCGCCAGGTTAAA
Source organism: Lolium rigidum (assembly GCF_022539505.1). NCBI lineage: Eukaryota > Viridiplantae > Streptophyta > Magnoliopsida > Poales > Poaceae > Lolium > Lolium rigidum. The sequence goes on from NC_061510.1 coordinate 389,824,133, forward strand.
GTAAATGTGGATGGCTCTTTTCATATTGATTCTCATACAGGTGCTATTGGTGCAATTCTAAGAGATCATGAAGGCCGATTCATTGCTGCTTCCACTACTTATATCCCGAATCTAGCATCTGCTACTGCTGCTGAAGCAATGGCAATACGAGAGGGATTAGCCTTGGCTGTTTGCCTTGGTTGTAATAATGTCCAGGCAGAATCTGATTCGATGGAAACGATTGAAGCTTGTACTGGTGCAGAAGCGTGGTGGGGAGAATCATCGGCTGTTTTTGCAGACTGCGTTGATCTTATGACACTTATAGGGGAAGTTCAGTTTCTTTACTGCCCAAGGGAAGCATATGGAGCGGCTCATGAATTAGCTAGGGCTTGTTTTAATGATAAATTTTTTTGTAATTGGGTAGATGAAGCCCCTAGTTCCATTCTTAGCAAACTCATAGAGGATGTAACTATTTGATGTCGGAGCAGCAAGTTTCTTACGCACTCTTTTCCTTACCAGGGTACCTACGGGGACTGAAAGGTTTTTAATGAGGCGGCTTGCTTGCTTAATATATTGTGTTTCAAAAAAAAAAAGTCTTCCCTTGTGCCTTCCACGTCAGCCAAGAGAAGGCAAGAAAATGGATCATACAATGCTTTGTTTCTTAGGGTCTTCTCTAGCACATTAAATGCTTGCAAAAATGTAGGAATCAACCGTAACTAGTATCCATGTAGATGACATTGTGTTACATGATAATTGCAAATACTACGTTTAGTACATCTACGAAATACAAATGATCTTTAGCATCAAGAGGTTGTATATATTATTTCATTTGGTCCTAAATAGTTGTCGTGGATTTAGGTAAAATGTAGACTCAATATTTGTCTTGGCCTCCTTGTTCTCCGTCGCTGTCTCCAGGGTGAGCCGTGATGCCTCAACCTTATCATGTGAAATGTGTTTTTATACTTCTAGCACCGCAGTGTTTTAGACATGACCTCTCTAGGTGGGTGAACATCATTTACCCTACACAAGAATAACCATTCAAATGTTAAATTAACACAGGACATAGGTATGGAACATAATCATTTAGTACTGCATATCAAGCTGCAGGAGAAACATCTAGCTAGGATGAAACAGCACCATGCTACTGCAATACTAGATATCACCGTATATTATGAGGAACACTTCTATTAATTTAATTATCGTATCTAGAAGCAGCCTAGATGTTAGCTCAGATAGAATGCTGCCTCCATAAAGTAAATGATGCTCTTGTTCCATCTGCCATATACTTCTCGTCAGATAGAGCATAATCTGTATGTGACTGATAAAATACAGAACAACCATTAGAGATTGCATGTAAAACGCATCTAATATTTTCTAGTTCTATTGCCGACCAATCCATGACATCTACTTATCCATTATTTTATACTCGGATCAAGGATGCAATAATGCTTACAAAATTGAGATCGCCGACAGCAGCATATTCATTCAGTTAACCAAACGAGAACGGCAGTGCCTCACCAAATTAACCGGGTGAATCAAGATGAAGAGAGCTTGTACACATCGAGTACAAGGATCAGAAGGCGAGGCTTACCAATCTGCTGGAGAAGAAAGATTAGGGCTACTAGCAGCAGACCCGTCCCACCAAACGTGCCAGGCGCTGGTGCCAAATCCGGCATAGTCCGGCGGTGGGGGCATACACGGGAATTGGGGATGGAGAAGCTTGTCTGCGCATGCCCAGAGTTGCAGAAGATCCATTACGCGCCGGCCGGCGAGACATGGCCGGAGCAGGGCGGCTGGGATGGATTTGCGGCGGCAGCGGTAGGATTTGTGGTTCCTCTGATTGAACGTGGATATATGCTATCAGAAAGGACGATTCAGCACGGGAAGAAGGAAGAATTTGGCGCGACGAGCCAAGTTATTCCGTGCTTCGGAGCACTGGATTTAGCAAACGGGTTGATAAGGGAAAGCAAGTCATACAACGCCAAGATTTGCCTTCCCGTTCTTGATAAGAGAAGTTCCCTTATGGAAGGGAAGGCTCGGGCCTTTCTTCGCTATCTCTCACCTTCACGTCTGCAAATGTCCTATATGGAGCTGTTAAGGGAATGCTGACGTAGGAGCGTTGTACATTCCCTTAGTCCCACCTCGCTCGATTGTAATGAGTTTTGCCAATTTATAAATCCAAATTTTCTGGATATCAGCAAGCCGATGAACGACGGTGAGTGAGAGGGATCAGGGGAAGCAACACGAAAGGAAGAGGAGCACTGTAATAAGGATATAATGGCGCAGTTTGGAAGGAAACAGCAAGAAAGGGAAAGAAAATCCATTGTCATCAGATTATGAGCTCAAAAATCCAACGGGGGAATAGGATGAGCGGTGGATTTGGGCCTCCAGATTTGCAGTTTCTCTTTATTTATTGCGAATTTTGGTGTCTAATTTAATTTTTTTGAGGAGATTGCGACACATGGAAGAGAGAATTTGGGGACATCATACTTTTAGAACAGCCTCTCCTGCCCCACGGCAAGACGACGACGCCCTGAGGCCTAAGAGCATCTCCACTCGTTAGCGCTCCTCACGGCGAAATCCGGACAAAACAATCGTCGGATTGGACGAAATTAAGTCGTGGGGAGTACCGTATTTCCAGTCGTCCACCCGGAGTTCGGCGGACATAGTTTAAATTCAAACAAAGCGTCGTCCCGCGCTACAAGTACGGCCAGTTGATCGGCAAAAGGAGCAAAAGGATCAGCCACAGGCCGGCGATCAGAGGGAAATTACACGGAAACGGGCTCATCGGCAGTCCCGGCCAGGCACGGCGGTGTCCGACGGACCCGCTTCCTCACACGCCGTGGCCGAAGCGGCGGCGGCAGCCGACGACGAAGCAGCGGCGGTGGGACGTCGAAGCAGCGGCGGCCGACGAGGTAGACGGTGAGGAAGCCGAGGTAGGAGCCGGCGGAGACGACGAAGGGCTGGCCGGAGTGGCTCGGAGGATGTCGCCGCGGTGGCCCCGGTACCAATTCCTCGTCTCCTCGTCCATCGGTTCCATGTTGCCGCCGCCCATCGGGAACGCCAAGTCCGTGTTCCTCTTCTTCGCCGCCGCCGTCGTCTTCGGCCAGGCGATCCGGACGCCTTGGTTGGCGAGCATCTCCCGCCACCTGCCGTCGAACTTGTCGTTCCTCCCGTCGGCGTGCGACCTCAAGTCGGCCCAGCACTTGTCGATCGACGCCTGTAAGGGTACATTGCCCCTATGTGTGGTTTTGGTAATTAATGACAACCCCTATGGACTAATGTTTTCATTGTGTTTATATGAAGGAATATTCCATAGGATCTACTTGCTCTCCATGTGTTGGATTCAAGTATGGATGCCATGAAGATAAAGATATACCTTGTGATTTGGCATCAAGATCATCGGTATGAAGATATATTTGTGATATGATCAAGAAGAAGAAATGAAGATGGAGTTCTTATGTGGAACTCAATATTAGCCATGCTCTATCTCAAGTGAGTATGAGAAGATACAAGGTTGAGTTGGGCAAGTTCAAGATGAGCATCTTGAGTGGATCACATGCTTGAAGCTTGCCGTCCATTTGGTGATAGTGGACATATGAAGATGTGCTTCAATGAAGCTTTCCCATCATAGTGTGTGGGGGAGCATTTGTGAGTATACACGAAGCGACAATGATCAAGTGATGGGATGCGCAAGGCAAAGGTATGACCTTGATAGGTTTTCCTTTTACCGGTCTCGAGGTGGTTGATGGGAGACCGGATTATAGGATAGATAGCCGCACTATCAAGAGGGGCTTCCGGTTGGGTAACTTGATCACATCGTCTTAGGGAGCTCAATCCTTGCATGCGTTGCATATTCTTATTGCTTCTTGGTATTTCTCGGTGTGAGGTTCTTGAGCTTGTTGCTAGCTTTACAACAAGCCCAAGTTCATCGAAAACGGAGTTCACATGCATCTTCTATTGCGTTTTCGAGGTTGGGTGATTTTACCTGTTATTCATGATATAAGGTTCTACCTTTTATATTCATGATAAAATCCCCTCCTACAGATTCTTGGGTTTTCACTTTCTATAAGATAGCATTCGTTGTTATCTTCCAAACAAAATTGGTTTCATGCGATTCGGAGTTCGGGAGCATTTGTTATTAAAGAAAAGGGAAAAGAGAAAAGGATAAAAAGAAAAGAAAAGAAAAAAACAGAGGGGTGGCAGCCGGCCGGCCGCCCGGTCAGCCGGGCCGCGCGCCGGCCCACCCGGTCCCGACCGGCCTGGTGACCGGTGCCATCCGGGCCGCGGCCAGAGGCCTTTTGGCCCATGACCGGCCTAAGGCCCGGTCCCTGACCGGCCAGCCTGGCGCGTTCCCCGGTCCGACCGGATTCGGCTCCGGGCCGCATCTCCTCCGCCGGCCCACACGGCCTTGGCTCCCCCGCGCGGCCTGGGCCTTCGCGCCGCCCACGCGCGGCCGGTGCACCCGGTTGCCCCGCCTGGGCCTCGGCCGCCGCGCCGGCCCACCGCACCCGCCTGCTGGGCTTTGCTTCTCCACGAGGCCCACGCGCCGTGTTTGGCTCCAGTCCGGTCGGACCGGGCTGCTGACCGGCCTGTCCGGCCTCAGCCCCGGTCGGCCGGCTGGGCCACCGGCTGGGCACGTTTTTGGGCCCCTTTTTAATGCGTTTTTCACTTGGTTTTTTCCCCCAACGGTTATTTCTCTTCTTGGACTATAAATAGGTCTTCTTCCACCTTTAGACAAATACTTCTTCCCTTTCTCTCACCTCCATTGTTGCATTTGAAGAAGTTGCTCTCTCTCTTGTTCCCCCCTATGATTCTTGCTCATTCTTGAGGGATCTAAGAGAGGAGATCTAGATCTACACTTAAACCAAACCAATTCTTCTCTAAGTGAGGGAATCTCTTGGGATCTAGATCTTGGAGTCTTTGGTTGACTTTCCCCCTTGTTCTTCCTCTCCAATCTCATCCTAGCGTTCGTTGCTTTGGTGGGATTTGAGTGTGAAGGACTTGAACACCTCCGGTGTTCTTGCTTTGCATCATTGCATAGTGTTGAGCTCTCCACCACGATTTGTTCGAGTGAGAGACCGTGAGCTTGTTACTCTTGGAGGGTGACCTCCTAGTTGGCTTGGTGATTGGTGCTCCGGTGATCTCTTCAAGAAGATTGTGAAGAGGCCCGGGCTTCTCCTTCGTGGAGCTTGCCATCTCCGGAGCGGAGGAAAAGCTAACCATAAGGAAAGGGCCATTATCCTTCGTGGGTGTGGTTCGGAGAATAGGGTGAGCCTTCGTGGCGCGGGGAATCCTTCGTGGGACCTCCACTCCTCCAAACGTGACGTACCTTGTTGCAAAGCAAGGGAACACGGGAATACATCCTCGTCTCCGCGTGCCTCGGTTATTTCTATACCCGAGCTCTCTTTCCTTGTGATAGCCATCGTGCTTGAAGTACATATATCTTGCTATCACTTGTGCTACATATATCTTGTGCCTATCTTGCTTAGCTCTAGTTGCTATTGTCACACTTAGTTGAGCTTAGCATATTTAGGGTTTGTGCTTGTAAACTAAAAGATAGTTTAATTCCGCATTCATACAAGACAAATCCGCAAGAGTTTGTAATTGCCTATTCACCCCCCCTCTAGGCGACATCTCGATCTTTCAACGCCTGCATCCTGTCGGCGGGATTGCCCGTCTTTTTGAGCTCTTTGAGCTTCTTCTGGCCGAGTTCAGGGCGCCCTTCCGCCGCGCCAGCCGCCGGAGCGTCGGGGTTGTACTGCTCGGTCTTGCTCTTCGAGAGGGTCGTGCGGGTTTCCTTCCACTTCTCGCAGTTCTCGAGGCGGACGTAGACGTTCAGGAACTTGAACTGCATGCCGGTGTCGTCCATGTACATGTTCAAAGCACGGCGCAGCTGGGGAAAAAGAGTACGGCGATACGGGTCAGCTCACGATGATGTACCTCGGTGATGCTATTTCGGAAAAAAAAATCAATCATTAGACAAAATTTTGTGTCATGGTTCAGAAAAGGTTGGTGGGTATGATCGTTTTGTTAAAAAGTTACACTTAATACTTAGGTTTGTTTTCTAAGGAATAGTTCATGTGTATGTGATGTGAGAGTCGTGTAGTGCACACCAATACAATACGTTAGATTTATTGTTCTTAATTCTCGTTACTATAAATATACAAAGATTCTACAACCAAATATGTTGCCATATGTACATTATGTATACACCGTCTATACTATTAAGCTTTTTTTTTCTTGAAAATTAAGCAGTGAGTTATCGCGGTAGAAAGGGTATTAATTTTGAAGTGGACCTATCATGTTTCAAATACCCTCCGTGATGCCAAGTGGGTCTACCGCCACCACTCCGTCGCGGTGCAACGCTGCCAGGAACCTGCCATCTGCGCTACACAGGCGGGGCCATCGACGAGGACAAACCAGCCGACAACAACGGCCTCGGCAGCGGGGAGGAGGGCCGGCCAGTATGGCAATGCCAAGCCAAGAGCGTATGCACCCGGTCATACTACTAACTCATCACCCACCAGCCTCGCCATCCTCATCGCTTCGGCAACACCAACCTAGCGCCACCAAATCGCTTAGCCATATCTCCGGTCTAAGCGATCCCTCATAGAAGTGTTGACCATATCATCAATGTACCGTTAAAAATATATAATATGTATTCTGTGATATAGGTTTTTCTCTCCCGCTGCAACGCGCGGGCATTTTTATAGTACATAAAGGATGACATGTGGATCCCATGTAGCAGCAGCGGTATCACCGTTTGAGAGGCGGCAGGGGATCGAAAAAAGAAAAAAAAGTAACCAAATATGAGGTGCCAAAAAAAACTCCAAGAAAAGAAAGTTGATTGCTCATAAAGGATAATCGCCGGTTTACAGCGCCTATTGGAGATGCTCTAATGGGTTGTACTGGTTGTTTCTGCTAAAATGCATCTATCTACGTATATGTAAACCTGTATATATAATGGCTCTCGTCCAGACAAGCCCCCAGTGGCAATAAAAGGGAGGCATTCATCACACTAATTCCATAAGGACATCATTTGACTCAACAGCAGCTTTTTTTTTTATGGACTCAACAGCAGCTGATGTTAAGGAATTGACAGTTTTCACTGCCTAATTTTACTCTACTTGAGCAAGGAACTGTGGCTTTACGTTCACGCCATAGTTTTATGTAGTAATCTGATTCATATCATAAATGTAAGACGTGGTTGAATATCAGGGATGCTTCTTCTTCATAGGTGGTGTTACAAGGATGCGCAACTTTTATAATCAAAACTAATTCGTATACAGAAAATGTTGCAACTGCTACAACTCTCATAAAGAGAACAAATAACAAGGAACATCGATACGCAATTACTTTACAATGTGCTTCTGACAATAAAATAAACGTGATCATCTCTTTCACGGCTGTCAAGCAAGATAATTGTATATCTGGGGGTTACTTCGGTCTCTCTCCAGGTACTCCCTGTCGATTAGGCTCTCTATTCTCTTCTTCATATCCGCTGGCTTAATCGGGAACTTGAGCTGAAAAGGGGGGAAAGGTAACGAGATAATGTGTCAAATCAAATTGCTGGGCAAGAAAAAGAATGCAAGCAATCTGTGTCACTCCGTGGGTTACCTGCTGGAAAAGCTCAGTTATTAGAAGGGTGTGGCTGAGGGTTTTCCTTGTCTTCATAATACGAACTATGGCTGCATCAACCTGTATATAAGAAAACCAAACCAAGTTAAGCTCCAAGATTTCAATGCCTCAAAAAAAGCTCCAGGATTTCTAGGCATCAAAGACGTGGGTGGTAACAGATTTTTATAGATTTATTTTATGATGTTTCTGTACACAGGACAAACTTTTCTACCATAAGCTATATCAACCAAGCAAGTAAATGCAGCGCATAATAGCTACAACAAACATGTAACTAGTGGCCACATGGGGAGAACGGATGACATGTGCAAGGACAGTTTCACCGCCCATTCTGTAAAGTTAAACCACCAAATTATCTGTTTGCAAGTGACGATCATTTGGGTCACCTGATACTGACGATCTTGAAATACTCTCTCTGTGGTGCTCGTGTTTTCTTCTACCGTCTCTTTCATCTGAATTGCATTCACCTGGAAATACAGAACATCACCTTAGTTTAGCCTATGACACCCGAAGTTGCCTGGTAAACCCCATCCCAAGAAAAACTAAGGTGAAATGTTACCTTTATGCGGTAGAGGGGGGCACTGAAGTCATCATTAAATACAAATTCGTCTTTATCATCTATATCTCGTCCTTTTGGCGTCTGAAACACAAATGTTAGTTAACCAAGTGGCCTTCCGAAAATAAATCAAAGATAATCAAAGAGACACACCTTTTGGAGAACCCTAACTTTACCACATGCAAGTGACTGCAGTGTCCTTCTCAGTTCTTTATCCTCAATACCAGTTGACTCTTTTATGTCGATGAAGCTTAGCTTTTGTGCATCGTTGAACAACATCAAAACCACACTCTAATAAAAGGAATGAAAACGAAAAGTTTTAGTTATCGCTCTCAGATAATTACTGCTACGATAAACCACAGAAAAAAATGGGTAGCAATTATCAGACCTGGAACAATGACACTGCAAGCTCCTTTCTACCTTTAGGGAACTCTGCTTTTAAGACACAGTGACCCAACGAATTTTGCCACATCAGACGCCTTCCACTGTACTTACTCAAATAGAACTCTTTAAATATATCCTATCAAAACGAAAAAGGATTAAAAATATATTTAAATTTTCTGCCACCAAGCCAAGTCAGCACACACTAACCTGGTAGACATTAAGTTCATGTGGGAGTTTTACATCCATTGGTGGATATGTCGGCCAGTAGCTGCAATTCAACAGATTTATCAGAACCATTGCATTCAGATATCAGCTACATGCTTTTAATATGAAACCCGTATATGTACTAGGTTTAGACTTTAGACAATTGTCAATTTGTCATGTCTGTAAAGTAGCGGGATATGGCAGTGTGCTTTTTACTATGCATGTAAAAGTTAGAAGGCAAAGGTTACCTACCCTGTTGTAAGCACATGGACACTTAATTCAATGCCAGTTGGAAGCTTTGTCCTTGCCTGAGATGATTGCTTGAAAGAATCATTTATTTCTTTGGATAATTCAATGTCCTGATAACCAAATCGACAAATAAGGAGATGGTTATAGTATAGAAGTCAACAACTCTAGAATATATAGAACACAGGCATTAGAAAAAAAAAAACAGGATACAAGAGAATTATCACAGTGAAAAAAGCTATCGCTACCTTGAACATTCCCTCCAGTTTGTTGGTAAATTGACTTCCACACTCAGTTTTAAGCTGCAAGCAGCAACATGTTGCTCAAATATGCCATCATAAGTTGGATCACATGTAGAATAAGAATTTAACTCCCAGAAAGGGAATAATTACCTTTGTAATCATTGATTTTTCAGCATCTATTGATGCGCTCTTTCCCAGTAGCAACCTCTTAGCCAGATCCTTCTTGTAGAATGCCTCAAATACATCTTTTCCCTGTCCACAACAAAATTATACTGCTTGTATTTATACTGCAGAATTAAGAGAGATTGCATTTAGGTTTGTTTCCTTTTATTCACCAGTGAACAGTTTTGTGTCGTGAGTATCACATATGTACTACTCCCTCCGTCCCATGAAACATGTCTGAAGTTTGTCTAAATTTGAATGTATCTAGTCACTAAATAGTGTATAGATACATCCAAATTTGGACAAACATCCGACAACTTTGGTGGGGCGGAGGGAGTAGTAATTTTAGGGGCTTAGCTTCTCTATCCATCTCTGCAAGGTAAATTTTGGGGCCGCCTGGGAATTTGGCCTAGTATCACCCTGTTTGGGCAGGCTTAGCAACTTAGGCAATCCCAAACATGTAGTCCATAAACCCATAGGTACCAAATTTGTACATATTCCAGCTTACATATCTGAGTTCCTAGCCCATCAGAAAGCGGCCTAGCTAAGCTATATCCTATAATCCTAAAACATGGGTCAAATGAAATGGGGATGGCTCTATACTTGTCCATAAACCCATAGGTACCAATTTGTACATATTCCAGCTTACATATCTGAGTTCCTAGCTCATCAGAAAGCGGCCTAGCTAAGCTATATCCTAAATTCCTAAAACATGGGTCAAATGAAATGGGGATGGCCCTATACTTGTCCTTGTTGATATGAGTTTGCTTTCAGTCAAACTCAGAATAGCTACAACATTCCAACCAGTTCAATGGATATAATTGTATTGTACCAAATAGACCAGTGACTTACTTGTATATATCGGAACAGAACCAAAACTTTGTCAAGTATTCCCTCCAGTTCTTCTTCTGAAGTTCCTTTATTTCCAGGTCGAAGTTTCTCATCAAGAAACTTTGCGATCAATTCAGCAGGACGGTTCTGTTGGGGACAAGGTATCACCAATATTTCAAAAAGAAAATAGAACAGACAAAAATTACAAGTACAATAATTTGTGCACTCAAGTCCAACATACAATTTTACCCAGTTAAATGTGGTGAAAGAACTTGTTCACCAAAATGCACACCATCAAATCAGGAACATAAGAATGTGTTTTCTGTTTATCAAACCTCACGACTGAGTGAAACATGGTAGAAAACAAAGATAAAACGTGGTGTACAAGACTACAAGTATAACCCATCCTTCTAAATGCTTTCCCAAATATGGGCAATCTAGATTTTTACATATATGAACACCGCCACGGATATCTTAATGCCTTGGGCCTTGTTCGTTTCGTCCCAACCCGGTCGGTATCAGATCAAAATCCCCGTGGGTTAGCCGGGCTCAGACCCGCGCGTCTCTAATCCCGGCGCTATCCAACGAAGTGTTCGGTTAAACCCTCCCGGAATTAGACCCCGTCCTATTTCCCCCCAACCCCTTTCATTTCGCAGGGAAAGGAATACACGACCCCTATGCCGTGGAACAGATCCCGGATCGGTACGAGACCACTCTGTCTCGTCTCTCTCGCTCCTACCTATCTCTCTCCTGCGATCTGGAGGGGACGGCGGCCCGGCGGCGCGGTGGCACGGTGGCGGCGCAACCAGTCGAGCAGATCAAGGACCCGTGGTTCTCCCTCCCTCTTCCCTCTCCAACCGGCGGCAGAGAGACCAACCGACCGGTGCGGGATCGACCCGGAGACCCCACCTCCGTGCGATCTCGGCGTCGCCCGTGCGACGTCATCTCCGGCGCCCTCTCTATATCCGTCCACTCCGCACTGGTATGCACCTAATATTCTTCCTCCTCCTCTCAGTTTCTAGGGTTGGACATCTTGACTGTCGAGGATTTCTAGGGTTCTTGGCAACGACCTAGACGATCTCTGTTGATACTTTGGCAGTAGCAGCTTTGTGGGCTCCAACGGTTGCCAACAGCGACATAGTACTGTAAGCTAGCACCTGGAACCTAAATTGCTAAGTGACCGTATTGGAAGTTGGCTGTGTGCTACATATTCTTTTTGTAGCAGGTGCATCCACTTCCTGGATGAGATGTTTGGCCAGATTTGCTTTCCCCTGTAACAAGAATTTCCAACTGAATTGATGAGTTCAGCATAATACATGTACTGTACCCTGCTCGTAGACTGATCGATGCCGACTGTTCTCAGTTCATAGATGTTAGTTGGCGGATGCTCGATCAGAATAGGAAATTAATTGTTCAACGCTAGAGCGAGCTGAACCTCATGTCTCACATGATTACATAAGCTAGCAGTAGCTTAGGGCTCTCCCTTTGTGTTAAGTCTGATAGGAATCTAGGAGCTAAACTGGTAGTTTTATACACTTGTTAATACACAAACTTAAATTGCTTTATTACTAGAGCACACGAGCCTTGAGCAATATTAGAGAAACTAGTAGAGTGTGTGGTGCATTATTATTTGGTAACTTGAGATCTGCACAACCCCTATTAGTATTTGTTCAGTAGACCATATTCCAGGTTTTGAATAGTCCAACCAGTGATATCGACGGAGTTCTGGTGATGCATTTCAATAGTGAGTGAATTATAGTTTGGCTTGAATCTCGGTCTCATGTTGCCGATGTGATTGTTTTCGACAACTACACTGTAACCTATGTTTGGATTTAATATGTCCTTCCCCTCAAGAAAGAAAAAGTTAGCAGATTAAGAACATGTTCTGTCCCTTTGTTCAGTTATTTCTTTTCTCAGAAAATAATAATACCTTTTTTGTCCATGTTAGTACTTTTTGGTGTAACGGATTTGAGAATTTATGGATCGCATTAGGAAGAGAGAGGGGAGCAGCAGCAGGAGGAGGAGGAGGGGAGGATGATGATATGATGCTATTTGTTTTACCAATGCTGCATCTGTTGGCCGCGAGCCGAAATGGCGTAGGAAGGTAATATTTTCTTCTTATTTGCGTTGGTAAGAACCTGGTTGTTGTCTGTATATAGATAAATTTTAATGGTATGCTATTTTGCTAGTCAACTTTAGATGTCGGTATGTCTGTTTTGGGATTTTAAATTCCAGGTGGAATAGATGCTATGTTGTAGCCTGTCTTGTTATTTAGGAACCGGGAATGCCTTTTAGGAGCCGGTTTGATGCAGAGATGTTTTTTTCTTGATTTTGTGATAAAGTGGGAAGATGAATGCTATACTATGGACTCAATGAGCCAAGGAATTTGTGTGAGTTACTTCAAATCTATACAAAATGCCTAGAAGATTTGGCAACAACTTTTGTATTTGTCCTTGCATTCTGCAATACTAGCCTTATCTAGTAAAATCACTGATCTAAGAACTTCATATTCCACGGTACATGTGCTACTAGCTAATTATATACTCCAATTTTTTCAGGTTTTCAAATAGTTGAAACCTTCATTGCCTGTAGCGGTGTCGCCAGCGTCAGTAACGTGTTTGCCCGTCGCCAGCGCCAGCACCGTGTTTGCCCGTCGCTAGCGCCAGTACCGTGTTTGTCCGTCGCCGGCTACGAGAAATTGAACAGAAGATGCATGGAATTGTAAAGTATATGTTGTGCGTGTGTGTGATGATGAAGTGTTTAAATTTACTGCATCTTAAGGAAAATAGAAGTGTAATTTTGTACGCTGATGAATTAGTGGAAAAGCACAGTAATAATTCATGCATGGTAGTGTGCGATTCTCTACCTTTTCCTGTGAAACCAACCGTACAAGCCTAGCTTTTCCTGTGAAACCAACCGTACAAGCCTAACTTGAGCAGGGATTAACCGAACGGCACAAAAGTAGGAGGATTGTGCAGAAGGTATTAGTGGGGGTATGGGTGGCCGGTGCGGGTTCACCCAATTACTCGAGCGATTCAATACACCAGGGTATTCGCCCCGCTGTAACCGAACGAGGCCTTGTTTACTTCTAGGTGTATTTGAAGTGTAGGGGATCATCCAGGATTCCCAAAAATCCCCAATAGTGTGTTTAGTAAGCAGGTATTGGCTGGGATAATTCCAAGATATCCCCCACAAATCCTCTCATTTTTTTCTAGATTAAAAACTCTCCACCATACTAGTGTATTGGGGTGGGAGTGTATTTGAGGGGATTGGGTGAAATGGAGGGATTCACTAAATACCCTCCCATCCCCAAACTCCTAGGGGGTGGAAATACCTTAAGGCCTCGTTCGGTTGTAGGCGATTTAATCCTCTAGTGTATTTATTCCAACGAGTAATTGGGTGATCACCCAAATCTCCCCGGGGACCGACTTCTGCGCCTGGATTCTTTCCACGCCTGGGGACACGATTGTTTTTTCACCCATCAAATGGCCGGGGTTGACAGGGTTTGGGCCGTGGTTTCAGCCCCGCTGGGTTTAACTGAACGTGGAAAGTCTGGTGGGCTGGGATTAGTCCCCGACGTGGTTTATCTCCCGAAACCCGGCCCATCCCTCCCGGGTGGGGAATAACCGAACGAAGCCTAAAGGTAGACAGGGTTACTAAGCACGACTCTTGGTGATAGTCTTTGACTATTTGTTACTACTTGCTACTCCCTCCTGTCACAGATTTTGCATGCTTCTTATTCAGTTCGAGATACATTTTGGACCACCAGATTCTATCTGCAGTTTACTTCTGTTCAAGTTCAAGACAACTATTAAGATAACTATTTGCTGCGGACCTCACCAACCATTTCCATACAAGTATATGGACCGTATAGATATATAATAATTAATACTTAAGAGCATAATACTGAGTGGATACAACAAAAAAATTGAAAGCAGCTTTTGATGATGATTGGAGACTAATAGATATTTAACATAAAAATTACATCAAACTACATGCATGAGAAGATATCCACCTAGTACTCAACACAAAATAATAGTCAAGCAGAAAGATAAAATCTGGCTCACCTGGCGTAGGTTGATAAGATGCTCGAAGGACTCCTTTATGGTATTGGAGAAAGCCTCGTTTTTGGCAAAACTTTCTTCCAATATTTTATCAAGAGATGCCTTAAAATCCAGGAGAAACGGAACCAAATCTTTGTCTTTTTCTTCATCCATGATAACGCCCTGGCCTGTGCCACGGATATATAAACTAAGCGCTTGCTTTAGCATCTCAATGGCATCAACCCTCTGGAAAAGGATGTACATCCTCGAGAGGTCCGTTACACGATTTGCTTCCATAAGCATTGTAAATCCCTGAGATCCCAACAGATAAAATTAACTTAGTTGTACTACAATTATTATGCTCGAAAAAGTGAACATCCTTATTGGTGTATCGATCTCATAGCCAGCAAGAGGAATGTTCTACCATGCTTTTCAGGCCAATGATAAAATAAATGCGCCTACAATGCAAAAAAGCACATGCTCACCTTCTCAATAATCGCAGATGTGTGTCGCTGTAGCAATTGCTTTTCTGTAGTTGCTATAAGTGGCTTCCTCGTGTTAGCTTCCAGATACAGAATGCACCTTTCGTGTTCTTCTTGCAACCTTGACTGCATAACTCATGTGCAATACCATCAGACATCAGTTGCAGGCTATACCTGAGTTTCATAGTTCAGTATGAACAGAGTGCATGGAGAACAAAAGAATTACCTCTGCATGCTTCAGATAATCTGGAATGTCAGACTGTTGCAAATATTTGACACCTTCGGTAGCATAAAACTGAGAAGTGCATTCAAGGAAAGGCTTTTCGAAAGTCTCGGAATACATTCCAAGATCAGTAAACATCTTCAGAAGATGACTAAGCAATGTCTTATCTATTGCTTCACCAAGCCTGGTCAGGAAAAGGATCATTGAATAAACAATTTTCTGGAAAATGTTGAATAAACAGTTTTTTGCTTAATAGAAATACGAAATTTAAGTTGCAGTGATCCTTTGAGCCCACAATCCCCATGACATGCAATGGATTTGAATACAGAATATATGGCTGCAAGCAACAAAACTGGAGAAGGCAATTACACTCCTGCACAGGCTGGTGCTAGTCTATTTAGTTATTACGTATACAACGGATGCAATGACAGAAAGTCCAAGTGGATCGAAAGATGACATGAAATTTCGAGCATATATTTGGTAACCGCATTTGCAACTTTACCAACTGATATTAAGATGAACTTGGATTGCAGTCAAACAAATATCCAGGCCATACATTTGTTAATCTGCAAGGTGCTCGAATGGAGCAGCGCATGCATCATTAAGCATATGTGTTTTTCATATGCGGTAGTAGAAGCTGGAATCATGATACAAATTATTCACCTTTATCCACATTGCTCATAGAGTTGATATTTCAAAAGGTGTTGCTTAGAATAGATCAAGATACTATAATGCTACATAATAATATGGTATGTGGGTTATGACAATATATTGTCAATCTAACTAATGTTGAAGTGCATGTTAACATAAACAAAATCATAACCAACCAAATATAAAATGAATGATGGCAACATTGCAGATTTATTTAAAGCAACAGTCATGCTGATTATTTAAGAGAACCTACGCAGGTTTTGGTCACTCAGAAGTGCATCTAATTCACGCAAGCACCCTCAGAAGTTCATCTAATTCACACGCGCACACACACAAGCGCACACACAAGCGGAATGTGCATATAGCACAAGAGTATACAACAGAAGAGCAGTCATACCTCTCGCTCTCTATCAATCTTAAAAGACCAGTGACGGTTTTGTGTTCAATCTCCGGAGACAGTGATATATGCTTGCGGAACAGCTGCAGCCCCATATCCCACACTGAAGATAGATTTGGGATATTCTTGACATATTTTACATCAAGAAGTAAAGCAATACCACGAATAATCAACATTTGATCGCAAAAATCTTGCCATGTTCTTTGCACCAATGACAAAAATACAACCAAATCTGGACTTTGGCCCACTAATGCTGATATTTTTTCCGCTATATGTATTTCACATTCTTTCTTCACGCGTTCATATAAATTTGCCCCTAGCTTGTGTAGACATAGATCACCGGCAGCCTATAGTGAAGAAAAGAATTCCAATCTTAATAATTAACATGGGAGCATCAAAAGTTATAGACAACAGGAAATAACCTGATAAAGTTTCTCAACGTCACAAGAAAGCTTCTGCTTGAGAAATATGGCTGTAATGGCATCCTTCAAAATTGCCCAAGTATCCTCCTCAAAGTTTTTCGGCAATTTGGGCTGACCTAATACATGAGAAGAAGATAGGATGATAATAATACCATAATAAACAAAACAAAAAAGTATTGCAACAAAAAGCTGAATTGAGGATAGGATTTTTAAATCTGTGACGTTAATATGAACTAAGGTTGCAGAAAGAATATCCCAAAATAAGCCCAAGAGACCATGAGAAAGAATATGAATATAATCGATATAGAAAATATCAAAATAACAAGCACCGAACCTTGAAAAACTACTGTAAAATGCATGGGGCAGAGGTTAGTTTTACCCCAATACACAGAAAGAAGACGAGATAATAAGGTTCAAGAAAGCGTTATGCGTAATCGGTGCGGTGGCCTTCCGGTTAGCGCTTCAGCGTGCATAAGCGGCGCTTTTCCCCTCTTTTTTCTGCTTTTTTTCTGCTTAAGCGCTTATGCAATCGATGCGGAAGGCCTCCGCATTGCGCTTTAGCGCGCATAAGCGATGCTTTTTTCCGCTTTCCCGAACCTTGCGAGATATTGCTTGAGAATTAATAAGATGACAAGAATAGCTTCCAGTGAAACACTGACAGGCATGCCCAACAAAATTTAAAGGAGTGTTCACGTTGCACATACGAAATGACTAGGAGGCCAGATCACATAGTATAATACAGCAAAACAAGAATCAGCCAGCTAATTTACTCTTCAAATGTGCCAATAACAATAGAACACATTTACTGCAGCAAATCGTTGCCGTCACATTCACATGAAACAAACGAATCAGATATAAACAAACAGTCACAGCAGATTTAACATGTCTGTACAGAGCAACTAAATTACATGGTACTACCTCGCAGAATTTAAGTTCTCCTGGAGACCACCATTCCCCTAAAAGGAGTGCACAGATCTAGCTGATTTCACTGATACGAGCAACAAGATATCTAGGCACGCCAATTAGGGACAACCAATACTTATCACTTTGCGTTTTGTTTGCGGGAAAAAGTGACAGCCACTGACGGGAATTTGAACTAGAGCAGGCTCGCGAAGTAAGATGGCTGCAGGTAGTCAGCGAACGAACTAGTAACAGCAGCAGTAATAATAGGGTACCCCTCAATTGGCACGGCAATCCCCTGGACGACAACTGAGCGAATCGAGTGAGAGGGGAGGGGTACCTATTTTGATGCGGAGGGGCTTGCGCGTGGCGCCGGCGGCGGAGGGCTGCGGGAGCGTGGCCTTCTTCCGGAAGAGGTTGGCCGTGCCGCCCCCGGGGGTGGAGGCGCCGGGGGAGCGGAGCTCGTCCTGGTCGGCGAGCAGCATGTCCGCATCCTCCCCGCCGTTGGTGCCCCGGGCGGCGGCGGTCGGATCGAGGTGGAGCCCGTTCTTCTCGGCGGGGGCAGAAGAGGAGGAGGAGGAGGAGGCGGGGAGCTTGGCCTTCTTCATGTGCGGCGGCGCGGGGGAGGAGGAGGAGGAGAAGGGCCGCTTGGGGGCGGTGGCGTGGGGGTGAGACATGAATCAGATGCCCAGGTGCATCGCGCGGTGGCGGCGGCGGCGGCGCGCGGGCGGGGGAGGGGTGCGGCGGCCGGCGGGAGGGTTTCGGGGCCGCGCCGACGGGAGGGGGAGGGGAGCTGGGAGTAGAGAAGGGCGACAGAGATCGGGTTGGGGGAGGAGGGTTTCGCTCGCTCGACTACCTTTTTTATTTACTTTTTTTTTCTGTTGGGAATTTCTGGAGCAGGTGGTGGGATTAGGGGATGGGAGGGAGACTGGAGACTGGAGTGTGTGTGCTTACATGTGGGCCTGGAGTCTCCACGCCACCTAAAAACAAATGAAATCATGGTTGCTACATACTACGTGAAAACTTATGAATAGTCTTCTTGACTTCTTCCCTTTTTGCGGGAAAAACTCATCGTTTACCTACTCGAGGGCGAGTAGGAAGCAAAGGAACGCAAGGGTATTCGGTAACACAAGTGCACAGCGGATTTCTACACAAATTGTCACCAGCATCCTGGAGGAATTCAAACTTTGGGAGACGGCGAGAGTTGGAGGGAGAGCGTTAATGCCGCGAGAGTAGGCGTAGGTGTGCGTGGGTGTCTTTCGGTGGGGTTGTTCGCAACCCTTTCCGTCTCTTGTAAATTGTTTTGCTACCTTCTATAAAGATATGGTGCGCCTTTGGCGCACTCTCGAAAAAAAAAAAAGGAACTAAGCTTGGAGATGCTTGATACGTCTCAAACGTATCTATAATTTCTTATGTTCCATGCTACTTTTATGATGATACTCACATGTTTTATACATACTTTATGTCATTATTATGCATTTTCCGGCACTAACCTATTGACGAGATGCCGAAGAGCCGATTCGTTGTTCTGCTGTTTTTGGTTTCAGAAATCCTACAAAGAAAATATTCTCGGAATTGGACGAAATCAACGCCCAGGGTCTTATATTTCCACGAAGTTTCCAGAAGACCGAAGGGGATACGAAGTGGGGCCACGAGGGCCCGTACCCATAGGCCGGCGTGGCCAGGGAGGAGCCCGCGCCGCCCTATGGTGTGGGTGTCTCGCGCCGCCTCCAACCCTACCCTTCCGCCTACTTAAAGCCTTCGTCGCGAAACCCCATGTACCGAGAGCCACGATACGGAAAACCTTCCAGAGACGCAGCTGCCGCCAATCCCATCTCGGGGGATTCAGAGATCGCCTCCGCACCCCTGCCGGAGAGGGGAATCATCTCCCGGAGGGCTCTTCATCGCCATGATCGCCTCCGGATTGATGTGTGAGTAGTTCACCCATGGACTATGGATCCATAGCAGTAGCTAGATGGTTGTCTTCTCCTCATTGTGCTATCATGTTAGATCTTTTGAGCTGTCTATCATGATCAAGATCATCTATTTGTAATGCTACATGTTGTGTTTGTTGGGATCCGATGAATATTGAATACTATGTCAAGTTGATTATCAATCTATCATATGTGTTGTTTATGTTCTTGCATGCTCTCCGTTGCTAGTAGAGGCTCGGCCAAGTTGATACTTGTAACTCTAAGAGGGAGTATTTATGCTCGATAGTGGGTTCATGCCTCCATTGAATCCGGAACAAGTGATGTAAAGTTCTAAGGTTGTGGATGTGTTGTTGCCACTAGAGATAAAACATCGATGCTTTGTCTAAGGATATTTGTGTTGATTACATTACGCACCATACTTAATGCAATTGTCCATTGTTTGCAACTTAATACCGGAAGGGGTTCGGATGATAACTCCGAAAGTGGACTTTTTAGGCATAGATGCATGTCTGGATAGCGGTCTATGTACTTTGTCGTAATGCCCCGATTAAATCTCATAGTAGTCATCGTGATATGTATGTGCATTGTTATGCCCTCTCTATTTGTCAATTGCCCAACCGTAATTTATTCACCCAACATGCTATTTATCTTATGGGAGAGACACCACTAGTGAACTGTGGACCCCGGTCCATTCTTTACATCCGAAATACAATCTACTGCAATACTTGTTCTTTACTGTTCTTCGCAAACAAACATCATCTTCCACACTATACGGTTAATCCTTTGTTTTCAGCAAGCCAGTGAGATTGACAAACTCACTGTTACGTTGGAGCAAAGTACTTTGATTGTGTTGTGCAGGTTCCACGTTGGCGCCGGAATCCCTGGTGTTGCGCCGCACTACACTCCGTCACCAACAACCTTCACGTGTTCCTTGACTCCTACTGGTTCGATAACCTTGGTTTCTTACTGAGGGAAACTTGCTACTGTACGCATCACACCTTCCTCTTGGGGTTCCCAACGGACGTGTGTTAACTGCACGTATCAAGCTCTTTTTCTGGCACCGTTGCTGGGAGATCAAGACACGCTGCAAGGAGAGTCTCCCACATCCAATCTCTTTACTTTGTTTTTGTCTTGCTTTACTTTATTTTATTTACTGCTTTGTTTGTTCTCTATATCAAAAATACAAAAAAATTTAGTTGCTAGTTTTACTTTATTTACTGTCTTGTTTGCGTTCTCTATATTAAAAACACAAAAAAAATAGTTACTTGCATTTACTTTATTTAGTTTGCTTTATTTACTACTGTTAAAATGAATACTCCTGAAAACACTAAGTTGTGTGACTTCACTAGCACAAATAATAATGATTTCCTATGCACACCTATTGCTCCACCTGCTACTACAGCAGAATTTTTTGAAATTAAACCTGCTTTACTAAATCTTGTTATGAGAGAGCAATTTTCTGGTGTTAGTTCTGATGATGCTGCTTCCCCATCTTAATAATTTTGTTGAACTTTGTGAAATGCAAAAGTATAAGGATGTAGATGGTGACATTATAAAATTGAAATTGTTTCCTTTCTCCTTAAGAGAAAGAGCTAAAGATTGGTTGCTATCTTTGCCTAAGAATAGTGTTGATTCATGGACTAAATGTAAAGATGCTTTCATTGGTACTCCCTCCGTTCTTTTTTAATTGACTCGAATTTAGTACAAGTTTGTACTAAATCCGAGTCAATTAAAAAGGAACGGAGGGAGTAGATATTATCCTCCTGCTAAAATTATATCTTTGAGAAGTAGCATAATGAATTTTAAGCAATTGGATAATGAACATGTCGCTCAAGCATGGGAAAGAATGAAATCTTTGGTAAAGAATTGCCCAACCCATGGACTAACTACGTGGATGATCATCCAAACCTTCTATGCAGGATTAAATTTTTCTTCGCGGAACCTATTGGATTCAGCTGCTGGAGGTACCTTTATGTCCATCACTTTGGGGGCGGCAACAAAGCTTCTTGATGATATGATGATAAACTACTATGAATGGCACACTGAAAGGGCTCCACAAGGTAAGAAGGTAAATTCTGTTGAAGAAACCTCCTCCTTGAGTGATAAGATTGATGCTATTATGTCTATACTTGTGAATGGTAGATCTAATGTTGATCCAAATAATATTCCTTTAGCTTCATTGGTTGCTCAAGAAGAGAATGTTGATGTGAACTTCATTAAAAGTAATAATTTCAACAACAATGCTTATAGGAATAATTCTGGTAATAACTATAGGCCATATCCTTTTAATAATGGTAATGGTTATGGTAATTCTTACAACAATAATAGGAGTGTACCCTCTGATCTTGAAGCCATACTTAAAGAATTTATTAGTACACAAACTGCTTTTAACAAATCTGTTGAGGAAAAGCTTGGTAAAATTGATATTCTTGCTTCTAAGGTTGATAGTCTTGCTGCTGATGTTGATCTTTTAAAATTGAAAGTTATGCCTAATGAAGATAAAGATATTAAGTCATTTGCTACAGCAAACGCCATCCAAGTTCGAATTAATGAAAATATTAGATTGATGGCTGAATTGCATGCTAGGTGGGAAAGAGAAGAAAACGAAAAACTTGCTAAAGAGAATAATGTAGCTAAAGTTTGGACTATTACCACCACTAGTAATGTTGATACTCCACATGTTGCTACACCTCCTACTATCAATGATAAAATAATTGGTGTTGGCAATGTTTCTACTCCTAGTGCAAAGCGTGCAAAACTGCTGAACTCGCTAAACTGCCGAAACCGTTTGTGATAAAACTGCTGAAATTTTTCAAACTATTGGGGACAATGATCCCATTGCTGTAGATCATAATGGTTTAGATTTTGATGATTGTCATATCTCTGAAGTTATAAAGTTCTTACAAAAACTTGCTAGAAGTCCTAATGCTAGTGCTATAAATTTGGCCTTTACAAAACATATTACAAATGCTCTCATAAAAGCTAGAGAAGATAAACTAAAACTTGAAACTTCTATTCCTAGGAAGTTAGAAGATGGTTGGGATCCCATCATTAAGATGAGGGTCAATGATTTTGATTGTAATGCTTTATGTGATCTTGGTGCAAGTATTTCGTTATGCCTAAGAAAATCTATGATATGCTTGACTTGCCACCATTGAAAAATTGTTATTTGGATGTTAATCTTGCTGATAATGCTATAAAGAAACCTTTGGAGAGGATTGATAATGTTCGCATTATGGTTAACAATAACCTTGTCCCCGTTGATTTTGTTGTCTTGGATATTGAATGCAATGCATCTTGTCCCATTATATTGGGAAGACATTTTCTTCGAACCGTTGGTGCTACTATTGATATGAAGGAAGGTAATATTAAGTATCAATTTCCTCTCAAGAAAGGTATGGAACACTTCCCTAGAAAGAGAATGAAGTTACCTTATGATTCTATTATTAGAACAAATTATGATGTCGATGCTTCATCTCTTGATGTTACTTGATTCACACTTTCTGCGCCTAGCTGAAAGGCGTTAAAGAAAAACGCTTATGGGAGACAACCCATTATTTTACTACAGCACTTTTGTT
The DNA here is from genome assembly GCF_022539505.1 of Lolium rigidum. Classification (NCBI taxonomy): domain Eukaryota; kingdom Viridiplantae; phylum Streptophyta; class Magnoliopsida; order Poales; family Poaceae; genus Lolium; species Lolium rigidum. The sequence continues at coordinate 389,847,005 of NC_061510.1, forward strand.
TTATATTTGAGTCTTGGAAGTTGTTACTACTGTAGCAACCTCTCCTTATCTTTACTTTATTGTATTGTTGTGTCAAGTAAAGTCTTTGATAGTAATGTTGATACTAGATTTGGATTACTGCGCAGAAACAGATTTCTTGCTGTCACGAAATTGAGTAGCCCCGTCTGTATATAACTCATAAAATTCTGCCAATTTACGTGCGTGATCCTCATATATGTACGCAACTTTCATTCAATTTGAGCTTTTTCATCTGAGCAAGTTATGTGCCCCAGAAAAATTCGTCTTTATGGACTGTTCTGTTTTGACAGATTCTGCCTTTTATTTCGCATTGCCTGTTTTGCTATGCTTGATGGATTTCTTTGTTCCATTAACTTTCAGTAGCTTTGTGCAATGTCCAGAAGTGTTAAGAATGATTATGTCACCTCTGAATATATGAATTTTCAATTATGCATTAACCCTCTAATGAGTTTGTTTCGAGTTTGGTGTGGAGGAAGTTTTCAATGGTCAAGAGAGGAGGATGATACAATATGATCAAGAAGAGTGAAAAGTCTAAGCTTGGGGATGCCCCCGTGGTTCATCCCTGCATATTTCAAGAAGACTCAAGCATCTAAGCTTGGGGATGCCCAAGGCATCCCCTTCTTCATCGACAACTTATCGAGTCACCTCTAGTGAAACTATATTTTTATTCAGCCACATCTTATGTG
>NC_061510.1:389847808-389981545 GCF_022539505.1 Lolium rigidum
TGCGTTCTTGTGTACAGCAGTAGGAACCCATTATAAACGGGCCATGGGTCGTAAATTTGAAGATTATTACAAGCCCAAGTATCCACCCCGTCCATATACAACCCAGATCCAGCCCGTCCGTCTAACTACCCAACCCAATACGCCAAGTGGTCGTCTTCTCCCCTACCTCGCGCCCTCCCAGATCACACCACCACCGTCACCGCCTCGCCGTCGCCGCGGACCTCTCCGGCGACCCCGCCCCCGGCCACAAGCCCGCCGGAGGCGTGCCGCCCACCACGAAGATCTAGCTCGAGCCAACTTCCAAGCTGCCACATCCGAAAATTCGCCTCGCCGGCCGCTCGGACCGGCTCCGCCCGATCCGCTAGGGTTTTGGCGCGATGGATCCGCTCCGGAGCTACCTGGGGCGGCTCCTCCTCGAGGACGTCACCCCGGTGGTGATGGTGCTGACCACCCCGCTCGCCGAGGCCGCGTGCCGCAGGAGCGGGCTCAGCTTCGTCGACATGCTCTCCCCGTTCTCCCTCTTCAAGAAAATCGACGGTGATGCGCCTCCCGACACCCGCTCCAGCTGATTCCGTGCAATGCTCTTCGCATTTCGTTTTGATTCTGTTCCGTGAACCTCACGGGGAGTTTATGTGTCGGTTTGAGCAGTGCCCGTGCGCACGGCGAGTGACCAGCCTTACAGGCTGCAGATGTTCAAGATTCGGATGGTGTACGCCTCGGACGTACGGAACCAGGACCTTGAGGTGATCCTCGAACCTTCCCCAATGCGTTGTAGACTCGTAAATGCGTGCTGTCATGCGCTTGATGATGACCATGCTTGTGTTGGAACAGGTTGCGGATGAGAGAATTAAGCTGGTTGTTTCCGAGGCCAACGAGAACGCTCTTCCAGACTTGCTTTCAGACCCGCCAAAGCTGGAAGATGTGCTAAAAAGTGAGAACCCTTGCACTATATGAAAATCTTCTGTGATGTCCCTACGGAGAAACATATTTTTGTATATAGCTGATGGCTCCTTAGTTGAAATTTATGGCTGGGTTGCTAGTTTCTTCAAATACTTGCATCAGTATCTAATGCTAGAAACATTTTAGACGCGTAATAGTGGACTATGTCAGCATTAAGCAAGCTATAATGTTTAATGAGTAGCCACAATGTTCTCCTCCAAATGTTAACAGTTGCAGCCTTGCCGCCTAAATGTCAGGTGATTATTTTTTTATTTGAAAGTAGCTGAGAGTGAGCACACATGGAGAGCATGCATGGTATAATATGTATTGTTCAAATTGCCTACGAATCATGTGGGATGTATTATGTATAATCTGATGCATAGTGCTGTGTGATTTTGCTAACAAGATTTTTGTGAGTGGCTGGGAACAAGTAATCCGCATTACTTTATTTATTTATTTGCGTCGACATGCTGTCAACCTCGATTTGGTTGGTTCTTATATCCGTGAGGCTCAGTGGTGTTTTCTGCTTTGGTCCCATTTTTCACATAAATTCCATGTTTGCTATAATTTCAGAGCCTGAAGCTGAGTTGTGCCCATCATGGATTAAAAGGTTCAACAGAGAGCTAGTGCGGACACTCTCGTTTTCAGAACATGAAACCTTTGACCACCCTGTGGCATGTGAGACTGGGCACTGCTCTCTTCTTAGGTTTCCTTTGCTTGGAGAATATATTCTTCCTCATTCTTTGATTATTGCTAACAGGTCTTTTAGTTGTATCGTCGAAGGACAAAGAGCCAATCAGCAAATTTGCTGATCTCTTCAACACGAATCAGTTACCTTCTCTTTTAAATGAAGGCATAATGGATCCCCAGATTCTGAAGCACTATCTTGTACTTCACGACCAACAAGATGGACCACAAGAGATGTATTATTCTTTTCTTCTCATAATAGAGAACACATTCTCCTCCTTGCATCGGTGAAATGAACTATTGAGAGTTCCTAGCCATCATTATTTATTATTTGTTCTTACATGCCTACCAACCTTTTCATAACTGATAAAAACATCTTGTGAACTAGTGGTACTCCCTCTCATCCATAATAAGTGTCCGGGGGTTTAGTACAAAGTCATCTTGTGAACTAGTGGTACCCCCTCCGCTCCATAAAAAGTGTCGGTGGGAGTAGTAATTGTAACTTTGCAATATATGATCTGTTAAACTGCTCTATTTTCACACTGATGGTAGAAGCCCCCTAATTTAATCTATTTTAAGGTAGTTTAGGCTTCTTTAATTAATTAGGTCTTATGTTATTTTGCCTGGAACCTCAACTGTTGAGTTTTTGGGTCAATAGTAGCATATAGACATTGTTCTGAATCAAGTCCGCTGGAGCTGCATTCACTTGTCTCCTTATGTCCACTTATTTGCAACAGAAGTCACATGTTTGTGTGAATTATAGTGCTTAAAGTCCTGTTTGTTGTTTTGGTGCATTTTTACTAATACTTAGAACAAACCCCATGCCTTTATTTTTGCAATATTTAAAACATGTGTAAGGCTTCATCTAAATCTTAAAAGTTATATACCATATAAGCACTTCACATATATAAGCTGCCTTGAGAAACTAATATATATAAAGCCATAACCTTCTCCCAGATAATGTGGGCTCTATCTTCATCAGGCCGCTAAGGACCCTCTAGTGGGTGCTTGTACAGTGCTGGTTGATCTCAAATGCCACCAGAAATTTTAGCCCCATAAACCTAGTGTCGCTTCCCGTCTTCTTGGGGAATTTTAAACCTTATACGAGGAACCTGAAGCTTCCATAGATAGGGCCTAATGCACTCATATAAACCCCATTTAAATTACTCTATCTGGGCCCAGCGTTATGCTTATCAGAGTTAGAACATGCAGTTAAGGTGATAGCTGATGTCTTAACTGTTTGCATTGGTGAACCCAAGTGCAGCACACTTGAACAGTGTGATATTACATGGGTTCCATGCATTGGTTATTTATTATGCTTTTGCTCTATTGCTGGCATTTGCTGGTTTACCCGTTCTTCTGTATTAAGTTTTGATTATATATGTATGTTTTTTTTTTCTTCTGTTGACTCTTGTCTGTTTTTATGTCAAGAGCCGTGAACATCTTAGCAGAAATGAGGAGCACCCTTGGTTTGAATGATTGTAAGTTGCTGTGTATTAACTCTTCTACACAAGCTGATGGTAGTGATGCTGATAATTCGTGGTTACCCTATGTAAGTGCACTGAATTTCTTGCTATTATATTGCATTAACTTCTGCGTAGTTGAGCAGGTAGGCAATCTACTTATAGTCTTCTCTTGACTAACTGCAGAAAGCGCATGGCTTACAGAATCATGAAGGAGCTTGTTTCCTTAACACGGATGATATGAATCAGGTATTGCAGCATCTATATTGAGTCATCTGCTTCTCTAATATGTCTCTCACAGTACCTAACAACTAAGAATATTGTTGGGCGGGTTGACGGACTGTTGAGGTTTTGATAGTCAGTGTGATTTGCAGACTTGTTAGTCAGTTAAACTCAGTTGATTTAATGTTTTATGAGCTTTGATGCCAAGTAGTCCAGAACATCTGTTCTATTGATGATTTCTAGTATTTGGTTGATGGTCAGTTTTAATTGTCTTGTGGTGTTCAGTTTTACATGCATGTATTCTTAGCTAGCAGTTAAGCTAAGATACTAATTTTTGAGCTTGTTTCCTACTTCCCTTATCAGATAAAAGATTTCATGCAAGATTTTGCTTCTAATCATATCATCCCCTACATGGAGCAAAAGATTCGTGTACTCAATCAGCAGGTATGTTTTAAATTGTTTTTTTTACCATTTTCAAATATCTGTTTTATAATATTTGGCATCGTTCTAGGTAGCCACAACAAGAAAGGGCTTTAGAAATCAGATAAAGAACTTGTGGTGGAGAAAGAGGGATGATGTGCCAGAAGCTGCAAATGGCCCAATGCAAGTATTTATGACATCTGGACACTTTTTACTGTATTTTCTTTATTTTTGTTTTTATTTTTTAACACTAATTTCATTAACAGGTATACATTCACCTCCATAGAGTCTCAGATCAGAGTTCTCAGTGACTATGCTTTCATGTTACGGGACTACGAGCTTGCTTTGTCCAATTACAGATTACTTTCGACTGATTATAAGCTTGATAAAGCTTGGAAGCGCTTTGCTGGTGTTCAGGTGCTTTTCTTTGCTTAACTAATTTTTTAATGGTGTTATGCGTGGAAACATATATCATTACGGTAACGGTTCTAGGTTTAAACCAAAGGGCACAGCTAAAGGCAGTGATCATGGGATATATGAATATATACTGGCTAGCAATCTCAATTGAACAAGATATATTCTTTAGTATAAATAAATGATGATGGGCTAGGTCTTACTTATGATAGACCAAATGTTATGCTTCCAACTTTTTTGAACAGTAAGCAGAGTTGCTGATTTGCTTTCTGATGAATACTGAAATTAGACTGACAGTGCTGTGATGACCCGCTATTTATTTGGACTAGATATTCACTCCCATAATATATGCTTGTGCCTTTTGCAGGAGATGAGTGGGCTTTGCTATTTCATGTTGGATCAGTCAAGGAAGGATGCTGAATATTGCATGGAAAATGCCTTCACGACATACCTGGTAATTATTTATTTATGTTAGAAATCCACATCTAGGTTTCTACATATGAACAAATAGTTATTGCTTAACAATTTTTACCCATCGATACAACTTTTATGTTCTGTGCTAGTGGCCAAGTGCTCAATGTTCACACCCAGAGAAAAAGAATCTAAAAAGACAGTGAGAAAATGACCCATAACTCCATTTTGCATGAAAGAAGTATATTCATGCGAACCTTGTATGTAGCCCAATGAATAATCATGCGAAAATGAACCTTGTATGTAGACTGTGTTAATATACATATGAAGCCCAATGAATAATCATGCGAACCTTGTATGTAGACTGTATTAATATACATATGAAGCCCAATGAATAATCATGCGAACCTTGTATACCAATGGCCTTTTGGGAGTTCCGGTTGAATTAATCTGGAGACCTGTGCCTGGCACTCCCTTTAATCTTCTAGAGTTATAGTTCTTCAACATGACCAAGTAGTCAGTAAAAGCCATAAATTCACTAGAACTTCATCAAAGCAGGTAATTAGCAGACCAAAATGGACATGCTGAACCAGGCTAGACTTCTACCTTCTGTGTGTATGTGTGTTCCTTTTTTTTGGTGAAATCATGAAACATGCAAAGGGAAATTTTGAACTCTGAATTTATAGTTTCAACAAATCAGATTCATTCAATTTGCATTATAGAAAGGACTTAAAAGCAGTGGGGGTTAAATATTCTAAATAGTTAGTGCTATCCATATGTGTTACCTCGACTTCTTTTTCGGTTTATTAGGTTTGAATTATCAGTATCCTTTTTGGTTCACTTGTTTGGTCTTGCTCTTCTTCATTCACAATGCCATTAAATATCATATTTGCAGAGAATTGGATCTTCTGGGCAAAGAAATGCTACTAGATGTGGCCTTTGGTGGGCAGAAATGCTTAAAACAAGAGGACAACATAGGGAAGCATCAGCTGTGTATTTCCGCATATCAAATGAGGTATACCTAGTTACCTAGGGAAACATGGAGAATGGCTTATTCTAGTTTTTTCTTAGTTAGCTACGCTCATAATGATGAAAACTTCTGTTCTTCAGGAACCTTCCTTGCATTCTGCTGTACTGCTTGAGCAAGCTGCATGTTGCTATTTGTTGTCAAGTCCACGTATGCTTCGGAAGTATGGATTTCACCTAATCTTAGCTGGCAATAGTTACTACTTGTCTGATCAGGTGTGTATTAATTCCTCCACTGCAGCGACATTTTAGTAATGCTCAGAAGTTTGACTTAATAATGACCATTCTTCCTTAATGATGCAGAAACAACATGCTGTTAGGGTTTACAGGAATGCTATGTTTGTTTACAAACAAAATCCTTGGAGTTATATCAACAATCATGTACATTTTAACGTTGGGAGGTACTTGTGGGGTTAATCTTCTGCTCATTTAATTCTTGCCTGTATAGTGTATACTATCTCTGATATTTGTGTGAATTAGGTGGTATGGAGTCCTTGGGATATTTGATGTAGCTATCAAGCACTTGATGGAGGTCATTGCCTGTAGCCATCAGTCACTGACAACACAAAGCATGTTCCTCAATGATTTTTTCCATTTTGTCCAGGTTATTAACCAGCCTGACTATGGTTTGCATATGCTGTACCAAACTTCTGTTGCTAATTTTCTTCTTCTTCTTTTGTGAATAGAGTACCGGGGAAAAATTTGACGTATATAAGCTTCAACTCCCTGTTTTCAATATGTCATCGCTGAGAGTTGTATATGAAGATCATCGCACTTACGCATCCAATTCAGATGTACGTCATGACAATTATAGCATGTGCACTTTTAATTGTCAACCATTGCATTTCTGCACTAATCAAAGATTGAATAGGTGATGTTTTCTTTTTATATTCTAATAAAAAAGAAGTCTTCTGTATATTTGTGATCAAACAGCATTATGTATTTTTTTTCACAAATTCTAACCATGTTTTTAATCATTATGTGCTTGTCTGATAGAAAATGAAGGAACTCCTAACTTGTATCTCTTGCCTTGTATAACAGGTTGATGTTAATGAAAGCATTTGGCATGAGCTGGAGGAAGAAATGATCCCATCATCATCAGTTGTTAGAACTAACTGGCTGGATACTCAACCAAAGTCTTCTCCTTTTAGAAATAACAAGGCATGTGTTTGTGTTGTTGGAGGTAATGACTTTTTCATATTTGTACAACTGTCCCCAACAGAATCAACCAAGTTCACTGATAATTTCCTGAACAGCTGACTGCATCTGGAATGTGAAAATAGTTTGTCCTGGGAACGAATGAGTACATCATATTTGAGTATAATCGTGCAACCGCATTAACCGTGGGTAAATGATATACCTATCATTTTTTAGGGACTTGAACTATCATTTTTTAGGGACTTGAGGGTAACATGATGTGCAACTATCTAAGAAAACCCCTCATGTATTGGCAAATTGTTAATAAGGGTCCCCACCTTCTCATGTCAGTCGAGGGAAATTTGGATGTAACATTCTCATATAATCCCTCTAAAGCCATTTGGAACATCTCATAATATTTTACTTTTGAATCTTTGTTCATTGGTTGCAGAAGCAGTAAAACTGAACGTTGAGCTTAAGAATCCTTTACAAATTTCAGTGAATGTGTCTGGCATATCTCTTATATGCCAGCTTTCCACCGACTCTTCAAGTGCAGGTATTTGATTTTTCTTCTTGAGATTAGAAGATTTTTCTTAAGAACTCTGTATATAGAGAAATTGTTTTGTTCACCGATGGATTGTGTTCCATGCAGTGTTGACGACAGCTGCTGAGGAAGATATAGCTAACACAAAGCCCTCTATTTCGACGTAATATCCCGCCCTTGATTATTCAGGTTTATTACTCTATTTATGTTGACATCTTTGATTCTCATGGCCTCCATTGCTGTTTCCGGTTTACCACTACAGATTTGAAAGCGATGAAAGCAAATTTACAGCATCGAAGCTTGATGTTGTATTAGGAGGAGGTGAAACCAGAAGAGTAAGCCTCTACTCAATATTCTGAGTACCTTCTTGCTAGGATGCCTTCCCCACAACGTAAAGAAATCGCTTAAAAAGGTCTTCAGTGTGTAATGTCACCATAGCATATCCAAATTATACTTTTGTAAAAAAAACTACGTGAACAACAAATACCATTTAAGAGATTCCATCAGATAGTTCTTCCTGATGCATAGTATATTTCTTCGGAGGTCAAATAGAAAACAGAAAGAGCTATAATGGTCAACTTGCCAGTGATGTTCTGCCTTGTATGTGTAATCTAGTTGGTACTGGTCCTTTACTATTCCAGTAACACTGTGCCATGGACCCAACCAAGGATGGTTTTATTTATTTTATCTGGATAATTGTTTAATGAAGGTGTTCTAAAAGCCAGTGCAAAGGAAGCCTAATGTAGGATCATCTCTATTGTAAGCTTTTGCTTGATATTCCTTCTAATCTTCCTTGGATTTATTAATTTTGCTTGAATTTCCTTCCAACCTTCCTTGGATTTATTATCCTCTGTTTGACTTGTGAACTCTGAAATGACAACTTAGAATATTAGAAACAAGAGACAAATACTTGAGCTGACCCGTTAAAAAAGAACCTTGAGCTGATCATCACATCAGTTTTTCATAGTTTCAGTGATAATATTTTTGTGGTATATGTGTATTGAAAAAGTCTTCGAGTTCTTTTGTATGTAGAAGTACCTTTTGATATTTGTGGCCCTTTGTGACCTTCGTAATCACTTTTTTTTATTCGTTTATATTTGACTGTGCTGCTTCATATAGGTGTTATGACTTTATGTGAATACTAGTTTTTTCCAAGTGGCTAAATTTCCTTCTAATTCTACCAGATACAACTTGAAGTGACTCCGAAAGTTGTAGGCATTCTGAAGTTAGTTGGGATAAGGTGGACACTGTCAGATTCAGTAGTAGGCTATCAGTACTTCGAAGTGGCCACACAAAAGAAAAATAAGAAAGGAAAGAGAGGCGCTCGTCGTTCTTTAAACAACAACCTGATCGTAATCAAGGTTCTCATTTTTGTATGCTCTCTTTTGAGTATTTGTTTGAGGTGACATCTGAGTAACTAAAACTTCTTTGACTTCAGGGTTTGCCTAAACTTACAGGAAATATTGATTGCTTGCCAACAAAAGCATTCACGGGTGATTTACAGCTCCTCAAGCTGAATCTGAGTAACAAATCAGAACATGCTGTGAAGGTTCGTATGTTTATCCTTATTCAATAATTCATAATGATCAAAGGGTTACCCAGTTCTTTGCAAATGAGCATAGATTTTAACTATGCGCATGTTCATCATTTTAAGCGTTAACCATTCCCAAGCCTGTAATGCAGAATGTGAAAATGAAAATTAGCCATCCAAGGTTTTTAATTCCTGGCGATTCACGGGATCTTGACCTTGAGTTCCCACAGTGCTTAACAAAGCATGTGCAATCAGACAACAATGTTGTATTATCTGAAGGTACCAAGGGAAAATTCAAGGGCTTGCTATTTGCATTTCCTCAGGTGAGATCATTCAAGGCAGTGTCTTATTTTATACTAACCTGATGATTTGCATTATTCGTTTCTTTACAAAATTGACATTTCTTTCTTGTCAGGATACCAAAATTCAAGGTGGTTCCACATTCTCTTGGCCTATTTGGTTTCATGCTGCTACTCCTGGAAACTTCTCGCTTTATTTGTCTCTCTATTATGAAATGGAGACTACCACTGACATTCCATATCGCACATTGCGCATGCATTACAATGTGGAGGTAAATTGACAATACTAGTTCTGGGTTTTATGCTTATGATTTAGCTTGTTTGCACATGCACAATATATTGATTTTGTAATCAGTGTTTTCATAACTGGTATTTCACCTGGTGCCTCTTGGGACATCAGTTTTCTGTAACAATTACTTAATTAGTTGATATATAGTGCCATCCATCATATTGGCTCGAAAGTAACTGATTTAGGTAGGTTCCTGGTGAAGCTCACTTAATTAGTTTATATATAGTGCCATCCCTTTTTGGTGTTTTTCTCCTGAAGAATGCACTTAGATCTTTGTTCCTTTGATCGTGAAAATTCTGGAAATCCCTAAAACCTCATTGAGCCATCTGGTTAACAAAATATGGGTCGTGGCTAACGAAACTGGTTATGGCTAACCGCCAGAAGCCAGCCGTATGTCTTAGTTCATCACTACATGGCATTGGTTATGTTAATTTATTCTGAAGTTATACGTACTGAAGAATCACACCTGTAAGATTTTTGAAGACTTGAATTTCCGTTTTTTGGTCTCTTTGTCTTGTGGTGGGACCAAATTATAGGAAGCTAATATGATGTGCATACAGTTATGTTTTATTTAAAATCACTCCAGAAGATGCATCTCCAAGTTTTGTGTGTTATTATTGCATTATTTAATGTCAATTTTGCGAGCAGCTGAATGTTGCAGCCAACAATAAATAGACATGAGATCTCTGTGGTCTGTAAACAATTTATTTGCAGGTTTTGCCATCACTTGATGTATCCTTTGCTATAAGTATGTGCTCATCAAGAATGCAAGAGTATATTGTGCGCATGGATATCATGAACAGAACTCCATCAAAATCATTTGCACTCCATCAGTTGTCATGTGTCGGCACTAAATGGGCAGTTTCTGCATTGCCCTCGTGCAATTCCATCAGCTCTTTGGAAAAAATACATGCAAACCAGGCTGTATCATGCTTCTTCAAGATAAAGGTTGGAGAGTCATTCTTTGAATAAGCTATAAAATACAAGACACTTGTTGGTCACCATGTATCACATTTATTTTATTTTATTTTACTTTACTTTATTTTCTTATCTGATATTGTTTTCCATGCATGATTATTTCTAGGATGTAGGAACAAATTCATCTATTGAGGCTGCAGACAAGTCCTGTGGAAGTGATATTATTTTATCTTCTGGGGGTAGTACTGATGTATATGATGTTTCTCTGTCTCCTATGACCGATTTCCACTATCAAGAAAGATACCAACAGGGGAAGTTAGCTAAGGTGAGTGCTCCCTGAGGGGTTGTAAGACCAATCAAGACCCACTTGGCTTTACTGTTTACCTGTTGGTTCCCAGTGTTTCCCAACTGGGTAGGGTTTTTACCCTTAGCTTGAAGCTCAGCGTAACAGACACTTGGCTGGAAAAGTGGCCAGTGACTGGACGAGTGTGTGTGCATACTTCATGAGTTTCAGCATTAATAAATCAAATGTACCTATGTAACAATTTCATCATTCTTCAGGGGCCACACAGTCTACTTGATTTTATCCTGATCTCAAAGGCAGCAGCTGATAATTCGTCCAAGTCAGAACAACTGCTCTCTCATCATACATGCCACTGCAGGTAAGTTCTAGAACCTTCGGCAGAGTACTTACTAACATTTTTGTTCGGATTTGATGACCATTAAAGCTTGAACATGTGCTGATATGATCTCGTTTTCAGTCCTCTCAGCCAGAATCCTGTTTGGTGGCTTATGGAAGGGCCTCAAACCATTACTCATGATTTCTCCAAGTCTTGCTGCGAGGCTAACATCCAATTGGTGATTCATAATTCTTCAGAAGATAACATTTCTGTGAGAGTGGTTACGTCCGATCGTATGGCAGATAAAAACCAAACTGTCCCTTCACATGAATCTGCCAGTGGATGGTATGATGTGTCGTTGGAAAATGACATAAAGGCCATCTCAAGCGCCAAGGGGACACACTTGCAGAAGGAATCGTCAGAAAGCATTTCACCGTTTGTTTGGTGTTCATTGAGTTCTGCTCAAGTTGATCTCAAACCTGACAGTTGTGCTAAAGTTCCTCTAAAAGTGTGTATATTTGCACCTGGAACCTACAACTTTTCAAATTATGAGGTGCACTGGAAGGTACATCCATCTGAGGGGGGACAAGTGGATGAAAATGGGATATCAGGCGGTGGTCAAGGCCATCCTTTCTATGTTAATGTTCTTCAAGGTGTCCGATGAATTTCAATGTTACGAAAAGAAGCAACCTTCTTATGAAGCTCAGAACATAAGAACTTCCATCTAGTTCAGTGCAGAAGCCTGTCTTGTGGTGGCTGAAGTGAAGATGTACTACCCCACCAGACCCAAACTAGTGGTCGCTGGCAGGTGGGTGGAGATGTACAATGTAAGTTCCCAGATTGAATATAGAATACACATACACACGGATTTTCTTAATATCAGCTTCAGTACTGATGCATTTATACAAGTCCTATCCAAGGATGACCCAGGAGGACTATTCAGGTGATTATATGTATACCATTGTTGTCAATGAAATTCGGGACTTGCTGCTGTAGCCTGTAGGTTCTTATACTATTATTGTATATCCTTAATATCCTTTTCTGTGAGGTAATTAGTTTATCTTCAAAACTGTTGTTCTATGGGTGACAATTGTTGCTTGGCTAATGTTGATGCCATACCCACCATGTCGTGATTTTTGTTTTGTATTAGTGGGTTGAGTTCCTGTCTGCCCGGGTGATCATGTTTGTATTGGATATCACCATATTTTTGGTAGAATTAGTTCTTGGGCAGTAACATTTTGACTTGATGTAATCAAAATCACATTTTTTTTTCTTGCTATGTACATTAAGAGATGATGGGGGATAATTCCAGTTTCTGATAGAATACCTATTTTGTCGTTCACTGCCTTTCTTAAATGTTATCCAAGTAGCAAGGGAGTTGTGCTGGCATTGGAAGGCGTGAGAACAAAACCTACATGCTGTACACTTGCGCGTCAGGACAGTATAGCTCGAATTGAACAGACATGTGGCCATGTACTGAGCTGAGCTCCATTTCTCTGCATCATACACCACCTGGAATGCCAGTTTCGCTTTTTAAAGCTTGCAGGCAACCAAATAATCATACTGGCGCCACGGTTGTCGCCCGAGCAGCTAGAGACCAAGCCTGTCAAGCGAGCAGCAGTGCCTTCGTCTGATGTCTGTGATCTACAAGCAGCGTCTGCTTTGCGTGGTTGGGGCTTGTAAAAGTCCATGGTTACGATACCCGTGCCGTGTGAAATGCGTTTGCACGTGAAGAAGCTTTCAGAGGATGATGAACACCATTGAATTTCGCTTGAGATTAGTTTGTTTTTTTCGAAATGGGGAGCCTAGCCCCGACCTCTACATCAACGATTGAGATGAGCTAATTTTGTGGTAACTGACTTTGGCTCTTCAAGTCAATGACGTGTGGATCCTACCTATGGCCATGCCAACCTATCAGTGATTGAAAATAAAGTTAGCCAATATGCGTCCACTTAGTTCCAGATGGAGACAAGGAGGTTATCTGGCAGCATCGTGTGCCATATTAGATGTACACAGGGTTTGTGGGATTAGCACTATCCAAAGGGTGGCCTTCGTGTCATATTCATATGGGTACAAGCTTACAATTTACAGAGTTCTAACCTGATACGGTTAGTATACAAAAGCTACAATTGCATTGTCTAATATGTCCCTTAATCTTAACCGTGTCCTGATGTGTCAAGGATGTTAAGGATGCGCCGACAAACCTCAAAGAAATGTAATGTCAACGTCTTAGTGAAGATATGTAGAATTGATCTTTAGAGGAAATAAACTTAATTTGAAGTAGCTTATGCATACCACGTTTCCTCACAAAATGAACATCAACTTTGATGTGTTTGGTCCAAGCATTAAACACTGGATTGGATGATGGGCACATAGCACCCATTTTATCACACCAAACAATTGGAGGTCGGTTCTGAGAAATTCCCAACTGATGAGGCAAAGCCTGTACCCAAATTAGGTTTGCAGTGACATTGACAATAATATTGTATTCTATTTCAGTATTGCTACGAGAAACTGTAGCCCGCTTACCTACACTCCAATAAATCAAGTTAGAACCAAAGAATACATCATATCCCCCTCCAGATCACTTGTCATCCCTACTACCAACCTAGTCAACATCGAAGAAAGCCGAGAGAACTCCTGATGGGTTAGGTCGGAGGTGTAGTCCAAAAGAAACTGTGAAACGGACATGACACAGGATGTGCTTGACAACAGACCAGTGGGCATCCGTAGGTGCACGAAGATACTGACACACACGATGAACAACAAACGAGATGTCAGGCCGAGTGATGGTAAAATACTGGAGACTCCCAACAATACCACGATACTAATAATAGTTCGCCATCAACAACATTAAGACAATCAATAGATGACATAGGTGTCGAAGTTCCTTTGCACTTCAACATACCAGCACGGCGCAATAGATCCAAAGAGTACTTATTCTGGGTGAGTGATAGTCCATCATCAGGTTGAGTAACCTTCAGTCCAAGAAAAAATTGAAGTTTATCCAAATCCTTAATAGCAAAATCAGTACTCAAGGCAGTAATAAGACCATCAGCCGCACTATAGGAAGAACTGACAAAAATTATATCATCAACATATATCATAAGATACATAGTGACTTGTGGCCACTGAAGAAGGAACAATGACGTATCCGGTGTTGAGGGAACATATCCATGCACTCGAAGAGCAGCATCAAGATGCGCATGCCATGAACGGGTGCTTGATTGAGACCATAAGTTGCATTGACCAACCGACACAAAGATTGTGGACGGTCAAGATCAACAAAACCTGGCTACCTCATACAAACCTATTCCCCCCATAAGCCACGGAGAAACACATTCTGAACTTCTAGCTGGTGAAGGGACCAACCACGAGTGAATGCCAATGAGATAAGAAGCTGAATAGTGGTAGGTGTTTTCATAATCAGGACCATATCGATGTTTAAATCTTTTGGCGACCAACCATGCTTTATAGCGCTCCATACCGTTAAAATGCATTTTTTCCTTACTTTGTAGCATACAAAAGCTACAATTGCATTGTCTAATATGCCATATCCCACTGAAGGAGGAGGCCAAGTTGTACGCCAAATTCTTTTTTGGACAAATTTTGTATTTAAGGGGTTCACTGCGTTCTCTGAAACTTTGTATTATTAAGAAATATATTAATCATTTTTATAAGATTACTCTGTTGATAAATAGTTTGAATGAAAAATGATAGCCACTTATTTTAAAATAAAATTAAGAAAAAGTAATACTATCTCCTTTCCATGAAACTTGTTTTAAATCTATCTAAATTTAACTGTATCTAGACATTAAATAGTGCCTAAATACATCCAAATTTTAGATAAAATAAAGATATATATTTCATGAGATGAGGGCAATATGAAATTGTTTGTAAGGTCATCTAGCTAATATGATTTGCACAAGTTATTTCCCGAGCTCAACCTCAAATGGAGGGGTTGGGGCTTTGGCTTCAAGCTCAAACTCACCTTGTGATAGACTGCCCTCCCTGGAGCGCTTAGGGACTATCTTATGGGATATATCATCCTAATTTTATTATTACATTCCCAAATTTTGATGAGAAACAAGAAAATTTATGTGATGGATCCGTGGCAGCAGACTACATTGGATAGGGGAGTCGACGACCAAATTGACCCATTTCTGCGTCCAACTTGCCACAAATTATTATTATTTGTTTTATAAAGAACAATTTTGTTTGACTTGTCGGTTTACATCAAGGTGAGTTCACATCCGGTCTCTGTATAACAAAAACGCACACAACTGCTGAAAAAGAAATAGATGGAAAACAAGAAAGAATCAGAAGACCTTGTAAGGCGAAGATACATGTCATATACATATTTTTTTAGAAAGCTACTCTCTCCGTTCCTTGATATAAGGGGTATAGTTTTTCCAAAAAAAACTTTAAAATATAAGGTGTATTGCGTAGAACCACTCAATTGGACATTTTTTTTAAGGATTCAATTGCATTTTCTTAGCTCATGCAAAATCCTTTATTTTCTCAAAACAATAATTCAGGGGTAATCTTGCCCAAAACTCATGCAACTTGTCCACAACCGTGTGTTTCTTAATTTACATGCCAAAAACTATACACCCTATATTTAGCAACGGAGAGAGTAGCTTTTAAAAAGTCTTACATTTCGGAATGAAGATAATAAAGGGATTTCTTAGTGAGCTAGCTGAGAACTAACTTCATGCTTAGTCAAGTGTTACAACTCATATTGAAACTAAAATTTAATGAAATCATCTGATTGTGACTAAGAACCGAGAAGTAGTTACACCCGATAATAAAACATTGTGTGCACTAGTGGAGATAGATCCTTCAGTCCCGACCGGTAAGGGGCTTTAGTCCCGGTTAGCCAACCGGGACTAGTCAGGCGGGAATAAAGGCGAACCCTTTAGTCCCAACCCAGTTACCAGCCGGGAAAAACGACCCTCCACATGAGCGCCGCAGAGCGCTGGGGGCAAAGGACCTTTAGTCCCGGTTTGTAACACCAACCGGGACTAAAGGCTATTTTGTAAATTTTTCTAATTATTTTTCACTCTCTCTTTTTTCTATTTTTTCAGAATTTCTAGCATTTTAGTTATTTGACAAGCTTAGTTTCTAACTACACCTAATCTCTAGTCAAATCACTTACTCGTGGTCAAACTTCCTGCTCGGTCACCCATCCTCCCACTACTCCATCACTAGCACGCTTAACTTCCGAGTTCTTTCCGTCCGCTTCCAAGGGCTTCGTGCGCATGTATGTGATACTAGTATCATATCAATCCGATTAACATGTTTGCCGATGTCACATTTTATTATTATTTTAATCCCAAATAATTATTTTAATAAATATAAGTATCACATGCATGCGAACCGGGACGTCTGGGCGGATTTAGGGTGACGTGACCAGACCTTTAGTCCCAGCCCAAACTACGCCGAAACTAAAGAAGCATGACCAAAAACTTGTTTTCTACTGGTGGTTAGTCCGGTGACTGGGCGGCTGCCTATCTATCACCATACGGTTGGTCTTGGTCGTATTTGACCCGATGAATGATTGAACTAGCAGGAGCACGCGTCCAACTTGACCAACTCGCATCAAGGAAATGAAAAATCTGGGAAATCCTCCTCCAGGTGCTGAGTCTGCTGACCGTGGAAGCCGTACGTCAAGTGTCGAACATAAGAGCAGACACACCATCGACGTCAAGTACGGACGACCAACCATAACGAACCGAGCGCTCTGTTCGTGGGCAGCGCACGAACGTTGGCTGGCATATCCCATTGTAATTTGAATCTCTTTCTCTTGAAGTGGTCCCTCCATTCATTTTTTTTATAAAAAAATGCATGTATCTAGATGTGTTTTAGTGTATATCTTCACTCATTTTGATTCGTAGCTAACTCATAGGGTTAAAATATCTAAACCATTTTATAATACTAGTGAACGGGGAGGTACTATTTAGGCAGTGATTAGATCAGATTTCCTTGTCCGAAAAGACTAGGTTAAATATTCATTCTTATCTTAGCGTGTTAGAAAGAGTGTCTCGTCGTGAAGTGTTCTCCTTACTTATTGAATGTCAAGTGTCGGCTCAGAAAAATCCCAAGGAAATACTGGTATGGACGCAGGTGACTTAGCCCCTATAGTACTTCATGAAAATATATATATGTTGTCATATTATTTTATTGAGCTTGTCAACTTCATACTCCACATGCATGCTTTTTAAAATGTTTTTTTCCTGTATTTGTAGTGAGGTTTTTCTGCCAGAGCTAAGAAAGGGTCTAGCTGGAGCCGATATCGTAAATGCATCCCAGATCACCACACATGATCTACGTAAGACTTTGTTGCTGGTGAAGATGCTAAGTTGATTTTAGTTATTGTGAAGTTGCCTGCTATTATTGTGATGTTATTTACTACTATTGTGAATCTAGTTTTTCATTGCCTATCAAAGCTGCCTAACGTTGTTTTGTAAAGTTGTCTACCACTATTTGTGAAGTTGTGTAATGTTGTTTTGAAGATGCAAAGTTACTTTTAGTTGTTGTGTACTTGTCTACTCCTGCTACGAAGTTGCATATCGTTGTTGTGAATCTAGTTTTTTCGCGGCGTACCAAAATTGTTTTGTCTCGCAACAATGTTGCTTCTTGAAAATACCATCAAACATATGTAAGGCAGATATAATTCTGAAGATCTCATTTCAAGGATTTCTTAAGGAAACAATAGGACTATGTTGTGAGCTATATTAATTACCAATTATCTTACATTGTATATAGTTTTGCTTAACACAAAGCTAGGGGCTCATCGTCCCAATTACAGTAATTTCTATCGATAAAACCCATTCTAGGTAGCGCATGTGCTACCTTAGTTTCCTCCCTTGAAATATGATTGAATTTAACGGTGCATATATTATAGGTCAAATCGTTACAATCCACCAGATTTTAAAAGTGAAAACATATTGTAATTCGAAGTCAGGGCTTAAAGGTTATAGTATTTAAAATATTAAAGGCATTATAATCAATGGGATATGAATTTCTACACTAAATTAGATAGGTAGCTAATTTAATTTCCTATACACGAGTTTGTTGACATTCTACATTTCTACTGCAACCATTGATGAATACCTTAAGCATGTAGAAATAGAAAGAATTTTGGTAAAATGGAAAAGGGATTTTCTTTCAAAAGAAATATGCTAATTTGATTCATATCAGGAATAGGAAATTTAATGAATTTGGAAGTGGGGTTGGGAAGAAATCTTTCTTGTTATATATAAAAACTGCGTGGTGAGTTCCGGAAGGCTCCACCGGTGAATGTAATAGTGCACCCTATGCTTGAAGTTTGTTAGATCGGGTGGTATTCGGTCATGCGCACCCATGTTTTATTCCGACCGTTTGGTTTTGAGGGAGCAGTGAAGCTCCATTCTGTGTTGTCATTAGGTGACATTTTGGTCATAGTGAAGTCAGAGACGGAGAATATCATGAAGACCAGATTGGAGGATTAGCAATGGAGGTTCGAGTCTCAGCGTCTTGGCTCGATTTAGTTCTAGATTTCGCAGAAGCAATATAGAAGTGGGGACGGTAGCACAAGTGAAATTAGAGTCTTACCTTTCAGGTTGAAAATTAAAGATCGGGGCTTAATTGGTTATGCGTGATAATAGTCTTAGTTGAAGAAATTGTTTTGAGAGCGGAGACTATCTTCAGGGGGCGACATCACAACTAAAGTTAGAGTCTTAGTTGACGACGATGCTTGTGCATTATATTATTTTTTGAGACGTCGCTTTTGGAGAGGCTAAGTTCACGTAATGTGTTGGTGGTGGATATACTATTGTTGTTAGGGCTGTCATAGCGGGTCATTTATTTTCTTAGTTTCTTTTCTTTGAGCTGTATGCATCTTGTAATTGGTATCTCTCGATATTTATATATTTTATTTATCAAAAAATATCCAACAAATTTATATCTTACCCTTTGAGCTAGGAGGGTGAGGGATCGACGGATCACGTCGTGTATATAGCGTAGGGTGTAGCGGTGCGGCTGCCGGCGGCGCTGAGGAGGCGGTGGCGTTGTCGGTCAGCTTTTGGTGGGCAGCACTCCTCTCCTCCGTTCTGGCTGCTCCGGTGGAGCATCGAAGCGGACCTGCTGTCCCTTGCGCGACTGCGGCTCGTCGGAGCTGTGGTCCGTGGTGTCCCCGTGCCGGTGGCCGAGAGATGGCGGCGTCGGCTTTTGTTGTCGTTGAAGGTGAGGTTGCAGGTGACCGAGATGGCGGCGTCGGCTTTTGTTGTCTTTGAAGGTGAGGTTGCAGGTGACCGAGATGGCGGCGGCGGCTTTTGTTGTCTTTGAAGGTGAGGTTGCAGGTGACCGAGATGGCGGCGTCGGCTTTTGTTGTCTTTGAAGGTGAGGTTGCAGGTGACCGAGATGGCGGCGTCGGCTTTTGTTGTCTTTGAAGGTGAGGTTGCAGGTGACCGAGATGGCGGCGTCGGCTTTTGTTGTCTTTGAAGGTGAGGTTGAAGGTGACCGAGATGGCGGCGTCGGCTTTTGTTGTCTTTGAAGGTGAGGTTGAAGGTGACCGAGATGGCGGCGTCGGCTTTTGTTGTCTTTGAAGGTGAGGTTGCAGGTGACCGAGATGGTGGCGTCGGCTTTTGTTGTCTTTGAAGGTGAGGTTGCAGGTGACCGAGATGGCGGCGTCGGCTTTTGTTGTCTTTGAAGGTGAGGTTGCAGGTGACCGAGATGGCGGCGTCGGCTTTTGTTGTCTTTGAAGGTGAGGTTGCAGGTGACCGAGATGGCGGCGTCGGCTTTTGTTGTCTTTGAAGGTGAGGTTGCAGGAGACCGAGATGGCGGCGCCGGCTTTTGTTGTCTTTGAAGGTGAGGTTGCAGGTGACCGAGATGGCGGCGCCGGCTTTTGTTGTCTTTGAAGGTGAGGTTGCAGGTGACCGAGATGGCGGTGCCGTCTGTCGTGTAGGTGAGATGGTTTGGTTTTGAGGGAGCAGCGAGGTTCCGTTCTGTGTTGTCATTAGGTGACATTTTGGTCCATAGTGAAGCCAGAGACGGAGAATATCATGAAGACCAGATTAGAGGATTAACAATGGATGTTCGAGTCTCGGCGTCTTGGCTCGGTTTAGTTCTAGGTTTCGCAGCAGCAATATACAAGTGGGGGCGGTAGCAGAACTGAAGTTAGAGCCTTACCTTTCAGGGTGAAAATCAAAGGTTGGGGCTTAATTGCTTATGCATGATAATAGTCTTAGTTGAAGAAATTGTTTTAAGAGCGGAGACTATCTTCAGGGTGAAAATCTAAGATCTTTGCTCGGGCGACGAGAATGCTTGTGCATTGTATTATTTTTTGAGACGACGCTTTTGGAGAGGCTGAAGTTCACGTCGTGTCTTGGTGGTAGATATATTATTGTTGTTAAGGCTGTCATAGCGGGTCTTTTATTTTCTTAGTTTCTTTTCTTTGAGTTGTATGCATCCGTGCGTAATTGGTATCTCTCGATATTTATATATTTTATTTATAAAAAATATCCAACAAATTAATATCTTACCTTTTGAGGGCTTGAGGCGTAGCAGCGCGGTTAGGTGCGACCATAAGCGGAGTACGATTCACTACCCCAGGCACGGGCAGGGGCGGGCACGCACACGCCACCGCGTGATCGGGCGCTGCCAGAGCGAGCGACGCGAAGCACACAGCGGTGTACTATTCTACATTTCTACTAGTGTCTAGTGGCGCGGCCGTCTCCTTCCTCCCACCTTCCCTCCCACGAGAACAGACAGACTCCTTCAACTCAATTCCGCGTCCCCGATCTCGCCTCGCTCGCCTAGTATACTACTGTAAGTAGGAGTAGCGGTTAAGTAACCTCTTGCTCCTCCCGATCCAAGACATCAAAGCGCGGAACCAGAGGCGATCGATCGAGGAGAAAAAGGCAGCGTCTTGGCTCGGTTTGCTGCTGTAATCCATCCGTCGAGCTGATCCTTGCCTTCCTGCCGCCATGAACAACCTCTTCTCCAGCTCGTGGAAGCGCGCGGGCGACGACCTCGAGTCCGGCGGCGGCGTGGAGATGACCGTCCCGCCGGGCGCCGCGGCGGGGGCGAGCCTGGACCGCTTCTTCGAGGACGTGGAGTCCATCAAGGACGAGCTGCGGGACCTGGAGCGCATCCAGCGCTCGCTGCACGACGGCAACGAGGGGGGCAAGTCGCTGCACGACGCCGCGGCCGTGCGCGCGCTGCGCTCGCGCATGGACACCGACGTCTCGGCCGCCATCAAGAAGGCCAAGGTGGTGAAGCTCCGGCTCGAGTCGCTGGACCGCGCCAACGCCGCCAACCGCTCGCTGCCCGGGTGCGGGCCGGGGTCCTCCACGGACCGCACCCGCACCTCCGTCGTGGCCGGGCTGCGCAAGAAGCTCCGGGACTCCATGGAGTCCTTCTCCGCCCTCCGCGGCCGCATCACCTCCGAGTACCGCGACACCGTCGCGCGCCGCTACTTCACCGTCACCGGGTCGCAGCCCGACGAGGCCACGCTGGATAACCTGGCGGAGACCGGCGAGGGGGAGCGGTTCCTGCAGCGCGCCATCGCGGAGCAGCAGGGCCGCGGGGAGGTGCAGGGCGTCGTGGCCGAGATCCAGGAGCGCCACGGCGCCGTCGCGCAGCTCGAGCGCAGCCTGCTCGAGCTCCAGCAGGTGTTCAACGACATGGCCGTGCTCGTCGAGGCGCAGGGGGAGCAGCTCAACGACATCGAGGGCAACGTCGGCCGCGCCAGGTCGTTCGTCGAACGGGGGCGGGAGGAGCTGCAGGTGGCGCGAAAGCACCAGAAGAGCTCACGGAAATGGATGTGCATCGGCATCGGGATCCTCCTCGCCGTCATCCTCATCATCGTCCTCTCCATTGTCCTCAGTAACAGAAGCAGCAACAACAGCAGCAGCAACACCACCACCAACACCACCAATCCCTAGCAGCTTACTAGCCTGTCAATCTCTGATCGATGATCCTTCCTGGGCGGTGTTCATTCTTTTTGTCGATTCTTTTTGGGTATACCCGTCGCGATTGTAATTATTATACTGTATTGAATTATCTTTATACTCCAGTTGCGTGACAATTTTGGTGGTTAATCCCAGTTGCCCAGTTGGAATGGATTGGACTTCGGAGACACCGCGTGTGTGACAGGTGAGGCTGGTGAGCCAACTTGGACTTGGTCGAAATTCATGTGCCGCCGCAGCTTGACCCAGCCCCGCCTACCATTTTCAATACGAAAAGTAATCAAAAGATTCAATGCATATAGCACGTTCAACTTTATCAGAAAAACTTAATTATTTGTGACCAACAACGATATTCTTGTTCTTTCAGATGATTATTACTCCTTCCGTCCACAAAAGATGTCTCTGAAAGCTTATTCTTCCTTTTTAGATGTACATGTACCCAATCTGACGTTAACAGAGCAAAATAAACATATCCTCCCTCAGAAGCTACATAATGAGCACATAGTAGAAGAACTGGCTCATTGGCTGAGTCCTGGAGGTTGGAGAAGAGCCACAGGTAGAGGATGGCCTGGTGCTTGCCAGTACCAGAGAAGGCACCACCCAAGGGGCCTTTGCAGTTTGGCATCTTGATCTCGCAGCTCTGGTCGACGAGCAGGTAGGTTCTGGTCTTCTGGAGCGTGACTTTCGGGAACTCGAATACCTGGATGGCTGGATCAGAGGATTTCAGTTGAGCGAATGATCATCAGTAGTGATCTCTGTTGGTATGCGATTCAGTATCCAGGTTACGATATACGGGCACACCAGAATAAAGCCCGTCACCGTGAATCTGTGTATGACCTGTTGCTGATGAAAACTGGAAGGCGACCTTGCCGCGTATTTCCTCCAGGCAAAAGACCATGTATCCACCAGCAGATGCCTGGAATAGAGAGGACGAATTGCAAATAAGAACCGATGAATCCATTATCTTTGAGGTCAGAAGGAAACGATGGCATTTGCGGTACAGTTATTCTGGAGATGGAAAATAGAAGCAGCAGACTGTCATCTACTTAAGGCCTTACATCTACTACAAAGTTGTCTCAGCCATTAGTTACAGCACACCAAAGTTTTCGGTTCATAAAATTGTTCTCATGTATCATCATTGCACAATTGGCAAGAAATGGTAGGACACATCAATGACTGTCATCACTGGATCAGGTAGAAGAGAACGAAAGGCAGCATTGACTATCATCACTGGATCAGGTAGAAGACAACGAAAGGGCGACAATAATGATGGTGATTGGCCATTAAGACTACCTCAAATGTTTTGGAACAGATCAAGTAGCTGGCATGTGTCATCTATTCGGTCTATTCAATTATAGTACCATGGCATAACAATATGAGTTTCATCGGATAGTAATCCTACATAAACACATGAGTGAACTAGAAAATTCAAAAAAAAAAAACGATATGGACACTGTTCTTTGATTTACTTCATCATTACACATTCTTGTGATTTCCTTGGACATACCCCGTTTATTTCATACTGGTAGCAGATCATATATGGGAAGACATTGATTGGCAGGCATCAGTGCATCACCACATAGTGAGAAAGAGAACAATGCAATGTTCTCAAGATGCATTAAATTTAAACAGACACTGGGAACAACACAACTTTGTTAAAAAGTGTTGTTAACTTGGATGTCATAGTAATGATCGAAAAACAAACATCAGTCTTCCAATGCAAAATGAATAGAATGGCCAAATGCTGATACCATATAACAAAATAATACCATCGGGCACAAAATGTGCACAAAGCAAATGTGATTTAACTATCAGGGCTGCAAAGTGTACCTTCTTCCTTGGAGATTAAGGATGGGTGTTACTAGTATTACTGCCAGCAATTCTTCATGATCACTCTGAAAAACAACCCAATACAGGCACCAAGAATTAGAATAGTTATTTTGAGAGAGATGCTTCCCATGCTATCGACATGAAAGTTCATTTTAATTTGGAAGAATATATACAAGCATATTCTATAGTTGCCTCTCCAAGAATAGTAATGTTGAGCTGTAGCCATGTACGCACATAAGTGCTGACAAACATATAAGATACTAAACCGTACAAAGCCTTCATTCTCAAAATGAGAGCCTGAGGTGTCATCTTATATCATCGAATGAGCACACCGAAATCAACTGACTGAAGGGAGATTTGTCCTAGATATAGATCTTTAACATGCTGAGTGCACAACCCAATCCGTCTACCATTTAAACTCCCATGAATTGATGATGAGAAACCTGTCCTCCATCCTGGAAACCGTTGTTTCTCCTTGACATGAATAACATACATGCTTGGCGAAGAATATTGGCAGCCCATGACAAAGCAGTTGAATTTCCGAGCAGGGACAACTCTTGAGAGGGTAAGCACACATAAGCCACTACTAGAAATGCCATACATCAGAGCTTCATCAGTAGAAACTAAAGAACTAGTCTCTAACTGTGCCATCATTGCCTCAAAATCCTCAACCATTGGAATGCCATAATCATCGAGTTCAAACCGCTTTTCTGTCAACTTCTCATACATTCGGTATTTTGCAGATAGTGTCCTGATGCAGGATTTCCTGACACACTCAACTAACATAAGTTGAAGTTCTTCAAAATTGTCAACCTCAGAGAACCATCTTACCCAACGCTGAATTATTCCTGCAAACCAACTTATGATTAGTTCATCATCTTGCAAGACAAGGGCTGAAACATGTCTGGGGAAACCTTCAAGATTAGTTAGACCGTAGCGGTTGAGGCACTTCTGGATATAACGAAGAGGTGCATGAATCTTAATGACGGCACAGTCACCGCAGGAATAGATTGATTCCTCATTCTTTAAGCTGGACAACAGTGCTTCTGTAACAACAGTTTCTGATGAGATGTAGTCTTCAGCTTGCTTTTGAAAGTTGTTGAAGGCATCTCTGAGTTCTTGGGGAAGTGCTGGTTCAGCAATATATTTTGACAGGAGCATCTCCTCATTAGCTTCATCTTTGGCATTGATATCCTTCATCCATACCTTGAGTAAAGTTTTGAACCAATGATCTGTCTTCATCCCCTCTTTCCTAAACTGTGAGATGTGGTCGAGCAACGGTGTGCTGAGACCGAGAGACTTGATCTCAGACTCTTTTACCCTCCTCAAACCATATGCCAACCACTTCTTTCCTAATCTAATATTCATAGTATCCCATATCTCTTGCTTCTGAGAAGCAAATAAACGGACCTTCTCCTTCAGCTTATGCACAGCTTTCAGTGCAGCACTTTCTTTTGTTGCGACTTTAACTACAGTGCCAGCAAACTGTAACCCCCGGGAGTTCTTTTTGACTGGCATAATATGCAATCTATCATCAACTTTCAGGTAAAGCGATTTGCTCAAGTAATCAACAATTTCAGACTTTATATTTTCTGCTACGTCTCTGGATCCCACAACTGCAACAAAAATCTCGTCCATGTATCTACAAGCATGTAGTCTTATGTTTGGCCGACCCTCTGTTAGATCCTCACTATTTACATCCCTGTCTTTCAGTTGACTTCTAAACCATCGACGCAAATTAGAGCCCGTGTGGTTATCTGTAGCATTTGTTGCCCCTGAAGAAAGGCCTTCATGTTTCATGCAAATCCTAAATACTTCATGGTCAAAACTGTCAAGATATATATTCATCAGGATTGGCGCAAGTACTCCTTCTTGAGGGACTCCATGGCCCTTGGGAAATCCTCCAAACACCAAATTGATCACCTCAGCATCAAACATATCTTGCATGAATGCAACTAATTGGTCATCAACAATCTTTTCCTGTATTTGTGAGATAAGCTTGGAGACTACATTACTATCGACCTCTTTGTACAAGGGGACAGTAAAGCACCAATCTGGAACCCCGATTTCACTCGATATGAACCTCAGAGCAGAGTGATATCCTCGCCCACTCCGGCAACCATGAGATATCTTGGAGAACTGAGGCCTGTAAACAACCTCAAGCACAACCCTGACCGCTTCCTGGATAACTTTCAGGTTCAGCCGTGGAAGAACAAGTCGCTCGCCTCCTCGCTTCTTTGTTGCGGTCACCGAGAAAGCATTCGCCGCAATATCAAACTCGCCGCTCCTGAGCTGCTCCGCTAATGCGGCAAAACAAACATCGCCTTGAGCGGATGTCAGGTCGACATTGGAGTTCAGCCGGACGATGTCATAGGCGTCTCCCAAAGTGTCGGCGCTCGACACCACCATGCCCATGAGATTGTAGAACCTGCCGTCCAGGTACTGCGCCTTGACCCTCTTCTTGATCCGGAGCTCGGCCAGTCTCTTCCGCTCCATCCGCGACAGGGGCTTCCGCTGCCCCTGGGCGGCGGCGGTCGATTCCTCGGCGAGAGAGGCCAGGCTCTTCGCCAGAGACACCGGCGAGTCGACGGCGTTCTCCGCCGCTGATGCATCCTCGATTCCGTCCAGCAGGAAATGCGCCTTGTACCGCCGGAAGCAAGCCGTGTAAGTGTAACCTGCTAGTTGGAAAAAAAATAGCTTTAGCTAGCGACGCAAATTTGATGCGGCGGCGGAGATTAGGATGCGCGATAGGTCGGACGCACCATGTGGCGGACGGTGCCTGGAGATATCCCGGAGGAGGAGGCGGCGGCCGCCGGATGCCAGGAAGGACATGGAATCGGGCGCTAGCCTAGCGCCGCATTAGGTCGAGCCAGGGTACTCGAAGCCCAATGGGGAAAAGAGTGCGGACGGGGTGGAGACAGCAGGAACGCGATGCCCCCAAGAGAAGGAAGGCGGCGGCGCGCGTGGGGGGCAGGGGTGGGATAGATGCGGCGGTGACGCTAAGGTACGGCACGCCGGCAGCCGTAGGACAGAGGGGGATTTGCGGCGGCGCTGGTAGGTCGGGACTCAGGAGGAAGAGGAAAGAAAAGGTATAGGAAAGAGGTTTCAGTTATTTCACTTGTCGATGCACCGTTCGAACTTTCTTCTCATTTTCAGATTTTCTTCGCCTCTACTAAAACACTGCGTAATCTTCTTTTGCATTACAGAGATTAGAAATCTACAACTGACGAAGGTACTCCCTAATCCAGTACTCCATTTTCTCCAATGTAGTTCTGAATTTCTGATGGTTACCATAAACAGTCAAATCAAGCACAATCTCATCCTTCATACCACCACCAAATACACTAATTCCATTACTCCATCACTATCCAGATATAAGCATAACTTACATTGTCTCATATCATACACACAACAATTAACAAGTGTATATAGCAGCCGGTAATACATATACAAGGGATTTGGTTAACTAGTGTATGCAATAGCTGAAAATCGATATACTACATGGATAAAATGGACAAAACGCTGCCTGCCTACGAAGAGGAAGGTGGCCGGAGAGATGACCCAAAAGCTAGAAGAACTGGCTGAACTGTCCCGCCAGGGAGTCCTTGAGGTTGGAGAAGAGCCCGAAGAGGGAGTACTGCTTCAGCTTCGACACCTCGTACCACGAGTTGAACACATCCTCGTGCTTGTCGGTGCCAGAGAAGGCGAGCTGTATTCCGGGGCTGCAGTCCACCTGCCCGTTCCCCCTACCTCTGCAGCTCGACGTCTTGATCGCGCAGCTCTCGTCCACGCACGCGAAGTCAGAATTACTGGAGCACGATGAGCAGCCATCAGCCTTCCAGAAGAGGTTCTGGAGGATGCCTTTCTGGAACTCGAAGACCTGGGAACATACGGAGAATTGCAGGTGAGCAAGTGGTCATCGGTGGTGAGGTTTTTGAGTATGTGATTCAGTATCCAGGATACTACGGTTTCTGGGCTCACCAGGGTAAATGCAGTTACTGAGTATGAGCTGTTGCTAACGAAAACGGGAAGCGATCTTGCTGCGTATTTCCTCCCGGCGAAAGCTACCATGTATCCACCAGCAGATGCCTGGAAGAGAGTCAAAGAATTGCAAATAAGAACCGACGATTCGATTATGTATAAGGTCAGAACAGGAAACAGCGGCATCTGATAATGTACATGTATCTACAAGAAAGTTTCAATTGTACGCAAGATATTGTCATAGCATGTTGTCTCAGCAATTAATTACTGCAAACCATAGTTTTGAACATCCTTGCACATATTTACTGGCAAGAAATGGTAAGGACGTAAGGACCAATTATTGAAGCAAAACTTACATGCCTGTACCATAAACAAAATAGCAATCGAGATTCAGGTAGAACAGAAGGAAAGGAGGACCCTCATCATGTTGATTGGCCATTAAATACGTTTTTATTTTTAAAAATCAGGTAAGGCATTTGAACATATCTCAGCAATTGACCCCCAGTAAAGTACGCCCAATCAATGAACAACAACCTTGATGGGACAGCACATTGAATAAAACTTGAGACAAATTTGAACAAGCAAATCTAATAACCCAGCAAATCGGGTTGGGCCACAGGATACACTGAGGTATGTTATGAGAGCCATCTACGGATCTACCCTCCTCCAATGAGTCCAAACAAACATGCTGCTGTCGGTTGTCTCGACGTGTCTGTGGGTCACTGTCTAGCTCCCCTGTTTTTTTGGCTTAAACCTCGCCAGGCAGCCAGGCAGCCAGGCAGGACGTGGTAAACAATGATGTTTCCAACAATTTCTTCATCTTTCACACTAATTGAAGAAGGCAGAATTTTATTCCGCTAAAACATATTGCATGGTCGTTCCTAGAATCTTACTTGCAAAGCTATATCATCGAATTTGCTTTACTATTTATAGAAAAAGAAGAGGAAGAACTAGAAGACAATTCCTTTGTGCCAAACTTACTACTAGTTTCTGAGGTGGAAATGCGCAATCGATTAGGGTTCATCACACGCCACACACACAAAGCCACGCACGAAAATTCCCAATCAAACACGAAATCCGGAAAGGCGGCGAAGAAGAAGAGCAAACTCACCAGGGCGTTGGCGTCGGAGGCGTTGACGGTGAGGAGCGAAATCTCGTCGACGGTGGGGCGGAAGAGCGCGACCGGCACGCGGGCGTCCGCCAGCTTGAGGCGGCCGTCGCAGGGGGAGAGCTGCACGCCGCCGTTGGAGAAGGCGTCGCGCCCCGCGAAGACCACCCCGAAGGTGAACCCGTCCCCGCGCTGCACCGTCGCGTCCGCGCACGGCTCGTACACGCCGTTGGTGTCCTCCCTGGCGGAGGCCGCCGCCGCCGCCGCGAGGAGGAGCGCGGCCACTACGACGGCCGCCGCGCGCATCGACGTCGCCGCCATGGAGGCAAACTTTTTTGGGGCGCCTCGCTGCCTCGGGCGCGACGAAGTCGTTGATGATGATCGGTTTTGGTCGTTGCAGTTCACGCGAAGGAAAGCAAAGGGAAACGCGTCGCCTCGGGGCAGGGCAAGGAATAAAGGCTGGAACGAGCTGGCTTTCTTGCTGGGCTGACTGATTCGTCTCGTGGGCTGTATGTAGCAGAGATTGTTCACTAAACTCAATCATGGCCAGTTTCTATTAAAAACATGGCCCAGCGCCTCAATAAGGTTCATTAAAGGAAATTGATCACCCTCAATCTTTTTTAAAGGAAATTGATTTACCGCTCAAAAATAATATAAAGGAAAGGAATTGCTTTAACTTTGCAGCATACGAACTTTTCTGTCATGTGTCCCCTCCCCGAGTCGCACCCCAGGTACCTCCCGTTGTGTGCAACACTTCCGCTCGCAGGTCGGTTCTCTCATGAACCCCTTTGCTTGCCGGCTACCATTGTCACTACGCCTCCTCTCGCATCGTATCTGGTGCTTCTGTCAATGAGCTCGCCATGGACGTGACTGCCGATGGGCGGAGAAGGCAATTTGTTCGGGGTTACCTAATCTGGCTCCAACATGCCTCCAGCTAGGCGGATTCACGGCAAGTGAGCTCGAATCTACGCGTGGTGGTGTGACTATTGTTAAAGCTAGAGATCAGTGTTTTGTAGTTTTTCAATGTTGCAAAGGGTGTTTATGAATGCTAAAAGGGTTTATTTGTTTTGTTGTGTACCCAATGAGTAAAAATGTTGCAATGATTTTTGGTTGTAAGCTTCAAAAGTATTTTTCTAATGCCGCAAATGTGATTTTGTGATGTCGTATGGATTGTGAACATATGTTGTATGTGTTGGAGTTTCTTGTGGTAACCGGCAACATATTTTTCCAATGTTTTACGGCAACCTAATGATGATTTTTTTGCATCATCTTTATTTTTTTGCTACAAGGGTGTGTTTGAAATGTTGCAACCTTTTTTTCAAGTTTTTACAAACATTATACAAAAATGTTGCATGAAAAGGTAATGGATGTTACATATACACACACATAAAATGTTGTTTCAGGAGGTCAGCTGCTGGAATGATCGGATGGTCCAAATCACACTTAAGTAAAATCGGGTGACTCCGGAGGCTATTGATTTCCCCCAAACATGTACTACCCTTAATTATTCCCATTAAGGGCCGGACAAAGGTTCATTTCCGTAAGGTTATTTGTGCATTTATTCAACTACTAGTTTGTTTTAGATTTTTTTTCAAGCAAAATCAACATGTGGTTAAAATCTAGATCATGTCACTGTTACAAGAAATGAAATTGGTTATGATCCATAATAGCATTAAGAGGTCAGATAATCAAGATTATTACACTCAGAACATGAATAAATTATAAGTATAGATGAATGGCAATGAAGAGTTGCTTTCTATGGTTGCGATCTGCGGATCTGGGACCCGACGCAGCTTTATCTTCTTGTATCACTTACTCTGTTAAGCATATTTAGTCGTACTGTTGTAGTCATAAGCTTTCAAATGTTTTGTGTGTGTAAAACATCGTATACAAAACAAAGGTTAAGTTTGAACCATTATCATGTATGAGAGTGCCCTCTTAACTATATTTCTGATGTAGGAAACCGCAGCAATTTTCTTGATCGGTTCAACAAACCAGGCAATTTCATCGCCGACCAAGCAAAAAAAAGAAGAAAAAAGTTCAAAGACAGCGCGACAAGACGCGCTTTCTGTTCCCTTCTATCACTCTGTTTCAGTATATAAGCCGTTTTAGTGAACTATAACTAGTTTGCTAAAACGGGCTCCCATCTCCTGGGTGTTTGGGGCCTGACTGTACACGCCTGCACTGTCATGAGTCAGGCATGGTGCGTACACGCTTCAGATGGACTCACACGGTCACGAGCTTCTTGCCGAGGATCATGTCGTCCGTGGTGAAGTCGGCCTCCTTCCTGAACGTGCCACGGCCGAAGTCGAGGTTGTAAGAGTCGGTGAGGCCATCGACGAGGTCGAACTCCGGCGTGATTCCGAGGTCCTTGCTGGCCTTCTCTACCGAAGCGAAGAAGTGCTGCCGATGCATTGTGCAGGGTGAGCAACAAATCAAAAATTCAGAGAAGTAGACATAAGAAATTGCTTTGCAGCTGCAGTACCTGGTCTCTGAACGGGAATGCCTTCTTCTTGCCGAAGTCGAAGTCCTTGGGGTTATAGTGGACTATCTCCGGTTCAGGAAACCCTCCAGCCTGCATATCAGAACACCAAGCAAAAATAATTATAGTTAGAAATGAATTAACTGTAAATATAGACTAGTTTGCAAAAATCACTCACAACTTGTTAATTACCTTTGCGCATGCCTTTGCTAGGCCATCGAAGGTGACATACTTGGCGCCGGAGATGTTGTACACCTGCTTGCTCGCCTTGGGGTTGCCGAGGACCCTGGTGAAGGCCTCCGCCAAATCCTGTTTGTAGAATCAAGCACATGATTCAGAATATGAATGCATGCAACCTCACAAACAGCAAAAGATGATGATTCAGAATATGAAATGTATATGCACTGACCTTGACGTGACCGAGCTGGGTGATCTGGTTCCCGGCGCCGGGGATGGGGATAGGGCGGCCGGCCTTGAGCCGGTGGAAGAACCATTCCTCCACGGGGTTGTAGTTGAGAGGGCCGTAGATGTACACCGGCCTGATAGACGTCCAGTTCACGCCGCTGGTCTCCAACAGGCTCTCAGTCTCCAGCTTTCCCTTGTGCCGGCTTTTCGGGTCCACCGCGTCGGTCTATTGAAAATATATGGTCAGTGGCCATGAACATTTTTTACATTTTTCGTGATGTGAGATGGAAATACCTCAAAGTGTGGCAGCAGGTCTGATTTCAGATACACTCCCGCTGATGAGCAATAGATGAACCTGAAATAGTACCAAAATGCTAGGTAATTCAGGGCACTGAAAATACAGATCATGTAGCTTTGGTCAGGTATCGGATCAATTAGCCAGCTTACTGTTCCAGGTTCGGCAACGCATCTAGTATGGGGGATACCTGTGTAGCCTCGCGCCCTGAAACACAATGTCATGAAAGGTGTTAAAACAATAAGATGTTTCAAATTTAGCAAGTGCAGCTTTGCATTTCGGAAAAGAGTGAATTGCAAAAACAGACCTTAGAGGCTTTGTAACAAAAAAACCCGAGTATATAGCCTAATGCTAACGAAAACCCCTAATCTACATATAGTTTAAGACCACTAATGAAAAAATGAGGTAGGGGCTCACATGTCTCTCTCTCTCTCCCTTCTATCTATACATATTTTTGTTCCGTTGCAACACAGGGGTATCGTGCTAGTACTAACAGCAGGAGAGACAATTGTATAAGTTTATAGATTGGCAGTCTTATCTGTAGCCTATAACCTTTGCTAGTTCATCAGTTTACTGCCAAAATTTAATTTAGTACCAGTACAATTTTTAATTTTATATTTTAGGTGTTGGGTTACCACGGCCTGCACATGTAGCATGCAAAAAATCAAGGAAAAGATGGTGTTCGATTACCATTAATATCGTAAACAACATCGAAGCCCTTAGCAGAGAGGCTGGTCTTGACGAAGTCGAAGTCTTGCCTGTCACCTTTCAAATGTAGCACCTGCAATGTCATCAAACAAGGTGATTGATAAGGAAAAAAGGGACATAAGAACACACAAGTAGGTGATAGGAGGAAACGGCATGCATACCTTGGAAGAGAACTCTGCATACTCTGCATCTGATTCACCCGGCAGCTGCTGGGTTATGGGTGCCTTTCCTCTGGTGAACAAAGTGACCTGAAAAAATTGTTATGTTCTCAGTAAATTACCTGTTTTAGTTGGTCTAAAGGAAACAATCACAGTGTAGAAATGTATCTGTAGAACTGACCTGGTGTCCTTCCTTGATGAGTTGCCTGGAAAGAAAGAGACCAATGAACCTGGTGCCTCCCATGACAAGAATGTTCTTGGCGTCTGCAGCTGCTGATACCTGCATTCTTGCCCCTCTTGGCTGCCATGACTTTCTCCTATGCTGCCAAGGAGAAAATTCTCAATTATCTTTCAGTTTTTCCATGCCAGCATGATCATCTCATCCATGGATCCAAGAAAGCTCATGTGTTCTTGTGGTCAGTCACCTGAGTTGAGATGGAGACGGCTGCACCGCTAAAGTCGGAGAGAGGAGAAGGCAGGAGGAGGCTGCTCTTCAGGGAAGCCATTGCCGCCGCCATCTCTTTTCCTTTCACTTGTTTTACTTCACTCTCCTCCCTGAACTTGTGCTAACAGAAAAACGAGGTGCAAGCAAAATGATGGGCTTTTAATTTGTTCAGGATGGCAGCATATCTCTTGCCTGAAACTTGTGGTCCGGTGCGTGCTAATAGATAGAAAAGAAAAATGAGGCGTTGGGGATTATTGTTGGCTTCTGTGGAGGAGGGAGACAGCCCTATCCTCTGCTGGATCCTCTCCTCTCATTCTTGTGTACACTTAATTGGCAACTGATGGCGACACTTGTTTTCTCTTCCTCTAATTTCAGTCAAACCTCAGGACATTTTGAACACGCACAGTTTTAAAAAAAGGTCAAAAGTACAGCAGTACCGCAGTACAATCAATTCAATAATAACCTACAGTACTGCCAAAAAAAAAAACGAAGTACATATCCAAGCACTTTAGGGCATCTCCAATAGGCTGACACATTTCAAACATCCAAAATGTGTTTGCGTCGGTCCACGGATGCTATGCAGCCCAGGACAATCGTTTGCGTCGGGGGTATCCCATCGACGCGACACATTTTTTTTTTAGCGCAGACAGCGTTAAGGTCGTTAATGGCGGGTTAACGTCCCGTCGAGGCCTACCGTCGACAATTACCGGTTCCCGTGCGACGACGGTCGTTCCCGCGCTTGCCCAAGACATTGACGCGTTTCACCGGCGTTTCGCGCGCAGGGGAAACGACCTGCGCAGCAGCGCTGTTTCCCACCCCACCGTGGCTATATATGGTGGACACATGCGGGGGTGACGGGCATACCTCAAGCTAAACCCTAGAATCCATCCATGGCCGAGCACAACCTTAGCTGGGATCAGGTTGTTTAGATGTGCCGCCAAGCCCACCCGGAGGAGGACGAGCAGCTAGTCGCCGACGCGTTTCAGGCCGAGCAGCTGGACCTGGAGGCGGCGGAGGCGGCAGAGCGCGCGCTAGGGCGTCAGCGCCTCGCGGCGGCCAGGGCGGAAATCACCGACATCAGGGCCGAGCTCGCCGAGGCCAGGGCGGGGCTCGCGGAGGCGCG
Organism: Lolium rigidum; assembly: GCF_022539505.1. Lineage (NCBI taxonomy): Eukaryota > Viridiplantae > Streptophyta > Magnoliopsida > Poales > Poaceae > Lolium > Lolium rigidum. The sequence goes on from NC_061510.1 coordinate 389,882,216, forward strand.
GGCGGAGATGGCGGCCCCTCTGACGGCCCCACCCGCGGACGCCGTCATCCACTACATCGCCGCCGCCGCCGATTGAACCAGCCGCTTCGAGTGCGCTAGCGACCAGCCTGCTCGCGTCCTTCGAGACCCTAGCTGGGGATGCCATGCGCCGTTAGGCTTGGGCAGCGGAGGAGGAAGCCCACAGCTATGTCGTCGCCATGGCTCGGGGGTAAATGTGCTCCGACCTGGATTCACTCGGCGGAGGGGGCCTTCTCCTGCGCGGGTCGAGTAGGAGAACCGGGAGCTGACGGACGCCATCGCCCCGCCAGGGACGAAGCGGTGGCGGCGGCTAGGGACAGGGCCCACTACCACGCCCAGATGGCTGCGTTGGAGGCGGCCCAGGCGGCGGAGGCGGCGGCCGAGAGCGTCCTCTAGACATGGCCCTCGAACGCCGCAAGCGACAGGACGAGGTGTCCCATGTGCGGCGTGTGCGGCGTGTGGAGTGCGTGAAGCGCCCGCGCTTCGACGATGGCGTCGGCCCCTCCGGCGGCCAGTAGTAGGCAGCGCGACTGCGAGTAACCCCGGCCGTGGTTAGGCCGCGCGACGGCGAGTAGGTACGGCCATTGTAGTTCTAGGTTAACTCGACTAACCATCTCCGTAAAGATAGTCCTTTTGGTCAATCAATAGTAATAAAGAAATATTACGGCCATTGTAGTTCTAGGTTAACTTGACTAACCATCTCCGTAAAGATAGTCCTTTTGGTCAATCAATAGTAATGAAGGAATATTTTGGTTACCTAGTCACTGCCTACCGGGCCCGGATGCAACTAACGTGGTCACTTTGCGTGACCGTGCAGCGTCTGCGGAGACGCAAACTTGGCGCATATTTGGACCAGGTTTGCGTCGCCGCGGACGGCGCGATCACTTTGCATTGCCCCTTAGGTCTCGACGGACGCAAACGGTCGCTCAGCGTTCCGGAGATTCCTTTATCTCATCTCATGAGATGATCATCTGACCTCAGTGCATGTCTATATGGCCAAGAAATGCAAGGATGCATCTCAGCATCTGTATCTTCTTCCATCAATATTATAGCATTGTGACACATGAGACTGGCTTTTCAGAACCTGGGTGCATGTGAATCCACTTTTTTAAAAGTGCGTTTGTGATGTAAAAATATGTTTTAAAAATCGAAACACAAAATAAATGCAAAGGTGATCTCAAACATGTGCCCTGGACATGAGTTTCGTGACGAAAAAACCTTTTATTTTGCCTCGGTAAAAAAGTGAAATTTTGCAGGGCTATATAGCAGTATATATGTGACGTATTTTATCTTTTTTAGATTCTGAAATAAAAAAGTGATTTCTTTCTACGCACACATGGAACATGCATACGTACCCTGTTATTTTTGTTTCAGAATTTTTTAACATTTGGAAAATGCATTTTCCACCTGGGTTCACGTGCACCCAGGTTCAACTGGGACTTTTCCTGTGACACATTCGCCAGTTGGACTCATTTTTTTCTTCATGATAACTCCTTCCTTCACGAATAAAAACGGTGTTCATGAATCATGAATTCAGATGAGTGTTGCTTTCCTTCTCTGATAACAGGCGCATATACCTTCTACATGCGCCATCAATCAACAATTTCCAGAATCACCTTGCTTGTAATCAGAAGATATGATCAAGTTCTGCAAGCCCAAAACACTTGCAAGAGAGAGGTCTTCCCGAACAGCTAGGGCCTTCAGGGTCGGTGGATCAACAACAGCAGGGAAAACAATGGTGGAAGAACCCATATAATGTCCAGCATGGTTTCTGATGACAACAGTCACATATTCAGTATTATCATGTCGTGACACAGCCCATATGCATTTTCTCTTAAAACGTTTTCTAGTGGTGGAATCCACTTCAGGGTAGAAGGTCGATGGCCGACTTGTACAGAGACACGGGCAGCTGGCTTACTTAGCTTCTCTAGGTCTGCTAGGAAATTTCGCACGAAGTGGTGCGTAGACAAACTGACAAAGGGCTCTAAAATTTTCCTTTTAGTGAATAGCTTTCCTCCTAGCAGTTCAAATTGTGCTCATCGTCACTAAACTTTCACAAAATCACCATGAAATAAGACCATCATTGAGAAGATCCAACTCTTCGAATTTGTTCATTAGTCTTTCTCATCGGATAGAGCCCAAACACATCGAAGCATGTCTACAAGTGAATGGCGCCATGAACTGTGACTCTGTGAGTCGCCATGTTTCTGTGTTGGACTAGCGTTGCACACCAGGAGCGGGACCTCCCAGTTGAGGCCCATGTATCTGTTGTTGGGCCTTGGAGCTCCATCATGAGCTGGCGGAAAGACGTCGTATTTGAGGAAGGCCCAGTCAACGTAGACAGCCTGGCCCAACTGTACTCGGTGCTCCGGCTCGTACTCTGGTTCCGATTCCGACCGCAACGAGAAGTTCTCAAAGAGAGTTTCCAGAACTTTTCCTTGCTATATATATATAGGCTGCATATCAAGATCGAGAGCACACCTAAAATCCGTGCGAGGCGAGTTTGACCATGGTTGCAGGCAATCAAGAGGAGCAGCCAGCGGCGGCAGCTATGGAGCAGCCCATGCACGGCTGCGGCGACACGGCCGTCGTCCCTAAACGCAAGGTTCGGATGCACCCAGAAGACGTACGCTTCACCATGTCCCTGAAGCGGGAGGACCTCGGCGGCACGGAGTTCTTGGATCGGTTCGTCCACAAGTTCACGCCGGAGCAGATCGAGGAGCATCGGCGGCTGCACGAGGAGGTGGCGGCCATATTCCGCAAGGACAACGAGGAGATTGAGGCACGGCAGGCCCAGGTCGCGAGGGAGCTGAGCGAGAAGGGCTACGTGGCCGACGAGGCTGACCCGGCCGATGAGGAAGCATACGATAAGTGGGCCACCGCGCAGTGGGAGAGCATGATGAATAAACCATTGTTCAGGCGCATGAAGTTTGCCGACCCGGGCAACGAGGACGGGGCTGCAGGTTGGACTGTCAGACCGCACGACGCTGAAGAAGATGAAGATGAATATGATGATGATGAAGAAGATGAATATGATGAAGATGTGGATGATGAAGTTGAAGTTGATGTTGATGAAGATGATACTAATGCCCAAGCCTACTCGGATAGGGAGACTGCAACTCTTGAATCCAATTGACAACAGATCCAACAAGATTCAGTTTGTTGGTGTAATCCGAATATATCTCGTAACTATGTACACTCATCATTAAAACAAGGAAACACCCGATATTAGTAAGAGGCTTTAATATTTTAGAATATTTTTAATAAACCTTCTATAAAAGCAGCATGATCAAGAAAACTTATTACACCTTTAATATCTTTGGGATATGGCAATTTCTCTACTGCTTCTATTTTTGCACGATCTATTAAAATTCCTCTTCCAGATATACGATGTCCCAGCACAACACTAACCATGAAGTCACATTTATCTCAACTAGTAAAAATGCCCGTGCGTTGCATCGGGAAAAAAAAGACTCAAACGCCCCCGTGAATATGACTCGTGATGACACTTCTCCTCTGTGCCATCCTGGATGAAGATGGTCACATTTTTTACTATTTATGATGAACATGATTAATCTTAAGAAGATGATCTTGCAAGGCTCTCAGGTGTTGGTCCTCACATCGGTGCAAAACTTTGTTAAGGTTGAAAATAATATTATCGAAAGACATGCCATACACAGAAAATTCATCCATGAATACTTTCAAGATTTTCTCAATATAATTATTAAATATAACTATCATGCATCTCGAAAAAGTAGCGGGTGTATAAGCAAAAGTAGCAGAGGCAAAACGCGCTGCGGAGAAGGAGGAGCGCGCCGGGGGCCAAGCGGGTGCCACGTGGGTGGCGCCACCCGAGGCGCCTGGGACTGATGGCGGCGGGAGGGGGAGAGGGGGAGGGGGCCAGCGCGCGCGGGGGACGAGGCGTGCGCGGAAGGTGGCCTCATGATGGGGCTAGACCCGTAGCCCCCTCGAGGACAAACGGTGAAGGGTGGCCCTGATAGTGCTTCGGTGATGACGCTAGACAATCTTGTTGGCAGTTGTTGTGAAAGCGGTTGAAAAACCTCAAGAGGAAGGTGTGATGAGCACAACAACAAGTTTTCCCTCGGCAAGAAAACAATGTTTAATCGACCAGTAGGAGAAAGGTGTGACTTCTGAAGGTGTTGCTAGCTGACTAGTGGCAGGGCGCACTACCGGCGTCATTAACAACGTGGAACCTGCACACAACACAACCAAAGTACTTTGCGCCAACTTGCAGTGAGGTTGTCAATCTCACCGGTTTGCTGAACACAAACGATTAGACGTATCGAGTGGAAAGAGATGTTTGCAGTAAATAAACAGAACATGATTGCAGTGGTTGAATTTATCAGTGTAAAGGAAAAAAAAGGACCAGGATCCACAGTTCACTAGAGGTGTCTCTCCATAAAGATAAATAGCATGTTGGGTGAACAAATTACAGTTGGGCAATTGACAGAATATCGACCATACATGACAAGATAATTACTATGAGATTCATATGGGCATTACAACATAATACATAGACCGTAATCCAACCGCGTCTATGACTAAAAATCCACCTTCCGGTTATCGTCCGAACCCCTTCCAGTATTAAGTTGCAAGCAACAGATAATTGCATTGAGCATTATGTGCAATTAAATAATATAATTATCCTCGGATAAAACATTGTTGTTTTCTCCCTAGTAGCAACAGCACATCTACAATCTTAGAAGTTATTGTCACTCTTCCAGAAAACTAGAGGCATGAACCTACTATCGAGCATAAATACCCCCTCTTGGAGTCACAATCATCTACTTAGCTAGAGTATCTACTATCAACGGAGAGCATGTAAGATCACAAATAACATATGACATGAATATATAATCAACCTCAACATAGTATACAATATTCATCGGATCCCAGGAAACACAACATGTAGGATTACATAAGGATGATCTTGATCATGTAGGGCAGCTCACAAGATCTATACATGAAGCACAAATTGGAGAAGACAACCATCTAGCTACTGCTATGGATCCATTGTCCAAGGATGAACTACTCACGCATCACTTCGGAGGCGGGCATGGCGATACAGATGCCTCCAGCAATGATTTCCCCCTCCGACAGGGTGCCGGGAAGAGCTTCAGAACCCCCGAGATGGGTTCTGCGATGGCCGCGACGGAACTTTTCGTGGATGGAGGCTCGAGTATCTAGGGTTTTCCCGAGATCGTGCTTAAATGGGCGAAGGATTTAGGTCGGTGGGGTGCCAGGGGTCCCACACCACCCCTGGGCGCGGGCCACACCCAGGTCGTGCCGTGGGGTGGTTTGGCCGCCCTGTGGCGCCTCTTCGTCCCCCCTCCAGACTTCGTCTTCGTTTCGGTAAAATATTGACTTCTGCTTTTATTTCGTCCAATTCCGAGAATATTTCCTGTACAACTCTTCTGAAATACAAAAACAGCAGGAAACAGGGAACTAGCACTCTGGCATCTTGTTAATAGGTTATTGCCAGAAATCATGTAAAAGTGCAACGAAGTGTAAGCAAAACATATATGAATTGGTGTAAAATAAACATGTAGCATCAAAAATTATAGATACATTTGAGATGTATCAAGCATCCACAAGCTTAACTCCTGCTCGTCCTCGAGTAGGTAAGTGATAACAAAATATTTTTTAGGTGACATGAAGCCAACACGATCTTGATCGAGCATGTAAAGCATTGTGAGCTGGGATCAAAGTACTCTAAACATAGGCATGATAGATATAATTTAATAGAACATAGCAACTATGTTATAACATGAAGAGTAACTCAAACAAAGGATCATGGATAATAGTGCATTGAAGCAATTATGTGTTTATGAGCATAGAGAAAACATAGTAAAGTGGTACTCAACATGTCCTTTATGAAGTAGACAAACATAAATGCTAGGACACCTTCAAAGTTCGGAGGGTGACTAGATACAGGTAATTTAAGAACAAGCAATAGCATAATCATGAAGCAATCAATAATAGTTTTGGGACTATGCATATTGCACTAAGAATGACAACTATGCTCTCTTAATCGGTGCATAAAGTAGAAGATGAAGACTCAACATAGAAGTAAAAGAGAGACTCTTTGCAGAGTAAGCAAGATAAACAAGTTTTATAAACCTTCCAAAAAAGTATGGTACTTATTAGTTTTGAGCTCTCATTGCCTCTATCATAAGCATCTTGAATGGTTAAAATTAATGTGAATCAAAAATGAGCTATATGCTTGCAAATCACAAGCTGAAAACCTCATGCCCTTGAATACGAGTACCTACACCTCATGCTACTCAACTTAGGTCCCAAATAAGTTTTTGTCATTGTAAGTATACATGTATCATAAAGAACGCAGAAGGGGTACCTCTTACCCCATGATATGGAAGTACTCTTTCAAATAAGTGCAAGCTCACACCAAAATGACACGACAAACATACACTGAACATCTTAGCAATCCTTTTATTTACTATGGGTATAGCTTTTTATTGAAGATGCTTCTCGGAATGCTCACTATGGAATGTTGTTAGCTTCCACCATGAATGATGCATGGCTTAGGTTAGCTGCCCAACATTTCTCTAACCCATATACAAACTCCATGGACTTACAAGTTTCCATTCTATTTCGTATCGATAGGCATCCATAAGCAAAAGATCATGATATCAACTAAATATAAGTGCAATGTCGAAAGTGTTCCCCATGAAAGCATGGTTATACTAAATCCCATCTTGCAATTTGCAACCATATAAACTCCATAAGATAGGCACAATGATCAACTTTATTAAGTATAAGAAAGTAAATGTGCCATCAAGTTTGTGAGAGCTTTACTGACTAATTTTCTCATGCCAAAATTTAATTTGGAAGATAAATAAAAACATGATGAATTACTTGGAATAGCACTGATGCTACTAGGTAGATATGGTGGACACAATTGGTAAACTTTGGTTATTGGTGATTGGATGCACGAGTAGCAATCATACTCAACATAGGCGAAGGCTAGCAAAAGACTGGGAGCGACCAACTAAGAGAGCAATAATGGCCATAATCATGCATAGCGACAAAACATTATCAATCAAAGCATAAAGTGATATTACAAGTAAAAAACTAAATGATCATAGAGGCTTTAGTTGACTGCTTATGGTCATAACATGGTATAAGCATGCGTCAAGTCAACCCAATAAAGTATCAAAGGAGAATACCACAATATTATGCTTTTATGGTGGAAACAACACATGATTCTTTCAATGACACATTATGCACTCTCAGATATTTGAGAAAAGTAATGCTACAATAATAAATACTAAGAATATGACAAGAAAAACATCCAACATGACATGCCAAAGTCTATGCCACAGTCTAGATAAGCTTCTTTTTGCATCACTATAGTCATGAAATATTTTACTCGTATCCAACACCAATCAACTTATTTGAAATAACTCTCAGGGATGAAATACATTATGAACCAGAGAGCTAATCATACATACATAAAGAATACTAACGAGCTCTGAACAAAATTCAAGTGAAAGAACAAGAGCTAAACGCAGTACTAGCAAACCAGAACACTCGCGAAACAATAACAATGAAAACTAGAGCGTTCTATGCAATTAAAATAGAGCGGGTCTTTCTCCAAAACAAATGTGCCGGGATCCAACATACGCTACAGCAAACAAAGAAAACTAAATTAAAAACAAAAATAAAGACGCTCCAAGAACAACACATAACGTATGAAGCAATAAAAATATAGCGCATAGAGAGATGACATGTTGCTTTGTTGATGAAGAGGGGATGCCTTGGGCATCTCTAAGCTTTAACGCTTGTACCTATTGAATACTTCTTGGGGTGCAGGGGCATCACCAAGCTTGAGATTTTGTCCATTCTTCATCTCATCACATCATTCTTCTCACCCTACACTTGAAAACTTCCTTCATAAAAAACTTAACACAATTCTCTATTAGCAACATTAGTAGAATCAAAATAAAAAAATCCACTTGAGTTCAGTAATAACATATATCCAACATCTATTAAAGCATTAGATATTGTAGCAACTCTTCAAAAAGCTCTTTGATCAAAAGAACTCAAAAAGAAAGAGATTTAAGAGAGGCCAATGCAAATAGTGCAGAAATCCGTCAAAACAGAAAAGCAGGTAAAGATCGATTTTATTTTAAATCCTCTGTTCCTCATCTCGAAAAGTGGTCAACTAACGAAAGTTAGATAATAACCTGGGGCATATGCATAAAACATGACAGCTCAAAATTCCGCTCTGGATAATTTTACGAATTTTTATGGTAACAACACAGAATCTGTTTCTGAACAGCAACTTCCCCAAATCTTACTTTCTCCCTATTAGAGGCTATTCTTGGCACAAAAAAGAAATAAAATGATAAGGAGAGGTTATTACAGAAGCAATAACTTCCAAAACTCAACAAAAAGAAAAATTACAGAAAATAAACATGGGTTATCTTCCAAGAGTGGTTTTCTTTAACGCCTTTCAGCTAGACGCAGAAAAAGAGCTAGGATCAAGTATTATCAAGTGAAGATGCATCAACGAGAAAATATGAAACACATTTAAGTCTAACCCACTTCCTATGCATAGGAATCTTGTAAGAAAATAAATCAAAGAGGCACATAGTAACAAGCATAGGAAAGCAAAACAAGTGCAACTTCAAAATTTTCAGCATATAGAGAGGTATTTTAGTAACATGAAAACTTCTACAATCATTTTTTCCTCTCTAGTAATAACTTTCAGTAGCATCATGAATAAACTCAACAATATAACTATCACATAAAACATTCTTATCATGAGCGACATGAATAAACAATTATTACTCTCCACATAAGCATAGTCATTATTATTAATTATAGTGGGAGCAAATTCAAAAAAATAGCTATCATTATTATTCTCATCACCATAATCATCAAATATAGGAGACATATTGTAATAATAATTAATTTTCTCCTCAATAGCTGGGGAACTAAAAAGATCATTTTCATAAAAACTAGCTTCTCCAAGCTTAGACTTTTCCATAGCATTAGCAATAATGCTGTTCAAAGAGTTCATACTAATATCATTACTATTAGCATGAAAATAAAGTTCCATAGGTTTTTGAATTTTTTCTTCAAACACCTCATGTCCTAGCTCAAGATAAATACTATAAAGATCTCTAATTCTGTTCTTGTTTTCTATTAAGCTTAACTAGTAAAAAAACAAGAAACTTCAACATGGTAGGTGAGCATGGAATAAACTAAGCAAAAATATAACAAAGTAAAGAGATTGGAGATGAGAGATTCCCCTTGCAGAAATCCTCTTTCTCCCCGGCAACGGCGCCAAAAAATCTTGATGGTGCTCCGGTGTTGGCGCTAGACAATCTTGTTGGCAGTTGTGTGGAAGCGGTTGGGAAACCCCAAGAGAAAGGTGTGATGAGAACATCAACAAGTTTTCCCTCGGCAAGAAAACAATGTTTAATCGACCAGTAGGAGAAAGGCGTGACTTCTGAAGGTGTTGCTAGCTGACTAGTGGCAGGGCGCACTACCAGCGTCATTAACAACGTGGAACCAGCACACAACACAACCAAAGTACTTTGCGCCAACTTGCAGTGAGGTTGTCAATCTCACCGGTTTGCTGAACACAAACGATTAGACGTATTGAGTGGAAAGAGATGTTTGCAGTAAATAAACAAAACATGATTCCAGTGATTGAATTTATTAGTGTAAAGGAAAAAAAGGACCAGGGTCCACAGTTCACTAGAGGTGTCTCTCCATAAAGATAAATAGCATGTTGGGTGAACAAATTACAGTTGATCAATTGACAGAATATCGACCATACATGACAAGATGATTACTATGAGATTCATTTGGGCATTACAACATAATACATAGACCGTAATCCAACTACGTCTATGACTAAAAATCCACCTTTCGGTTATCGTCCGAACCCCTTCCAGTATTAAGTTGCAAACAACAGATAATTGCATTAAGCATTGTGTGTAATGTAAATAATATAATTACCCTCGGATAAAACATTGTTGTTTTCTCCCTAATAGAAACAACACATCTACAATCTTAGAAGTTATTGTCACTCTTCCAGAAAACTAGAGGCATGAACCTACTGTCGAGCATAAATACCCCTGTTGGAGTCACAAGCATCTACTTGGCCAGAGTATCTACTAGCAACGAAGAGCATGCAAGATCACAAATAACATATGACATGAATATATAATCGACCTCAACATAGTATACAATATTCATCGGATCGCAGCAAACACAACATGTAGGATTACATAAGGATGATCTTGATCATGTAGAGCATCTCACAAGATCTATACATGAAGCACAAATTGGAGAAGACAATCATCTAGCTACTGCTATGGACCCATAGTCCAGGGATGAACTACTCACGCATCACTTCGGAGACGGGCATGGCGATGTAGATGCCTCCGGCAATGATTTCCCCCTCCAACAGGGTGCCGGGAAGAGCTTCAAAATCCCCCGAGATGGGTTCTGCAATGGCGGCCGCGATGGAACTTTTCGTGGATGGAGGCTCGGGTATCCAGGGTTTTCCCGAGATCTTGCTTAAATAGGCGAAGGATTTAGGTCGGTGGGGTGCCAGGGTGCCCACACCACCTGGGCGCAAGCCACACCCAGGCCGCGCCGTGGGGTGGTCTGGCCGCCCTGTGGAGCCTCTTCGTCCCCCGCTCCGGATTTCTTCTTCGTTTTGGTAAAATATTGACTTCAGCTTTTGTTTCGTCCAATTCCGAGAATATTTCTTGTACAACTTTTTGAAATACAAAAATAGCAGAAAACAGGGAACTGGCACTGTGTCATCTTGTTAATAGGTTAGTGCTGGAAATCATGTAAAAGTGCAACGAAGTGTTAGCAAAACATATATGAATTGGTGTAAAACAAGCATGGAGCATCAAAAATTATAGATACGTTTGAGACGTATCAGGCCCTTCTGATCGCGCCGGCCTATTCCAATCAGCCCTTTAGGTTGTCCACAAGGGCCTTGACAAGATCGGTGCTGAGATGACGAGGGAGGAGGCCTGGCTGCTGCGGGAGCGCACCCACCTTGTGGAGGCGTGGCGCCAATAATTCCACCGAATCATGGACACCGGCTGCCAGGCCGACGATTCTGAGCGTCAGCATCACGGGGATGTTCTCCTTGAAGCGCAGGAGAACCCCGTCGGTGCCATTAACGAGGTGGAGGAGATCCTCATGGAGGAGCACCAGATGATCAAGGCGGCATAGGAGCGCGTGGGGGCCCTCATCGCCCGCGACGAAGCCATCGCCGCCCACAAGGGAGGGATGGGCTCCAAGACGCGGGAGCTCGCGCAACGCGAGGAGGAGATTGCCCGCGCGAGAACGACCATGTGGTGCGGGAAAATGAGCTGAGCATGGAGCGAGGCTGCCTCGAGACGTAGGAAGGCCAGCTCGATGAGGGCCGAACGCAACTCTAGCACGACATTGCCACCTACAACAGGCGCGTCGAGAAGTCCAATGCCAAGCTTGCGGATAAGGAAAAGGACTTGTACGCCAAGGTCGCCAAGAAGCTTGAGGTTGACCTCGAGAAGGCTCGCGGGGAGCACCGCTAGATGCAGGAATTCCAGGAGAAGCGCTTCACCGAGAAGAGGAAAGATCTCGAGGACGCCCAGAAGAAACTAGAGATGGCAAACTGTCCCCCAATTTACTTTGCATTGGCCACCCATGTCCTTGTGGCTAGCCGACCAAAGGAATGCTCTTTCAATCTTCTTCATGTTGTTTGAGATGGGCGGCGGTATCATGAGCGGGGTGAGATGGTAGATAGCTTGCGAGGCAAGTACAGATCCCGCAAGAGCGGTGTAGCCGACAATGTTGATGAGTTTTGCATCCCAAGTTGGGATTCTGCCCACCATCTTATCCTCAAGGTGTTGAAAGACCACTCTTTTCAATTGCCAAACGAAAAGAGGTAGCCCAAGGTATCTCATAGGGAACTTAGATCTTAGCACCGGGAGGCCCTCAAGAATCTCCTCCAAATTTGAGTTCTCGCAACTGATAGGCACAACGGAGCTTTTTGGAGGTTGGTACGAAGGCCGATGACCTGCCCAAAAGCCTCAAGAATGCTAGCAAAGTTAACGATGTCGTCTTTAAGTGGGGCAAGGAAGAGCGCCGCTCCATCAACATATAAGGAAGTGCGGAGTATGGGTTCCCGACCTCGGACTTTGTGAAGAATCACATGAGAGGTGGCAAGGTCAAGCACTCGTTGAATAGGATCTATGGCAATGTTGAAGAGAAGTGGTGATAGCATATCCCCTTGGCGGAAGCCCTGTCCATGGGCAATGGGAGGGCCTGCCACCCCATTGAGGAGAACACAAGATGTGGAAGTGGTGAATAGCACGGTGATCCAGTTCTGGAAGATACTCGAAAACCCTCTTCGTTGAAGGAGATCAAGCAAATAGTCCTATCTCATGGAATCGAAAGCTTTCCAGATGTTTTGTTCGAAGAGGAGGCTTGGAGTTTAGTTTTGTGCAATCTCATGGCATATTTTTGACAGAGGAAATTGTCATGGATGCTTCTTTTCTTGATAAAAGCATTTTGAGCATTCGAAATAAGCTCATTCATGAAAAGCCCAAGTCAAAGAGCGAGTACATTGGTGATTAGCTTTGACCGTAGTGGATGAGGCTTACATGCCTAAAGTCCGAGATCTCCTCGGCCCCTTCCTTGTTTGGCAAGAGTACACATTAACAATTCAAAAAAAAAGAGTATACATTAATCAAGGACACTACCGCATTTTACTGGCCTATTTTTTTCCGGTTTAATTTGGCAATCCAAACAAACCATGTGTGTGTGTGTGTGACGATCCTCCCTCACCCGATCTCATCCCTTTCTCTCCCTTTGTGTACACTTAATTGGCGCCATTATGGTCAGCTGATGGCGATATTTGTTTTCTCTTCCTCAACCTCAGGGCATTTTAAACACACCATGTCTCAAAAAAGTTACAAATAAAGCAGTGCCGCAGTACAATCAATTCAGTAATAACCTACAGTACTGCCAAAAAATAATAACTTCCAGGTCTTCGGGCACCGACACATTCATACATATCCAAACACTATAATCTCATCTCACGAGATGGTCATCCGACTCTGACTAACTGCATGTCTATATGGCCAAGAAATGCAAGGATGCAGATCATACTGCTCCAATGGATCTTTCTAGTCTGTGTTGGCCGCCGATGTATGCAGTGCTGCAGCGCAGCTATGGCTAGCAGCTCCTGGCTACGAACCTTGTCGATAGGTGGGATCTGGATGGCCTGTCAGGTCTGCAGCTCAACTCTCTTGGGCAATAGATCAACAGAACCGGCACGACGATGCTTTCCTCCCAGCGTCGGGGAGTCTTCGGTAGCCTTGGGAGATCGGTTGACCCCAGGTTTATTCGACAGGCGTTTGCCAGCTTCTATACCTGCACATTTTTTTGTTGCAGGTGAGTCTATATGAAAGACCATGGAAAAAATGATGATGAGAGAATCTTGTGTCTGGAAGAAAAGGAAACAGATAGCTTGGTGTGGAGAATCCACAAATCTGACTTGTTGTGTAGTTATGGTGCACGCATTAAACATCTCACAATATCTTCAGCTAAGAGAAGCTCATGCTAAGACAAGGCCAGACATTTTAAACAAGATGGAAAATTCTCATATCACTAGTTGACACTGTTACAAAGTTGTTCAACTTACCGATCGCAGGCAAGGAGAACCTTTTGTTGGCCCGATAATGTAGATGCCCAGTCCTCTCCTTAGGATTGCTACTGCACCGGGCACCAAGTCCCGAAGGACGAGACGAGACTTCATCAGAACCTTCTTTGGATGGCATCTTCCGTTTCACCTTAGCTGGCGCCGAACCACCAGACAGGTTGGACAAGGAGCCGGCGCCCTCTGAGTTAGGCGGGCAGCCCTTGGGGTTCAACATGTTTGAGTGAAGTGTCGAAGCCTGCTTTTTCACAGGTTTCCTATGTGGAACCTTGACTGCAGTTGCCTCAGCATGTCGCACTCCAGTAGCGATTCCATCTGCTGTGTAAGTGCCTAGGAACCGACTCTCCCAAGGACGAACAGCCATCCATCTCTCCAGCCAATTCCAGCTCCAACTGTTCTTGTCTAGTGCAGATGATGTGATGGCCGCATTTTGCCTTGAACCTGCTTGCCACTGCAAATTAAAAGAAAAAACTTCAGATGGAACACTGAAGCGCGGATGTTTTCTTTTTCTTTTTGGTATAAGAACTAGTCAATAGGAGCAGAATAGCAAGGAAAACATGAGCAGATGAAATATCAGGCTAGCTTGGAGAAAAGGATAATCTCGATGTTCTTTATGAAATCAACACTTGAAGTGCAGCAGCAAACATACTAGAGTGCACTACTCTTAATACACACAAACAGCAAGCATGAGGCTCGCAAAATTACCTTAGATATCCAGAGGCTATACTTAGGTTCAGGGGCAATCTGTTTGCTGCACTATACATTCACTAAATATATGGTTCAAGCATCATGTTTGAACCACTTATTACTAGTTACTAGTGTCATAATTGAGTAATGCCGTCGAGGATAACATCTGATAAAGTTACCTGGTGAGAAAGGGCATAGGCCATGGCTCGCTCACGCTTGGCTGCTGCTTCCTGCCTCTTCAACAATTTCACTTGGATATCTTCCACGGACCCTATACTATCACACCACCCATCCTGCATTTAAGCAAGGCCATAATGGAAGTTAACAACTCAAGCCAAATAGCACTATCATTCATTTCCTAATAAAAGAAAAACACAAACTGCAATTCAAATGGGGAGACTTATGACGTCAACCAAATGCTAGAAGAGTAAAAAAAATATTAATATAACACAATATCTTACAAATTATAACCACAAATTTTGGAAAATGGTCTGCAGCTTACCTCAATTTCTCGAACATAAGCCTCGTCCGTTTGCTCTTCTACATTATCTTGTTGATCATCAGTCTGATTTTCCAAAGCCACACGAACTCGCCTTGCTCTGACACGGGCTTGTACCCTGACCAAAGCTTGCATACACCGGAGTGTTATGGCAGCTTGCTTTCTCACAATGTGACCCCTTACAAGGGCTTGAAGCCTAACCAGTCCTTTTAAAGCTCGGCGTGCTCTCCTAGCCTGAAGATTGAAGTTAAACATAGCTTAGTACCTTAATAAAAAGTTAGACATTGGAAAAACGAATAATCTGTTTATAGGAAATGTTATACATATAAGAAGTCCAAAGTATTAGCCTACGAAGCACATGTTAATATGCAGGTTGAATGCACCGGACCAAGTAAATTGAAAGAGAGAACGTAAGTACCAGGAGGGCTCTATATGCAGTCTGAATAACTGTGGAAGCCCAGATCTCTTTGAGCTCCTCTTCTGTTTGAGGCAGTGGCACTATACTGAAACCGGGTGCTGAGCATGAAGGCCTGGCATCCCAATCGCCATCTGACGGGCCATTTCCATCAGGGAACACTTCTGGCGCGGCAAGGCTGTCGTGATCCTGGAAGTGAAACTGATCGACGACATCCCTTTTCTGCAGTTTGCCCAGTTCAGAACGTGTGAGCAAACAAGGAAATTCTCACAGCACATCAGCAAAGAAAAATGTGGCAGCCCTAGATTCGGAGAAAAGAAAATTGTGGCAGCAGAAACATGGTCCCCTCATGTGTTTATCATCGTGGACGGTATATAACAATACTAGCACTATTATCCAGTCATCTTTATATTCACAGTCCATGTGCCTGGCTGTATAGTAAGTTAATGACAGTTTAATTGAGTTTGACGACTTCAGCCCAGAAATTCAACCCTGTCAGTGGCGCAGGGCCAGGGAATATGATTCAGATATCGTCACTAGATCTGCAGCAACTACTAGAATTTCCATAACCAATGCATAAATAAGTACAACTGATACCTGGATTAGCGAAGGATTTCTTTTTTGCTAAGGATGAATTTACAGTTTATGACGCTTATGATCCAGAAGCACTGGGGAAAGTTTTGCTAATGTTTTAGAGAAAAGACCAATAACGGTCCTGTTTTTTTACAGAAATGCAGAAGTGCAGTCTTGCACTCTAATTTTGACACGAATATGGTCTTTCCACATCAGTTCTACCACCAGAGCTAAATCAGTGGTTGTACCCCACGAATTTAAAGACCGAAAGGAACCCCGGTATGAGAAAAACAAAAAAGAGACGAGGATTCGTAGGTAGGTAGATAAAGGTAGAGGCCCCTACAATTCGCCCGGCGTCGCCATCCTCCTTGCGCCGCTGCTGCCTCTCGGCCTTCCTCAGCCCAACCAACGACTTGAGCCACCTCATCGCGCCGCCGCGTCACCTCACCCCGCCCTCGCCGCCACTGCAAGTCGCAGAGATTTTCCGTCAGCACGAGCGCAAAACTGCGCAATCTTGCATGGAGGGGGAAGAAAGAACTAACAACATGGGCCAGGAAAAGCGCCTTACCAGATCACGCCGGCCACCTGACGCCGGCCGGAAACGGGTCTGCGCACCGTGCGGCGCTGCCGGCCAATGAGTGCCGCCGCTTCCCAAGATTCGGAGGCTTGGGGAGGTGAAGGGGAGGGAGGGAGCAAGGGAGGGCGTGGGCTGGAAGTATGACCAGTGCACCACTGCAGTGCCGCTGATGCTGCCTGCTACTGGCACCACGCGGCCATTACTGCCGTGCCGCTCCTGTGCCTTGGCGCATTATTGCTGCCCGCTCTCAGTTGCTTGTGTCGTGTGGCAGGGAGGAGGGAGAGCGAGAATTATATAAGCACAAAATTACACTCCCACAGATTATGAGTAAACAAAGAAAAGTGCGGCGCTTTTCTCAGGGTTTTTTTTTTCCTTTTCTGCACCGGCTTGTCGGAATCAAAAGCCCTTTCTTGTTGCTCGTTTCTGAAATTTTTACCTCATTCTGAATCTTTTTCTGCGTCTTTGCAGGCAAAGATTCTTGGTTTAGCTTTAGGACAAGGTGATGGTGCTCCTGGGATTAGCGTTATAGTTTAGCAGGGACGGTGGTGCACTCTTCGGAGTGAAACCTGTGGTGTTTTTTGTCGGTCGGTACTGTGGATTTTGTTTGAGATTGTGGACTGACTGATCACGTGTTTTTTGGAATCTAAGGGTATGTACTCGATGACAGTACATTTTTCTTATCTGAAAAAATAAATCATAAGGATATAATTAACAATGTAAACATGGACTAAGAGAGGCGTTAACAATAGGTCTCCCAATAGTTTTTTTTAGGGGAAAAGCGCGCTCTTTATACATCAGTACATAAAGATAGCCGGATAAACTCCGGAACAACACCATGAAAACCCCAATAGTTCTATTGAGGCGCCAGACATAAAAACGGTTCTAGGCGGTTTCATAATAGCCTAAATCTGACCGCCATGGTCCAATGCATGGTATAGCACTCCCAAGTCGCCCCAGACCCATTGAAAGCGGCTTAGGAGTGCTAGACATAGCTAGATAGCCAACTCAGCCTTGACATAGCTAAAACTCTAAACCACTTCTCTCTTTTCCCCTCCCATTTGATTCTTCGTCAACCGCTCCATCTCCCACCAGCCTCTACATCTTCCGCCTGGCTCATATTGTCGTTGGCGCTTCTCATTCTCCGCTGCTGATGCCGCAACCTATTCGGCGGTGGTGCCGGCTAGGACACAACAACAACCTATTTGGTTGTATGTCGTGTGAAAAGAAGAAAAGAAAAAAAGTCACGCAAGGAAAGAAAGTAGCATACCTCTTGTTATCTTGTGATCTAAATTCATGTTAAAATCTTGTGTGCCCTGCGGGTGTATTTATTCGTTTTTTGTTATTTGCTTGTCTATAACACTCTTATCCTCATCATAGTCTAACACTATGCGGTGACTTAAGCCCATGTAGTTAATGAAACATGACGAGAGATAACGGAACTTATAAGAATTCTTAGTGGTGTGTCCTTGCGCTGAAAAAATGTAACAACACATCGCCACGGCAAAGCTGACACCCTGATGGCATATGGTTGCCGCTGAGAGCCCGGGACTGATAAACGTCCAAGGACTTGGCACTGATCGGTACAGTAATGTATGGTGGATTTGCTTTGTCAGGGCTGAGTTATGAATTATGATATGTGTAGCTTTAATAAGAGGGCTGCTCCGGTGCTCCCCCTAAATAAGTTGAAGGGTTTTACTTAGATTTTTTGTGTTGGGTCCGCCGAAACCCATATCCAGTCTATGTAAACCCGTCTGTATTAATAGATATATGTACGTCGTGTAAGAAAAAGAAAAGGTCACGTGACACATGAATTGTAAAGATGGAAAAAACAAGAACACGAAAACTAGACATTATGGCATGTTGAAGTTTACAAGAAGCTGATTTACTCAGTTACATCACATAAACCAGTCTAATAGTGGGAGAAAAACAAAATTATGATCATGAGATGTATAAAAAGGAACCAATGAGTTTCACAAAGCTATCCCTAGCATTGTCTTTTTTAGCGTGTGATGCGAAGACATGCTCGCGTGCGTAGGTGCATGTGTGTGCGCGGGCGACCTCCTTGAAAAACGAAAGAGACACACAAATCTTTTTCTTGAGTTGGTTAGAGTGGAAAAAGGAGTTATTTCCCGCTTGATTTTTTCGAATTATTTGATATAGCGAGGACCAGACTGCATAAGGCCGGTAAACTCCAACAGTGTACAGTCAAGTCACAGAAAGTTGACAGGTTTAGTCGGCAAGATAACAGGAGATCCGCGTGCTTGTCAGCACCGAAAACTGAAGTGACACCGATGATATACAGTGCACACCAATCAGAAGGAAATTATGAAAGAAGAAAGGAAAAAAACCGCGTGCTAAGCTATCTGGGATCGAGTTGCTAAACATGCCACGCGATTAACAGTCCCTAACCACCAAGAAAGGAAGGATATAGATTCCTTATGTAGTTTCTTTGGAGATTGCAGGTCGGTGATTGCCATGTTACCTTTTCCTAGCCTAGGACAAGTCTAGCCATCACACTTTGTTTTAGACAAAAGGCTCGCGCCTAGCTGCATCATTTTTGTGCGTGTCTTTCTTCTTCGATGTAGAAAAAGAGGTGTACATTATGTTTTCTTTGAAGAACCTTTTCACTTTAGGACTCCGAGTTTGGAGGGTTCCACATTCAAATTCGTAATATTATGGCAAAAGAAATGATTTGGTAAGGATGGGATACTAGATGACCGCTGACTTTTACAATTACGATTTTGATGGAATATGAGGTAGTGCCTTTAGTATGTGTTTATGTTCTTAGAGTTGAGCACAAGAAATTAGATGTGGGGCATGCGTCTTTTTTTTTCTCATGGAGCCACTAAACAATGTTTTTATCTTCCAAAAATCAAGAGGTGCAAGCACATGAAAAGTAAATTCGGAAGTGCGAGAAAAAATAATTCAATGGCTATTTCTTATGATTGACGAATGGCTATATATTATGAAAATGGTCAGAGTGTGGTGTTTTGGAGGCCGATCTACATGTAGTTCTTTATTTCCAAACACTTAAAAATTATATTTAAAGTTACAAAATTCTGAAACAAAATTCTAAAGGTAGAAAATAATGTATGCTATAATGGTGTAAAATCTCAATAAAACTAATTTATATTTCTAGGCTACACGAAATTGACAAAATGTGACAGATTTTATAGTCTTGAAATGTGCACGGCTCACTATAAACTTTGTCATAATTTGTTATTCTTGTGCAGCCTAAAATATGAAGTAGTTTGTATTGAGATATTAGACCATTATAGTATACATCATTAGCTACCTGTGAAATTTTGATTCAATTTTTTTGAAACTTTGAAACGTTAATTCTGAGTGTTTGACAATAAAGGGCTACATGTAGCTCGACCTCCATTTAAAGTTTCCCATGCATTGCAAGGGCTACATGTGAGTGCCATTGGTTGAGATCCAACTAGAGAAGCTCTTGTGGTCACTTGGTAGGTGGAGAATTTAAGAATCTCGAGATTCCTTGATATTTGAAAGAAACTTCCCATTACAGTAACACCTCTGAGTTGGCAATGCTTTTAATTGTGGCGACGACTAAGGGATTTCCCGATGATAAAGATCATCAACACCAGAGTGGGCATCCATCAAGAGATATTCAAAAGCCTTGATCGGTAGAATTGTAGAAGACTTTCATAAAAAAAGATCAAGCCTTGCCATTTAGGTGGCATAAATTGCGTGTTTTAAGGTTCTATTTATATCCAAATATTCATATTTTATTGTACTAGGTGATTGGGTTAGGGTTATATGTAACATTAATGTATCAAACCTATTTCAATCTTTGCGTTATTTATTTATTACAGCTTATCCTACCTTAAATTATTTTCGTCCTTCGACATTAACCGGAGCCCGAGAGCCAAAAATCTTCACTTACTTTCTATGAAGGAGAAAAGTGTTCACTATATAAAGGCCGAGGGTGGCCTCTTGGGCCTATTTAGGGCAGGATGTTTTGTTTCAAAGACTTCCATACCGGATGTTTCCCAGCGCATCGGACCCGAAAACCCGAACTCCACAAGGACTCGCCTTACCGGAGTCAACTCCACACATCTAAACCCGAACCGTGGCCGCCCTCCTCCTCCTTTCACCAGAACACGCCGGAAGCGTCTAGAAGCTCGGCACTCGTCCCGCACCACCGCCCGATCCAGATCCGACGGCCCGCGCCGCCCCTCCCGCATCTTCCAGAGTATTCACTCCCCACCACCCGTCCCGCGCTCCTATAACTACCACCGCCCTCCTCCTCCTCCTCCACCTCCGCCTCACAACCCGATCCCGACCGGCGACCTCGATCCCCCACGACCAAACCAGCTAGGGTTTCTTCTCACCGGCGGCGTAGCTCGGCAATCCTCCGGCGACAGGCGAGATGTTCGGGCGCGCGGCGCCGAAGAAGAGCGACAGCACGCGCTACTACGAGATCCTCGGCGTGCCCAAGGACGCGGCGCAGGACGACCTCAAGAAGGCCTACCGCAAGGCCGCCATCAAGAACCACCCCGACAAGGGCGGCGACCCCGAGAAGGTCAGCGCCCGCCCGATCTCCTCTTTCCTTTTATCCTCGATCTGGTCTCGAGGCGATTGATTAGGCTTGTTCGATTTGGTGGGGGGAGACGGATCTGTGGCCGATGGGCTTAGGGGAGTTGGTTTGGCGGATGCGTGTCTGAATTAGTCTCGTCTGCGGGAGATGAATTGGATTGGCGGCGGGTTCCGAGCTCCCATTTAGATAGACGGCCTCTGTTTAGCATTCTGTACGAATCTGTGAAATCCCCCCTTAAGGACTTGGTTTCGTAATTGTTCTCATGCTTCAAACTATAGTTTATGCTTGTAGATGCTTGTTAATTGATCAATTTAGCAGAAGCTTGTTCGCATTCTTGAACCTGCAATCGGTCAATTTAGATGTTTATTGTTAGTCGAGCAGTTTGCTACAAGCTTTAGATGGTTGATTTGATATCTGATGTAGAGCTAATCATTCTGACTGCGTGGTAGGGCTAACTTGAATGATGTTAGTGCTTGTGTTGGGCAATTCAGCAGTCGGTATTGACCAACGCTCTTGTTGCGAATGCAGCAGCTGTTTCATTCGAATTCAAAATGGTATGCAATAGCAAAACTGGCATGTGCTTAGCATGTGTCAAACTTACCAACAAGTCAGTAGAGATTCTTTTGTTGAGTCAAGCTCTGTTTATACTGTTGCTTCTGCCGTCAATCTGTTTGAATGACATGGTGCCTTTCTGGTTTAGTTGGAGAACTGACAGCTATTGTTGTTCCATTGCAGTTCAAGGAGCTAGCTCAGGCATATGAGGTTCTGAGCGACCCCGAGAAGCGGGAGATCTATGATACGTATGGTGAGGATGCCCTCAAGGAGGGGATGGGAGGAGGCGGAGGAATGCACGATCCATTTGACATCTTCCAGTCATTCTTCGGTCCTGGTGGTGGTTTCCCAGGTATGTCCACAGCAGTAAATAAACAAATTTGTTATCGTGATTAGCCAATGTTGCCACAAACTCACACACACCCGTGTTGGTTCTCCAGGTGGTGGTAGCAGCAGAGGCAGGAGGCAGCGCAGGGGTGAGGATGTGGTTCATCCTCTCAAGGTTACCCTCGAGGAATTGTACAATGGTACATCAAAGAAGCTCTCTCTTTCACGCAATGTGCTCTGCTCAAAGTGCAATGGGTAAGTAGCCTGCTTCCTTGTGTAACCTTGCGTGTAGTGCGACCTGTTGGTTCTGAAATCTCACTGTACTGTGTTCTCTAAAATCTCACTGTACTGTGTTCTTTCTACAGCAAGGGCTCAAAGTCTGGGGCTTCCGTGAAGTGTTCTAGCTGCCAGGGAGCTGGCTATAAGATGCAAATACGCCAGTTAGGACCAGGAATGATTCAGCAAATGCAGCAGCCTTGCAGTGAGTGCAGGGCAACTGGTGAGACCATCAGTGACAAGGATCGTTGCGGGCAGTGCAAGGGCGATAAGGTTGTGACAGAGAAGAAGGTTTTGGAGGTGGTGGTCGAGAAGGGTATGCAGCACAGCCAGAAGATCACCTTCCCTGGCGAGGCTGATGAAGCGGTATGTGCAGCAGGGCTTGAAGTGCTGAGTTTTTATGTCTGTATTTGCCTGTTCCCGCAGCTAATCGTTTGCTTGTTGTGCAGCCTGATACGGTCACCGGAGACATAATCTTCGTCCTACAGCAGAAGGAGCACCCCAAGTTTAAGCGGAAGGGTGACGACCTCTTCTACGAGCACACTCTGACCCTCACCGAAGCCCTGTGTGGCTTCCAGTATGTTCTTACCCATTTGGACGGCAGGCAGCTGCTCATCAAGTCCAACCCCGGTGAAGTTGTCAAGCCTGGTAAGTGGCACAATCGCTAGTTCAGTTCATGCATCCAACGGGGTCAACCCCTGCTCACTGATCATGTTGATCAATGTTTCTGCAGATTCATTCAAGGCGATCAACGATGAGGGCATGCCCATGTACCAGAGGCCATTCATGAAGGGCAAGCTCTACATCCACTTCACGGTGGATTTCCCCGACTCGCTGAACCCGGACCAGTGCAAGGCCCTTGAGACTATCCTCCCACCCAAGCCCGTGTCGCAGTACACGGACATGGAGCTAGACGAGTGCGAGGAGACTATGGCATACGACATCGACATTGAGGAGGAGATGCGGAGGCGGCAGCAACAGCAGGCGCAGGAGGCCTATGACGAGGATGAGGACATGCCTGGCGGTGCTGGTCAGCGCGTGCAGTGTGCCCAGCAGTAGGCAGATCCACAAATGTTGTCTACACTTTGTTTCCTGTGTTCTAAGTTTTCCAAGTTAGGTGTCTTACGATGGAACCTTTGGTGCTAGTATATGATATTATTACTTCTACTTTACTAAACAGTTTTTAGGTCGTCCATAAAAATCATCTACGTTCTCCATTGACTTGCTGTGACACGTTTTTTACATTTCCTGTTTGATGAGCAACATCACGTTTGACGAGTTCGAGCTCTTCAGTTTATCATGAAACAGCAACAATGCCATGACGTCTTCAAATGTAGAATGGCAACTACACTTCCAGCCGTGAACGTTGCAAGGAGTTTCGTAGAATGAACTCCGCCTGTTGCTGAAGTTTAAACAAATCACAGCTGGGTTATGAGGAACAGGTAGGAGCGATTGCTTGGTCGTGGAAGTCGATATGCACCTTGCTTTGATCCGATTGTAATCAGAATTTGGGGAAAGCGAGCAGGCCGCTACTCAAGTAACGCATATACAAGTGCACTTTACTACAGTAAGAATTTTGGCAGTTATACATTTTATGGTTTGCAAACTGTTCCTATTTTTGATCTCCAGTTGGCTGGTTAAAAATTACATTAGCATATAATGCATGTTTTGATGTAGTATTATGTAGCGGGGTCGTGCTACCGAGGAGCTGCATATTTGATCTATAGCGAGGTCAACAAACTTATCGATCTCAATGTATGCCCAAGTTCGATCTATGGAGGACTGCATCGTCATCGAGTTCGATTTATGCAGAGGAGATCTCACTTTGTGCACCTTTTTGATGTAAAAAATATCTCCCCCATTGCAACACACGGGCATCTTTACTACTATTATATTCGAGTTGGTACTTCGTCAAAGATGTTAAAGATTGGAGCCATCTTGACCATCCAATCTTATTAAACGTCTCTTGCCATCCAGCCATTCGTTATAACCTTACCAAAACAAACGACAAAATTAGATCGGAAATCCTCACGGGAATCCATTTAACGGGAATCAATCACAGGAAATCAATCATGGAAAAATTGCCATACAACAAAATTTACAACGGACGGGAATCCATTTACTTTCCATAAATATGCTTTCCCAGATATCAATCACGGGAATCTATTCAAGGGAAGTCATATATATTGGTATTAATTGTGAGATATGTAGAGTTTTTATTTGATAATATGCAGAGTTTAAATGTGTTTAAATGCATTTTTTCATATTTCGATATGTAGAGTTTTCATTTGATAATATGTTTGACCTTTGTAGATCATGGCCGGGGCCAAAACAGATATTGTCATTATCCATGATAATATGTTTGACCTGTAATAGTGTGCTTACTTAAAAAAATTGAAATTTAAGAACCTGTAGGTTGTGGCTCCATTGCGTGCATATGTGAAGGTTAGAATGTTGGGCCTAGCCCGTTAAATGTTGTGGTATGACTCTTATATTTTCATCAGATAGCTTCAAGGTTCAATTTGCTTGGATTGAACAATACCCAACCAAGCATCGCAAATATCTCTTTCTTACATGTTCTATCTCCAACTTGTGACACCTACTTCTATTAAGAATTTCACTAACAATATTTTATGTATTTGTTATGCTTATTTGTTTTATGCAGATGAGAGTTGGGGAGCTTAGTGTTTCAATTCATGAAAAAATTGATATCCCAGTTCACGATATCTGTGATTCGAAGCAGTGGTTCTTCTATTGATTGGTTCCCTAGGAACGGGATTTGAATCATACTTCAAGAAAAAGATAAAGTATCTTCAGGTACTTTGACGTGGGAATTACCCTTCGGGTAACTGGTATCATCCTATCCCCTATAGCCCAACTGGAGGTCCATGAAGACAACCGATGGCGAGGTGGGCCACTAGGTCGGTGCCGAAGAAGATTCCTTGAAGACCAAGACGAAGATCGATCAAACAAGAAAAGTTTAGAACTAGGTCTCTTGTAAACCTAGTCGTGCTCGTGTAGATCTCTTGGGACATGGCCCCCTTTATAAGAGCCAGGAGAGGGGCTGCCGAGACACAATCAATCTTAGCAACTTTAGCCACCACAAGTTCGAAGCTAGGTCACCGTAGCACTTAGCCTCTCGACGAGAACACAGCCGAAACCTTCGGCACCCCATTGTAACCCGATATTTTCATAATCAAGATCAGACAGGCAGGACGTAGGGGTGTTACCTCATTGAGGGCCCTGAACCTGGGTCAATTTCTCTCCCCGCTTGTCTGTTAACCGATGTCTCGTGTCAGCCTACATGATTCCATCAACCCTAAGCCCCAATCGGAGGGCATTGTCAAGGAGTCCCCTCGTCAATTGGCGCCGTCTGTGGGAAAACTGTAGGCAGAAGGCAGGTCATCGGCAGCACCAGTCACGTCTTTAGCGTTCACGCTGGAGCCACCAACACCGCCAGAACGGAGGGATTCGGTCCTTTGCGGATCATTCGAGTTCATGCCGCACACCGAGGCGTCACGTTCAATCTCCGCAGAACCTCGTGGCAACATGGATACTGTTTTCGGTGGTGTTCACTTCGTCATCGATTCCAGAGGGTTCCTTCGCCTCCCTAGTTCAAACACATCAAGCCCAAGAACTTCCGCTACAGTAAATATCACGCCAGCAGCGGCCTTGGCGGCCCTATCCAGGAGCGCCGGAAAGGGCAGCCGAAGCAGCTTCGACGCTGTAGAGGAGCAAAGGAAAAGACGAAGGGACTCACGCCGCGAAGAAGAAGAGAGAATCGCGGCTCGCCCTCTGCAGTACGAGCAAGGATGCCATAATGCACAATCAAACAAGAATCGCCTTCACATGCCATACCTATCAGCCACGGAGCAGCTTGAAGCACCGTGTTACCTGCACTCTTACATTGATCCAAAGGATTGCCTCGAGAAATCCAGTCATTTGCTTAGGAACTATCGACAGTTCCTCGAGATTCGGCAGTTCTGCGACGACCTTAGGGCTGAAGCCACGGCAAGAGTCCACACAATGGAGAGAAGAGCGGCATCCTACAGTTATCAACCAGAACCATACGTGCCAGAACCGTACGTGCCAGAACCGTACGTACCGGAGCCATATGTACCAGCGGGAGGAGACCAGTACGCCCCAGCCGAAGCGTTTCCAGAATCTCGCGGACAAGTCAACATGATTCATAAAACCAGTTTTTCGAGAGAAGTCAAGAAGTTTTCTTGGGAAGTGAAGTACGCAGAAGTTGCCATGGTCGACACACCCGAATACATCGACTGGTCAGACCAAAGCATATCGTTTAGCAAGGCAGATCACCCGAAGGCCGTCCCGAGGCCTGGCCACGCAGCCCTAGTTCTTGAAGCACAGATTGGAGGATATAATATGAGCAATGTATTCATGGATGGAGGAAGTGGTTTGAATCTGCTGTTTGCCAACACGATGAAAGCAATGGGCCTTACAGTCGACATGCTGAAGGAGTCCGACACAGGATTCCACGGCATCATACCGACTCGACCCGCTTATTCCCTCGGTAAAATATCACTGGATGTAGTCTTCGGCACACCTAGCAACTTCAGAAAGGAAAAAATCGAGTTCGAGGTGGTTGATTGGGAATCTCAGTACCATGCCATCCTCGGCAGGCCGGCGTTTGCTAAGTTCATGGCAGTCCCGCATTATGCGTACCTAAAGTTGAAGATGCCAGGCAATAACGGGACAACATTAACCATCCATGGAAGCTTTTCCCGCTCAGATAGCTGCGACAGAGTTTTCCAAAAAATCGCTTCAAAATTTGGAGCAAGGGAAGAACTTAACGCAGTTGACGCCGTCACGGACCACGCACAGCCACCAGCCGATAATCGCAACGCAAGGTCTGATGAGTTCGACGTCGCGAAGGAAGCAAAGAAGCAGCAGGTGCATCCCTATGACCCGAAGAAAACAGTCAATACTTCGGCAGACCTCACTGTCGCATAGGAAAGCGCGCTCATCGAGTTCCTCCGTGAGCGCTGGGAAATATTCGCATGGGAACCATCCGACATGCCAGGTATTCCCAGGGAACTCGCTGAGCACGCCCTCAATGTTGACCCAACAGCCAAGCCAGTACAACAGTCGATGCGCCGGTTTTCAGAGCCGAAAAGAAGGGCCATCGGCGAAGAAGTCAGTCGGCTCCGCAATGTCGGATTTATTCGGGAGCTCAAGGAAGCCGAGTGGGTGGCCAATCCGGTCATGGTACAAAAGAAGGACACAACCACTCTTCGCATGTGTATCGATTACACGAGCCTAAACAAGCATTGCCCTAAGGATCACTTCCCTTTACCTCGTATCGATCAGATAGTCGATTCCACGGCGGGATGTGATCGTCTCTCTTTTCTCGATGCGTACTCCAGGTACAATCAGATCAAGCTCAAAAAGGAGGACCAGGAGCTGACCGCATTCATCACCCCGCACGGCGTTTTCTGTTACAACGTCATGACTTTCGGGTTGAAAAAATGCAGGAGCAACTTATCAGCGATGTATGCAAGCTTGCCTTGGAGAGCATATTGTAAGGAATATCGAGGTTTACATTGATGATATCGTGGTGAAGACAAAGCACGCCGCCACACTCATAGACGATCTGCGGGAAACCTTTGACAACCTCGATAGATATAAAATCAAGCTGAACCCGAAGAAATGTTTCCTCGGGGTGCCAGGAGGACAAGTACTCGGGTACTTCATCTCAACCAGAGGGATAGAGGCAAACCCCTTAAAAATCAAAGCTATTCTCGACATGGAACCGCCAAAGAATTTGCACCAAGTGCAGCAATTGGCAGGACGTTTGGCAGCGCTCAGCAGATTTATTGCCAAACTAGGAGAGAAATCTCTACCCTTCTACAACCTGATGAAAAAGTCAGAAAAATTCGAGTGGACCGATGAGGCGCAAGAGTCTTTCGACAATCTAAAGAGGATTTTGTCGACATCTCCAGTACTTGTGACACCGCATGAAAAGGAAACACTTCTTATGTACATAGCAGCAACAGTGCAAGTCTTCAGCAGCATCCTAGTTGTTGAACGGGAAGAAGCGGGAAGAGTCCACGGCGTGCAGAGACCGGTCTACTACCTTAGAGAAGTACTCACACCAGCAAAACAGAGATATCCTCATCACCAGAAGCTAGCATATGAAGTATGGAGAACAACCCGTAAGCTGCGCCACTATTTCACGGAGCATCCGATTATCGTGGTAAGCGAAGCGCCGTTGAAAAACATACTGATACGTCGCACACGTATCTATAATTTCTTATGTTTCATGCTACTTTTATTACAATACTTGAATGTTTTATACATACTTTACAACATTATTATACATTTTCCGGCACTAACCTATTAACAAGATGCCGAAGTGCCAGTCTGTTGTTCGCTGTTTTTGGTTTCAGAAATCCTAGTAAGGAAATATTCTCGGAATTGGACGAAATCAACGCCCGTGGGCCTATTTTTACACGAAGCTTCCGGAAGACCGAAAGGGAGACGAAGTGGGGCCACGAGGTGGCCGGACACCAGGCGGCGCGGCCCAGGCCCTGGCCGCGCGGCCCTGTTGTCTGGGCCCCTCGCGTCGCCCCCTGACCTACCCTTCCGCCTACTTAAAGCCTCCGTCGCGAAACCCCCTGTACGAGAGCCACGATACGGAAAACCTTCCAGAGACGCCGCCGTCGTGAATCCCATCTCGGGGGATTCAGGAGATCGCCTCCGGCACCCTGCCGGAGAGGGGAATCATCACCGGAGGGGCTCTACATCATCATGCCCGCCTTTGGATTGATGCGTGAGTAGTTCATCCTTGGACTATGGGTCCATAGCGATAGCTAGATGGTTGTCTTCTCCGCTTGTGCTATCATTGTATTAGATCTTGTGAGCTGCCTAACATGATCAAGATCATCTATTTGTAATGCTACATGTTGTGTTTGGTGGGATCCGATGAATAGAGAATACTATGTTAAGTTGATTATCAATCTATCATATATGTGTTGTTTATGTTCTTCCATGCTCTCCGTTGCTAGTAGAGGCTCTGGCCAAGTTGATACTTGTAACTCCAAGAGGGAGTAATTATGCTCGATAGTGGGTTCATGCCTCCATTGAATGCTGGGACAGGTGATGTAAATTTCTAAGGTTGTGGATGTGCTCGTTGCTACTAGGGATAAAACATTGATGCTTTGTCTAAGGATATTTGTGTTGATTACATTACGCACCATACTTAATGCAATTATCTCGTTGTTTACAACTTAATACCGGAAGGGGTTCGGATGATAACCTCGAAGGTGGATTATTTAGGCATAGATGCATGCTTGCATAGCGGTCTATGTACTTTGTCGTAATGCCCTGATTAAATCACATAGTAATCATCGTTGATATGTATTGAATCTTTATTTGTCAATTGCTCGCTTGTAATTTGTTCACCCAGCATGTTAGTTATCTTATTGGAGAGACACCTCTAGTGAACTGTGGACCCCGGTCCATTCTTTTACATCTGAATACATTCTACTGTTTTTACTGTTCTTTGCAAACAAACACCATCTTCCACTCGATACGCTTAATCCTTTGTTTTCGGCAAGCCGGTGAGATTGGCAACCTCACTGTTACGTTGGGGCAAAGTACTTTGATTGTGTTGTGCAGGTTCCACGTTGGCGCCGGTTTCACTGGTGTTGCGCCGCACTACATTCCTCCACCAACAACCTTCACGTGCTTCTTGGCTCCTACTCGGTTCGATAACCTTGGTTTCTTTCTGAGGGAAAGCTTGCTGCTGTGCGCATCACACCTTCCTCTTGGGGTTCCCAACGGACGTGTACATCTACGCGCATCAAGCTCTTTTTCTGGCGCCGTTGCCGGGGAGATCAAGACATGCTGCAAGGGGAGTCTCCACTTCCAATCTCTTTACTTTGTTTTTGTCTTGCTTTATTTTATTTACTACTTTGTTTGCTGCACTTAAACAAAACACACACAAAAATTAGTTGCTAGCTTTACTTTATTTACTGTCTTGTTCTCTATATCAAAAAACACAAAAAAATTAGTTACTTGTCTTTACTTTATTTGCTTAGTTTATTTTACTACTGCTATAATGGGTACTCCTGAAAATACTAAGTTGTGTGATTTCACTAGCACAAATAATAATGATTTTATATGTACTCCTATTGCTCCACCTGCTACTACAGCAGAATTCTATGAAATTAAACCTCGCTTTATCGAATCTTGTTATGAGAGAGCAATTTTCTGGTGTTAGTACTGATGATGCTGCTGCCCATCTTAATAATTTTATTGAACTTTGTGAAATGCAAAAGTATAAGGATATACATGGTGATATTATAAAACTGAAATTGTTTCCTTTCTCATTAAGAGGAAGAGCTAAAGATTGGTTGCTTTCTTTGCCTAAGAATAGTATTGATTCATGGACTAAATGTAAAGATGCTTTTATTAGTAAATATTATCCTCCTGCTAAGATTATATCTTTGAGAAGTAGCATAATGAATTTTAAATAATTTGATAATGAACATGTTGCTCAAGCATGGGAGAGAATGAAATCTTTGGTAAAGAATTGCCCAACCCATGGACTGACTACTTGGATGATTATCCAAACCTTTTATGCAGGATTGAATTTTTCCTCGAGGAACCTATTGGATTCAGCTGCTGGAGGTACTTTTATGTCCACCACCCTGGGCGCCACAACCAAATTACTTGATGATATGATGATCAATTACTCTGAATGGCACACTGAAAGAACTCCTCAAGGTAAGAAGGTAAATTCTGTTGAAGAAACCTCTTCTTTGGGTGATAAGATTGATGCTATTATGTCTATGCTTGCAAATGGTAGATCTCATATTGATCCTAATAATCTTCCTTTAGCTTCATTGGTTGCTCAAGAAGAAAATGTTGATGTGAATTTCATTAAGAACAATAATTTCAACAACAATGCTTATAGGATTAATTATGGTAACAACAACTATAGGCCATATCCTTCTAATAATGGTAATGGTTATGGTAATTCTTATGGTAATTCTTACAACAATAATAAGAGTGTACCCTCTGGTCTTGAAGTGATGCTTAAAGAATTTATTAGTACACAAACCGCTTTCAATAAAACTGTTGAAGAAAAGCTTAGTAAAATTGATATTCTTGCTTCTAAGGTTGATAGTCTTGCTCTTGATGTTGATCTTTTAAAATTGAAAGTTATGCCTGAGGAAGTTCAAGATGCTAGGTTTGCTAAAACAAATGCCATCCAAGTTCGAATTAATGATAATATTATAATGTTGGCTGAATTGCATGCTAGGTGGGATAGAGAAGAAAAAGAAAAACTTGCTAAAGAAAATAATGTAGCTAAAGTATGGACTATTACCACCACTAGTAATGTTGATTCTTCACATGTTGCTGCACCTCCTACTATCAATGGTAAAATAATTGGTGTTGGCAATGTTTTTACTCCTAGTGCAAAGCGTACAAAATTGTCTCGAAACTCACTAGCAATCGTTGTTTGTGATAAAACTACTGAAATTTTTCAAAATATTGGTGACAATGATTCCATTGCTGTAGAACATAATGGTTTAGATTTTGATGATTGTCATATTACTGAAGTTATAAAGTTCTTACAAAAACTTGCTAGAAGTCCCAATGCTAGTGCTATAAATTTAGCATTTACAAAACATATTACAAATGCTCTCATTAAACCTCGGGAAGAGAAATTAAAACTTGAAGCTTCTATTCCTAGGAAGTTAGAAGATGGTTGGGAGCCCATCATTAATATGAAATTTAATGACTTTGAATGTAATGCATTATGTGATCTTGGTGCAAGTATTTCTGTTATGCCTAAGAAAATTTATGATATGCTTGACTTGCCACCATTGAAGAATTGTTATTTGGATGTTAATCTTGCCGATAATGTTAAAAAGAAACCTTTGGGGAGGATTGATAATGTGCGTATTACGGTTAACAATAACCTTGTCCCCGTTGATTTTGTTGTCTTGGATATTGAATGAAATGCATCTTGTCCTATTGTGTTGGGAAGACCTTTTCTTCGAACAGTTGGTGATGTTATTGATATGAAGAAAGGTAATATTAAATATCAATTTCCTCTCAAGAAAGGTATGGAACACTTCCCTAGAAATAGAATGAAGTTGCCTTTTGATTCTATTATTAGAACAAGCTATGATGTTGATGCTTCTTCTTTTGATGTTACTTGATTTGCACTTTCTGCGCCTAGCTGAAAGGCGTTAAAGAAAAGCACTTCTTGGGAGATAACCCATGTTTTATTTTGTTACTGTATTGTTGAGTCTTGGAAGTTGTTTACTACTGTAGCAACCTCTCCTTATCATGTTTTTGTGCCAAGTAAAGTTTCTATGCTAAAGTTGATGTTATATTTGGGATCGCTGCGCAGAAACAGCATTGCTGTCTGTCACGAATTCTCGCAGAAGTCTCTGTAAAAAATCGAAAAAATCTGCAAATTTACGAGCGTGATCCTCAGATATGTACGCAACTTTCATTAGTTTTGAGTTTTTCCATTTGAGCAAGTTAAGTGCCTTTTCCAGATGCATCTTTACGGACTGTTCTGTTTTTGACAGATTCTGCCTTTTATTTCGCATTGCCGCTTTTGCTATGTTGGATTCATTTCTTTGTTCCATTAACTTTCAGAAGCTTTGTGCAATGTCCAGAAGTGTTAAGAATGATTGTATCACCTCTGAATGTGTGAATTTTTGGTTATGCACTAACCCTCTAATGAGTTTGCTTGGAGTTTGTGTGAAGGAAGTTTTCAAGGGTCAAGAGAAGAGGATGATATACTATGATCAAGAAGAGTGAAAGGTCTAAGCTTGGGGATGCCCCGGTGGTTCATCCCTGCATATTTTAAGAAGACTCAAGCATCTAAGCTTGGGGATGCCCAAGGCATCCCCTTCTTCATCGACAACATTATCGGGTCACTTCTAGTGAAACTATATTTTTATTCCGTCACATTCTTATGTTCTTTACTTGGAGCGTCGGTTTGTTTTTATTTTTGTTTTGTTTTGAATAAAGTTGGATCCCGCCATTCTTATATTGGAGATATTACGCTCCGCTTTTTCATATGGAACACTTGTGTTCTAAATTGTGCTTTAATGTTCATGGCGTAAGCTAATTGCTTCGTTAGATTGCTATTTGGTTGGAATTGGAAAATGCTGCATATGGTTTGGCAATTTGGCAATTGTTTGAGCTCTCATAGATCATGTTTAAGCTCTTGCATCATGTAGTTTAATCTATTAATGAAGAACTACTATAGAGCTTGTTTAATTTGGTTTGCATGATTGGTCTCTCTAAGTCCAGATATTTTCGGGTAAAATGTTTGAACAACGAGGAAGACAGTGTAGAGCTTTATAATACTTGCAATATGTTCTTGTGTGAGTTTTGCTGTACCTGTTCATACTTGTGTTTGCTTCAAACAACCTTGCTAGCCCAAACCTTGTACTGAGAGGAAATGCTTCTCGTGCATCCAAACACCTTTAGCCAAAATCCATGCCATTTGTGTCCACCATATCTACCTACTATGTGGTATTTTTCTGCCATTCCAAAGTAAATTACTTGAGTGCTACCTTTAAAATTTCATTCCTTTACCTTTGCAATATATAGCTCATGGGACAAATAGCTTAAAAACTATTGTGGTGATGAATATGTAGTTATGTGTCTTAATTCTTATAAGTTGCTTGTTGAGCGGTAACCATGTTTTCTGGGGACGCCATCAACTTTATCTTTGTTGGATATCATGTGAGATGCTATGCATGTTCGTCTTGTCTGAAGTAAGTGGACTTCATGATCAAATGGTTTGAGTATGCATATGTTAGAGAAGAACATTGGGCCGCTAACTAAAGCCATGTATAATGGTGGAAGTTTCAGTTTGGACATACAACCACAATCTCTTATGAGAATATTAACTATTGTTGAATGCTTAAGCATTAAAAGAGGATTCCATTATCTATTGTCTATGTTGTCCCGGTATGGATGTCTAAGTTGAGAATAATCAAAAGCGAGAAATCCAATGCGTGCTTTCTCCTTAGACACTTGTACAGGCGGCATAGAGGTACCCCTTTGTGACACTTGGTTGAAGCATATGTCATGTGATGATAATCCGTGTTTCCGAGCTAAGTAGGACAAGGTGCGAGCACTATTAGTACTCTATGCATGAGACATGCAACTTGTAGGAAGTATTATGCATAGCACATATGAATTATTACTACCGTTGACAAAATTGTTTCTATGTTTTCAAAACAAAAGCTCTAGCACAAAAATAGTAATCCATGCTTCCCTCTGTGAAGGGCCATTCTTTTACTTTATGTTGAGTCAGTTTAGCCACTTCTTTCTATCTTAGAAGCAAGCACTTGTGTTAACTGTGTGCATTGATTCTTACATGTTTACTTATTGCACCTGTTATATTACTCTATGTTGACAAATATCAATGAGATATACATGTTACAAGTTGAAAGCAATTGCT
This sequence comes from Lolium rigidum, assembly GCF_022539505.1. Lineage (NCBI taxonomy): Eukaryota > Viridiplantae > Streptophyta > Magnoliopsida > Poales > Poaceae > Lolium > Lolium rigidum. Next base: position 389,916,896 of record NC_061510.1, read on the forward strand.
GAAAACTTAATCATCCTTTGTGTTGCTTCAATTTATTCTACTTAGAATTTATTGCTTATGAGTTAGCTCTTATGCAACTCTTATTGATACTTGTCTTGAAAGTACTATTCATGAAAAGTTTTGCTATATGATTCATTTGTTTAGTCATTATCTTTGTTAGCAATCTTTTGTTCAGATCACTCCATTCATCTCATATGCTTTACAATAATGTTGATCAACATTATGTTGGTAGCATGTCACTTCAGAAATTATTTGTGTTATCGTTTACCTACTCGAGGACGAGTAGGAACTGATGCGCGTAGATGTACACGTCCGTTGGGAACCCCAAGAGGAAGGTATGATGCGCACAGTGGCAAGTTTTCCCTCAGAAAGAAACCAAGGTTTAATCGAACCAGGAGGAGCCAAGAAGCACGTTGAAGGTTGATGGTGGCGAAATGTGATGCGGCGCAACAACAGGGATTCCGGCGCCAACGTGGAATCTGCACAACAAAACCAAAGTACTTTGCCCCAACGAAACAGTGAGGTTGTCAATCTCACCGGCTTGCTGTAACAAAGGATTAGTATCGAGTGGAAAATGATTGTTTGCAAGAAAACAGTAAAGAACAATTGCAGTAGATTGTATGCTATGTAAAGAATAGGACCGGGGTCCACAGTTCACTAGAGGTGTCTCTCCCATAAGATAAAAGCATGTTGGGTGAACAAATCACAGTCGGGCAATTGACAAATAGAGAAGGGCATAACAATGCATATACATGATATGATAAATATAGTGAGATTTAATCCGGGCATTACGACAAAGTACATAGACCGCCATCCAACCGCATCTATGCCTAAAAAGTCCACCTTCGAGTTATCATCCGAACCCCATTCGGCATTAAGTTGCTAAGCAACGTGACAATTGCATTAAGTATGGTGCGTAATGTAATCGACAACTACATCCTTAGACATAGAATCAATGTTTTATCCCTAGTGGCAACAACACATCACAACCTTAGAACTTTCTCATCACTGTCCCTGGTGTCAATGAAGGCATGAACCCACTATCGAGCATAAATACTCCCTCTTGGAGTTAAGAGTACAAACTTGGCCGCAGCCTCTACTAATAACGGAGAGCATGCAAGATCATAAACAACACATAAACAATAGATTGATAATCACCATAACATAGTATTCTCTATCCATCGGATCCCGACAAACACAACATATAGTATTACAGATAGATGATCTTGATCATGTTACGCAGCTCACAAGATCCAACAATGAAGCACAACAAGGAGAAGACAACCATCTAGCTACTGCTATGGACCCATAGTCCAGGGGTGAACTACTCGCTCATCACTCCGGAGGCGATCATGGCGATGAAGAGTCCTCCGGGAGATGAATCCCCTCTCCGGCAGGGTGCCGGAGGCGATCTCCTGAATCCCCCGAGATGGGATTCGCGGCGGCGGCGTCTCTGGAAGGTTTTCCGTATCGTGGCTCTCGGTACTGGGGTTTTCGCGACGGAGGCTCTAAGTAGGCGAAAGGGTATGTCAGGGGGGCTGACGAGGGGCCCACACCATAGGGCGGCGCGGGCCTCCCTCTGGCCGCGCGGCCCTATGGTGGCGGCGCCTCGTCGCCCCACTTCTTATCCCTTTCGGTCTTCTGGAAGCTTCGTGCAAAAATAGGACCCTGGGCGGTGATTTCGTCCAATTCCGAGAATATTTCCTTACTAGGATTTCGAAACCAAAAACAGCAGAAAACAAAGCAATCGGCTCTTCGGCATCTTGTTAATAGGTTAGTTCCGGAAAATGCGTAAATACGACATATAATGTGCATAAAACATGTAGGTATCATCAATAAAGTAGCATGGAACATAAGAAATTATCGATACGTTGGAGACGTATCAGCATCCCCAAGCTTAGTTCCGCTCGTCCCGAGCGAGTAAAACGATAACAAAGATAATTTCTGAAGTGACATGCCATCATAATCTTGATCATACTATTTGTAAACATATGTAATGAATGCAGCGATCAAAACAATGGTAATGACATGAGTAAACAAGCTGAATCATAAAGCAAAGACTTTTCATGAATAGTACTTCAAGACAAGCATCAATAAGTCTTGCATAAGAGTTAACTCATAAAGCAATAAATCAAAGTAAAGGTATTGAAGCAACACAAAGGAAGATTAAGTTTCAGCGGTTGCTTTCAACTTATAACATGTATATCTCATGGATATTGTCAACATAAAGTAGTATAACAAGTGCAATATGCAAGTATGTAGGAATCAATGCACAGTTCACACAAGTGTTTGCTTCTTAAGGTGGAGAGAGATAGGTGAACTGACTCAACAATAAAAGTAAAAGAAAGGTCCTTCAAAGAGGAAAGCATCGATTGCTATATTTGTGCTAGAGCTTTTATTTTGAAAACATGAAGAGAGCATAAAGTTTTGAGAGGTGTTTGTTGTTGTCAACGAATGGTAGCGGGTACTCTAACCCCTTGCCAGACAAACCTTCAAAGAGCGGCTCCCATTTTATTTTATTTTTGGGTGGCACTCCTTCCATCCTTTCTTTCACAAACCATGGCTAACCGAATCCTCGGATGCCTGCCAACAATCTCATACCATGAAGGAGTGCCTTTTTATTTTAGTTTTATTATGATGACACTCCTCCCCACCTTTGCTTTCTCAAGCCATGGCTAACCGAATCCTTCGGGTGCCGTCCAACAATCACATACCATGGAGGAGTGTCTATTTTTGTTAATTAATTTGGGATTGGGAATCCCATTGCCAGCTCTTTTTGCAAAGTTATTGGATAAGCAGATGAAGCCACTAGTCCATTGGTGAAAGTTGCCCAACAAGATTGAAAGATAAACACCACATACTTCCTCATGAGCTATAAAACATTGACACAAATAAGAGGTAATAACTTTTGAATTGTTTAAAGGTAGCACTCAAGCAATTTACTTTAGAATGGCGGAGAAATACCATGTAGTAGGTAGGTATGGTGGACACAAATGGCATAGTGGTTGGCTCAAGGATTTGAATGCATGAGAAGTATTCCCTCTCGATACAAGGTTTAGGCTAGCAAGGTTATTTGAAGCAAACTCAAGGATGAACCGGTGCAGCAAAACTCACATAAAAGACATATTGTAAACATTATAAGACTCTACACCGTCTTCCTTGTTGTTCAACCTCTTTACTAGAAATTATCTAGACCTTAGAGAGACCAATTATGCAAACCAAATTTTAACAAGCTCTATGTATTTCTTCATTAATGGGTGCAAAGTATATGATGCAAGAGCTTAAACATGAGCACAACAATTGCCAAGTATCACATTATCCAAGACATTTTACCAATTACTACATGTAGCATTTTCTGTTTCCAACCATATAACAAGAAGTGAAGCGATCAACTTTCGCCCTTTAACATTAAAAGCTAAGAACACATGTGTTCATATGAACCAGCGGAGCGTGTCTCTCTCCCACACAAGCATTTATTCAAACAAAAACAAAAACAAAAACATACAGACGCTCCAAGTAAAGTACATAAGATGTGATGGAATAAAAATATAGTTTCACTAGAAGTGACCTGATAAGTTGTCGATGAAGAAGGGGATGCCTTGGGCATCCCCAAGCTTAGATGCTTGAGTCTTCTTAAAATATGCAGGGATGAACCACCGGGTCATCCCCAAGCTTAGACCTTTCACTCTTCTCGATCACATTATATCACCCTCTTCTCTTGACCCTTGAAAACTTCCTTCACACCAAACTTCAAGCAAACTCATTAGAGGGTTAGTGCACAATTAATAATTCACATGTTCAGAGGTGGCACAATCATTCTTTACACTTCTGGACATTGCATAAAGCTACTTGGACATTAATGGATCAAAGAAATGAATCCAACATAGCAAAAGAGGCAATGCGAAATAAAAGGCAGAATCTGTCAAAAACAGAACAGTCCGTAAAGACGAATTTTAAGATGGCACCAGACTTGCTCAAATGGAAAAACTCAAAACTAATGAAAGTTGCGTACATATCTGAGGATCACGCTCGTAAATTGGCAGATTTTTTAGAATTTTTTACAGAGACCTGTGCCCAGATTCGTGTCAGACAGCAATGCTGTTTCTGCGCAGCGATCCCAAATATAACATCAACTTTGACATAGAAACTTTACTTGGCACAAAAACATGATAAGGAGAGGTTGCTACAGTAGTAAAAAACTTCCAAGACTCAAATATAAAATAAAGTACTGTAGTAAAAACATGGGTTGTCTCCCATAAGCGCTTTTCTTTAACGCCTTTCGGCTAGGCGCGTAAAGTGCAAATCAAGTAACATCGAGAGTAGAAGCATCAACATTATTATTTTTCATGCAAACACAACTTGTTGCAGAGGGTACTTTAGGTGCTCCATTATCTAAATTCTCTATGGTGGTGCTAGGGGTTTTAGAAATTTTAGGCCTATAATAATTCTTTTGTTTAGGCACTTTAGAGGCGTACATGAATTTTTGCTCTTTACCCACATAAGCTTTCTCATTATACTTGGGAGAAGAAAAGGTTGAACCCAAGGTTCCCATAGCTTTTTCAAGTTCATCAATCCTATTGGTTTGATTATCATGGACAACACAAGTTCCTAGGACACTAATTCTTTCATCAATTCCTCCTAAGGATTTATCAAGTTCATAAGTTTTATCAAATAACATTTCCAATTTAGTTTCAACACTTGAAAATTTTTTCTCTATGGTTTCCAATTTTTTCATAACATCTTCAAGAGAGATTTCAATTTTAACTTCATTAATAGGTGGTATTCCAACTAGACTCTCAATGATGCAACTAGCTTCTAAAGCGGGAGTACCTAGGAAATTGCCTCCCGAAAGAGTATCAAGAACATACCTATTCCAACTAGATAAACCAACATAAAAGTTCCTAAGAAGGATAGTGGTGGAGTGTTTCTTAATGCACCTATGATGAGCATTACTAATTCTATACCAAGCATCTTTAAAACTTTCTCCACCTTGTTGCTTAAAAGAACGAACTTCAACTTCAGGATTACTCATGATAACAGCAATAAAGTAAACTAGGCGAATAAAGTAAAGACAAGTAACTAATTTTTTGTGTTTTGTTTAGGTGCAGCAAACAAAGTAGTAAATAAAATAAAGCAAGACAAAAACAAAGTAAAGCGATTGAGAAGTGGAGACTCCCCTTGCAGCGTGTCTTGATCTCCCCGGCAACGGCGCCAGAAAACGAGGCTTGATGCGCGTAGATGTACACGTCCGTTGGGAACCCCAAGAGGAAGATATGATGCGCACGGTGGCAAGTTTTCCCTCGGAAAGAAACCAAGGTTTAATCGAACCAGGAGGAGCCAAGAAGCACGTTGAAGGTTGATGGTGGCGAAATGTGATGCGGCGCAACAACAGGGATTCCGACGCCAACGTGGAATCTGCACAACAAAACCAAAGTACTTTGCCCCAACGAAACAGTGAGGTTGTCAATCTCACCGGCTTGCCGTAACAAAGGATTAAGCGTATCGAGTGGAAAATGATTGTTTGCAAGAAAACAGTAAAGAACAATTGCAGTAGATTGTATGCTATGTAAAGAATAGGACCGGGGTCCACAGTTCACTAGAGGTGTCTCTCCCATAAGATAAAAGCATGTTGGGTGAACAAATTACGATCGGGCAATTGACAAATAGAGAAGGGCATAACAATGCATATACATGATATGATAAATATAGTGAGATTTAATCCGGGCATTACGACAAAGTACATAGACCGCCATCCAACCGCATCTATGCCTAAAAAGTCCACCTTCAGGTTATCATCCGAACCCCATTCAGTATTAAGTTGCTAAGCAACAGACAATTGCATTAAGTATGGTGCGTAATGTAATCGACAACTACATCCTTAGACATAGAATCAATGTTTTATCCCTAGTGGCAACAACACATCACAACCTTAGAACTTTCCGTCACTCGTCCCAGGTGTCAATGAAGGCATGAACCCACTATCGAGCATAAATACTCCCTCTTGGAGTTAAGAGTACAAACTTGGCCAGAGCCTCTACTAATAACGGAGAGCATGCAAGATCATAAACAACACATAAACAATAGATTGATAATCACCATAACATAGTATTCTCTATCCATCGGATCCCGACAAACACAACATATAGTATTACAGATAGATGATCTTGATCATGTTACGCAGCTCACAAGATCCAACAATGAAGCACAACAAGGAGAAGACAACCATCTAGCTACTTGCTATGGACCCATAGTCCAGGGGTGAACTACTCACTCATCACTCCGGAGGCGATCATGGCGATGAAGAGTCCTCCGGGAGATGAATCCCCTCTCCGGCGAGGTGCCGGAGGCGATCTCCGAATCCCCCGAGATGGGATTCGCGGCGGCGGTGTCTCTGGAAGGTTTTCCGTATCGTGGCTCTCGGTACTGGGGTTTTCGCGACGGAGGCTATAAGTAGGCGAAAGGGTAGGTCAGGGGGGCTGACGAGGGGCCCACACCATAGGGCGGCGCGGGCCCCCTCCGGCCGCGCGGCCCTATGGTGGCGGCGCTCGTCGCCCCACTTCTTATCCCTTTCGGTCTTCGGAAGCTTCGTGCAAAAATAGGACCCCGGGCGGTGATTTCGTCCAATTCCGAGAATATTTCCTAACTAGGATTTCGAAACCAAAAACGCGAGAAAACAACAATCGGCTCTTCGGCATCTTGTTAATAGGTTAGTTCCAGAAAATGCGTAAATACGACATATAATGTGCATAAAACATGTAGGTATCATCAATAAAGTAGCATGGAACATAAGAAATTATCGATACGCTGGAGACGTATCAGGAACTAAGCTTGGGGATGCTTGATACGTCGCAAACGTATCTATAATTTCTTATGTTCCATGCTACTTTTATTACAATACTTAAATGTTTTATACATACTTTACAGCATTATTATACATTTTCCGGCACTAACCTATTAACAAGATGCCAAAGTGCCAGTTGTTGTTTTCTGCTATTTTTGGTTTCAGAAATCCTAGTAAGGAAATATTCTCGGAATTGGACGAAATCAATGCCCAGGGGCCTATTTTTACACGAAGCTTCCAGAAGACCGAAAGGGAGATGAAGTGGGGCCACGAGGTGGCCAGACACCAGGGCGGCGTGGCCCGGCCAGGCCCTGGCCGCCCGGCCCTGTTGTCTGGGCCCCTCGCGTCGCCCCTGACCTACCCTTCCGCCTACTTAAAGCCTCCGTCGCGAAACCCCCTGTACCGAGAGCCATGATGGCGTGTAACTCACACGTTCGTTGGGAACCCCAAGAGGAAGGTATGATGCGCACAGTAGCAAGTTTTCCCTCAGAAAGAAACCAAGGTTTAATCGAACCAGGAGGAGCCAAGAAGCACGTTGAAGGTTGATGGTGGCGAAATGTGATGCGGCGCAACAACGAGGATTCCGGCGCCAACGTGGAATCTCGCACAACAAAACCAAAGTACTTTGTCCCAACGAAACGAGTGAGGTTGTCAATCTCACCGGCTTGCCGTAACAAAGGATTAAACGTATCGAGTGGAAGATGATTGTTTGCAAGAAAACAAGTAAAACACAATTGCGATAGATTGTATGCTATGTAAAGAATAGGACCGGGGTCCACAGTTCACTAGAGGTGTCTCTCCCATAAGATAAAAGCATGTTGGGTGAACAAATTACAGTCGGGCAATTGACAAATAGAGAAAGGCATAACAATGCATATACATGATATGATAAATATAGTGAGATTTAATTGGGCATTACGACAAAGTACATAGACCGCCATCCAACTCGCATCTATGCCTAAAAAGTCCACCTTCGGAGTTATCATCCGAACCCCATTCGGTATTAAGTTGCTAAGCAACGGACAATTGCATTAAGTATGGTGCGTAATGTAATCGACAACTACATCCTTAGACATAGAATCAATGTTTTATCCCTAGTGGCAACAACACATCCACAACCTTAGAACTTTCTCGTCATCGTCCCGCATTTAATGGAGGCATGAACCCACTATCGAGCATAAATACTCCCTCTTGGAGTTAAGAGTACAAACTTGGCCGAGCCTCTACTAATAACGGAGAGCATGCAAGATCATAAACAACACATAAACAATAGATTGATAATCACCATAACATAGTATTCTCTATCCATCGGATCCCGACAAACACAACATATAAAATTACAGATAGATGATCTTGATCATGTTAGGCAGCTCACAAGATCCAACAATGAAGCACAACAAGCAGAAGACGACCATCTAGCTACTGCTATGGACCCATAGTCCAGGGGTGAACTACTCGCTCATCACTCCGGAGGCGATCATGGCGATGAAGAGTCCTCCGGGAGATGAATCCCCTCTCCGGCAGGGTGCCGGAGGCGATCTCCTGAATCCCCCGAGATGGGATTCGCGGCGGCGGCGTCTCTGGAAGGTTTTCCATATCGTGGCTCTCGGATGCGGGGGTTTCGCGACGGAGACTTTAAGTAGGCGGAAGGGCAACGCGAGGGGCCACACGAGGTGCCCAGGGGGTAGGGCCGCGCGGCCAGGGCCTGGGCCGCGCCGCCCTGTCCCCTGGCTGCCTCGTGGCCCCACTTCGTTATCTCTTCGGTCTTCTGGAAGCTTCGTGCAAAAATAGGACCCTGGGCAAAAGTTTCGTCCAATTCCGAGAATATTTCCTTACTAGGATTTCCGAAACCAAAAACAGCGAAAAACGACAGAATCGGCTCTTCGGCATCTTGTTAATAGGTTAGTTCCGGAAAATGCATAAATATGACATATAATGTGCATAAAACATGTAGGTATCATCAATAAAGTAGCATGGAACATAAGAAATTATCGATACGTTGGAGACGTATCAGCATCCCTAAGCTTAGTTACGCTCGTCCCGAGCGAGTAAAACGATAACAAAGATAATTTCGAAGTGACATGCCATCATAATCTTGATCATACTATTTGTAAACATATGTAATGAATGCAGCGATCAAAACAAAAGTAATGACATGAGTAAACAAGTGAATCATATAGCAAAGACTTTTCATGAATAGTACTTTCAAGACAAGCATCAATAAGTCTTGCATAAGAGTTAACTCATAAAGCAATAAATCAAAGTAAAGGTGTTGAAGCAACACATAGGAAGATTAAGTTTCAGCGGTTGCTTTCAACTTATAACATGTATATCTCATGGATATTGTCAACATAAAGTGATATAACAAGTGCAATATGCAAGTATGTAGGAATCAATGCACAGTTCACACAAGTGTTTGCTTCTTAAGGTGGAGGGAGATAGGTAAACTGACTCAACAATAAAAGTAAAAGAATGGTCCTTCAAAGAGGAAAGCATCGATTGCTGTATTTGTGCTAGAGCTTTTATTTTGAAAACATGAAACAATTTTGTCAACGGTAGTAATAAAGCATATGAGTTATGTAAATTATATCTTACAAGTTGCAAGCCTCATGCATAGTATAATAATAGTGCCCGCACCTCGTCCTACTTAGCTTGGACTACCGGATCTTTGCATGCCATGTTTCAACCAAGTGTCACAAAGGGGTACCTCCATGCCGCCTGTACAAAGGTCTAAGGAGAATGCTCGCATTTTGGATTTCTCGCTTTTGATTATTCTCAACTTAGACATCCATACCGGGACAACATGGACAACAGATAATGGACTCCTCTTAAATGCATAAGCATGTAGCAATGATTATTGTTCTCATATGAGATTGAGGATATATGTCCAAACTGAAACTTCCACCATGATTCATGGCTTTAGTTAGCGGCCCAATGTTCTTCTCTAACAATTTTGCATGCTCCAACCACTAAAATGATAGATCCTTCAGACAAGACGGACATGCATAGCAACTCACATGATATTCAACAATAGTTGATGGCGTTCCCCAGAAGCATGGTTATCGCACAATAAGCAACTTAATAAAATATAAAGTGCATAAGTACGTATCCAATACTACGATAGTTTTTAAGGCTATTTTGTCCCATGAGCTATATATTGCAAAGGTGAATGATGGAATTTTAAAGGTAGCACTCAAGCAATTTACTTTGGAATGGCGGAGAAATACCATGTAGTAGGTAGGTATGGTGGACACAAATGGCATAGTAGTTGGCTCAAAGATTTTGGATGCATGAGAAGTATTCCCTCTCGATACAAGGTTTAGGCTAGCAAGGTTATTTGAAGCAAACTCAAGGATGAACCGGTGCAGCAAAACTCACATAAAAGACATATTGTAAACATTATAAGACTCTACACCGTCTTCCTTGTTGTTCAAAACTCAATACTAGATATTATCTAGACCTTAGAGAGACCAAATATGCAAATCAAATCTTAGCAAGCTCTATGTATTTCTTCATTAATGGGTGCAAAGCATATGATGCAAGAGCTTAAACATGAGCACAACAATTGCCAAGTATCACATTATCTAAGACATTTTAGAATTACTACATGTAGCATTTTCCAATTCCAATCATATAACAATTTAACGAAGAAGAAACTTCGCCATGAACATTATGAGTAAAGCCTAAGGACACATGTGTCCATATGCAACAGCGGAGCGTGTCTCTCTCCCACAAAGTGAATGCTAGGATCCATTTTATTCAAACAAAACAAAAAACAAAAACAAACCGACGCTCCAAGTAAAGAACACAAGATGTGACTGAATAAAAATATAGTTTCAGGGGAGGAACCTGATGATGTTGTCGATGAAGAAGGGGATGCCTTGGGCATCCCCAAGCTTAGACGCTTGAGTCTTCTTAGAATATGCAGGGATGAACCACGGGGTCATCCCCAAGCTTAGAGCTTTCACTCCTCTTGATCATAGTATATCATTCTCCTCTCTTGACCCTTGAAAACTTCCTTCACACCAAACTTCAAGCAAACTCATTAGAGGGTTAATGCACAATTAATAATTCACACATTCAGAGGTGACACAATCATTATTTTCACTTCTGGACATTGCATAATGCTACTGGACATTAATGGATCAAAGAAATAAATCCAATATAGCAAAAGAGGCAATGCGAAATAAAAGGCAGAATCTGTCAAAAACAGAACAGTCCGTAAAGACGAATTTAAAGCTGGCACCAGACTTGCTCAAATGGAAAAACTCAAAACTAATGAAAGTTGCGTACATATCTGAGGATCACGCTCGTAAATTGGCAGATTTTTTCGAATTTTCTACAGAGAACTGTGCCCAGATTCGTGACAGACAGCAATGCTGTTTCTGCGCAGCGATCCCAAATATAACATCAACTTTGACATAGAAACTTTACTTGGCACAAAAACATGATAAGGAGAGGTTGCTACAGTAGTAAACAACTTCCAAGACTCAAATATTAAACAAAGTACTGTAGTAAAAACATGGGTTGTCTCCCATAAGCGCTTTTTTTTAACGCCTTTCAGCTAGGCGCAGAAAGTGCAAATCAAGTAACATCAAGAGTAGAAGCATCAACATTATTTTTCATGCAAACACAACTTGTTGCAGAGGGTACTTTAGGTGCTCCATTGTCTAAATTCTCTATGGTGGTGCTAGGGGTTTTAGAAATTTTAGGCCTATAATAATTCTTTTGTTTAGGCACTTTAGAGGCGTACATGAATTTTTGCTCTTTACCCACATAAGCTTTCTCATTATTCTTGAGAGAAGAGAAGGTTGAACCCAAGGTTCCCATAGCTTTTTCAAGTTCATCAATCCTATTGGTTTGATTATCATTGACAACACAAGTTCCTAGGACACTAATTCTTTCATCAATTCCTCCTAAGGATTTATCAAGTTCATAAGTTTTGTCAAATAACATTCCGAATTTAGTTTCAACACTTGAAAAAAATTTCTCTATGGTTTCCAATTTTTTTATAACATCTTCAAGAGAGATTTCAATTTTAACTTCATTAACAGGTGGTATCCCAACTAGACTCTCAATGATGCAACTAGCTTCTAACGCGGGAGTACCTAGGAAATTGCCTCCGAAAGAGTATCAAGAACATATCTATTCCAACTAGATAAACCAACATAAAAGTTCCTAAGAAGGATAGTGGTGGAGTGTTTCTTAATGCACCTTTGATGAGCATTACTAATTCTATACCAAGCATCTTTAAAACTTTCTCCACCTTGTTGCTTAAAAGAACGAACTTCAACTTCAGGATTACTCATTTTAGTAGCAATAAATAAAACAAACTAGATAAAGTAAATGCGAGTAACTAATTTTTTTTGTATTTTAATTTAGAGAGCAAGACAGTAAATAAAGTAAAACTAGCAACTAATTTTTTTGTGTTTTGTTTAGGTGCAGCAAACAAAGTAGTAAATAAAATAAAGCAAGACAAAAACAAAGTAAAGAGATTGAGAAGTGGAGACTCCCCTTGCAGCGTGTCTTGATCTCCCCGGCAACGGCGCCGAGAAAAGAGCTTGATGGCGTGTAACTCACACGTTCGTTGGGAACCCCAAGAGGAAGGTATGATGCGCACGAGTAGCAAGTTTTCCCTCGAAAGAAACCAAGGTTTAATCGAACCAGGAGGAGCCAAGAAGCACGTTGAAGGTTGATGGTGGCGAAATGTGATGCGGCGCAACAACAGGGATTCCGCGCCAACGTGGAATCCGCACAACAAAACCAAAGTACTTTGTCCCAACGAAACAGTGAGGTTGTCAATCTCACCGGCTTGCTCGTAACAAAGGATTAAACGTATCGAGTGGAAGATGATTGTTTGCAAGAAAACAAGAAAACACAGTATTGCAGTAGATTGTATGCTATGTAAAGAATAGGACCGGGGTCCACAGCTCACTAGAGGTGTCTCTCCCATAAGATAAAAGCATGTTGGGTGAACAAATTACGATCGGGCAATTGACAAATAGAGAAAGGCATAACAATGCATATACATGATATGATAAATATAGTGAGATTTAATTGGGCATTACGACAAAGTACATAGACCGCCATCCAACTGCATCTATGCCTAAAAGTCCACCTTCGAGTTATCATCCGAACCCCATTCGGTATTAAGTTGCTAAGCAACGGACAATTGCATTAAGTATGGTGCGTAATGTAATCGACAACTACATCCTTAGACATAGAATTAATGTTTTATCCCTAGTGGCAACAAGACATCCACAACCTTAGAACTTTCCATCATCGTCCCGTATTTAATGGAGGCATGAACCCACTATCGAGCATAAATACTCCCTCTTGGAGTTAAGAGTACAAACTTGGCCGAGCCTCTACTAATAACGGAGAGCATGCAAGATCATAAACAACACATAAACAATAGATTGATAATCACCATAACATAGTATTCTCTATCCATCGGATCCCGACAAACACAACATATAGAATTACAGATAGATGATCTTGATCATGTTAGGCAGCTCACAAGATCCAACAATGAAGCACAACAAGGAGAAGACAACCATCTAGCTACTGCTATGGACCCATAGTCCAGGGGTGAACTACTCACTCATCACTCCGGAGGCGATCATGGCGATGAAGAGTCCTCCGGGAGATGAATCCCCTCTCCGGCAGGGTGCCGGAGGCGATCTCCCGAATCCCCGAGATGGGATTCGCGGCGGCGGCGTCTCCGGAAGGTTTTCCGTATCGTGGCTCTCGGTACTCGGGGGTTTCGCGACGGAGACTTTAAGTAGGCGGAAGGGCAACGCGAGGGGCCACACGAGGTGCCCAGGGGGTAGGGCCGCGCGGCCGGGGCTTGGGCCGCGCCGCCCTGTCCCTCGGCTGCCTCGTGGCCCCACTTCGTTATCTCTTCGGTCTTCCGGAAGCTTCGTGCAAAAATAGGACCCCGGGCGAAAGTTTCGTCCAATTCCGAGAATATTTCCTTACTAGGATTTCGAAACCAAAAACAACGAGAAACAAGAATCGGCTCTTCGGCATCTTGTTAATAGGTTAGTTCCAGAAAATGCATAAATATGACATATAATGTGCATAAAACATGTAAGTATCATCAATAAAGTAGCATGGAACATAAGAAATTATCGATACGTTGGAGACGTATCAAGCCACGATACGGAAAACCTTCCAGAGACGCCGTCGTCGCGAATCCCATCTCGGGGGATTCAGGAGATCGCCTCCGGCACCCTGCCGGAGAGGGGAATCATCACCGGAGGGGCTCTACATTATCATGCCCGCCTCCGGATTGATGCGTGAGTAGTTCATCCTTGGACTATGGGTCCATAGCAGTAGCTAGATGGTTGTCTTCTCCGCTTGTGCTATCATTGTATTAGATCTTGTGAGCTGCCTAACATGATCAAGATCATCTATTTGTAATGCTACATGTTGTGTTTGGTGGGATCCGATGAATAGAGAATACTATGTTAAGTTGATTATCAATCTATCATATATGTGTTGTTTATGTTCTTCCATGCTCTCCGTTGCTAGTAGAGGCTCTGGCCAAGTTGATACTTGTAACTCCAAGAGGGAGTAATTATGCTCGATAGTGGGTTCATGCCTACATTGAATCTGGGACATTGACAGAAAGTTCTAAGGTTGTGGATGTGCTGTTGCTACTAGGGATAAAACATTGATTCTTTGTCTAAGGATATTTGTGTTGATTACATTACGCACCATACTTAATGCAATTATCTGTTGTTTACAACTTAATACCGGAAGGGGTTCGAATGATAACCTGAAGGTGGATTATTTAGGCATAGATGCATGCTGCATAGCGGTCTATGTACTTTGTCGTAATGCCCTGATTAAATCACATAGTAATCATCGTTGATATGTATTGAATCTTTATTTGTCAATTGCCTGCCTGCAATTTGTTCACCCAAGCATGTTAGTTATCTTATTGGAGAGACACCTCTAGTGAACTGTGGACCCCGGTCCATTCTTTTACATCTGAATACATTCTCATTGTTTTTACTGTTATTTGCAAACAAACACCATCTTCCACTCGATACGCTTAATCCTTTGTTTTCAGCAAGCCGGTGAGATTGACAACCTCACTGTTACGTTGGGGCAAAGTACTTTGATTGTGTTGTGCAGGTTCCACGTTGGCGCCGGTTTCACTGGTGTTGCGCCATACTATATTCCTCCACCAACAACCTTCACGTGCTTCTTGGCTCCTATTGGTTCGATAACCTTGGTTTCTTTCTGAGGGAAAACTTGCTGCTGTGCGCATCACACCTTCCTCTTGGGGTTCCCAACGGACGTGTACATCTACGCGCATCACATACTCACCAAACCAGAGGCGACGGGTCGGGTGTCCCAATGGGCCATCGAGATAGCACCTCACGACATAACTTATGTCAATCGAATGGCGATAAAATCCCAAATTCTCCCAGACTTCGTGGCCGATTGGATTCAGTCGCAGACGCCAGCGGCACCCGATATGTCTGGCTCCTGGACAATGTACTTTGACGGGTCGAAGCGGAGCACAGGTGCAGGAGCAGGGGTGATATTGATATCGCCGCAAGGAGATAAGATGAAATACATTATGCGTATGAATTTCTCTTTACCAACAAATAATGAAGCAGAATACGAAGCATTGCTACACGGAATGAAGATGGCAAAAGCGTGTGGAGCAACTCGTCTGGAAATTTATGGAGACTCAAACTTGGTAGTACAGCAGTCGATGAACCTATGCGACGTAGTCAGTGACAACATGATTGCCTACCATCAGTTATATCAGAATATGGAAGCCAAGTTTGAAGGGTGCGAACTTAAGCACATCGGCAGAGCCAGCAACGAGGAAGCCGACGCCTTGGCAAACCTCGGTTCCATGTGCTCTCCTATTACAGATGGGGTATTCTACGAGGTCATCACGCAGCGATCAATAAACGAGAAAGCGTTGGCATCTCCAAAATCATCGGATGATGTCCCAGAAGCAGGACCGCATCAAACTGACCAGGGAATTCCACCTCAGTCTGCAGAACAGGTTCTCCTACTCGAACCCCTATGGACCAAACCTTTTTTGGCATACTTGATAAAATAATAGTTACCAGAGGATCCAGTGGAAGCCAGACGAATTGTGAGGCGATCAAAGGCCTTTACTGTGGTAAACGGAGAACTGTACAAGCGTAGTATTTCCGGCATCTTTCAAAGGTGCATTGCTATCGACGATGGAAAAGCTCTGTTACACGAGATACACGAAGGAACCTATGGACACCATGCAAGCAGTAGAGCACTTGTGGCGAAAGCTTTCAGAGCAGGATTTTATTGGCCAACAGCAGCATCGGATGCTCGGGACTTGGTTCGAAAGTGTGACCCCTGTCAGCGCTTTGCACCAAAACCGCACGCTCCCGCAACAGATCTCATGACGATACCCCTAGCGTGGCCCTTCGCGCAATGGGGACTCGATCAAGTTGGACCATTGCCAAGATCATCGCCCGGGGGTCACACGTATCTTCTCGTTGCAGTTGACAAGTTTACCAAATGGATCGAGGCTGTACCTGTTCGAAATCAGAAAGCCGAAACCGCCGTTGAATTCTTCAAGGGAATAATTTGTCGCTTTGGTATGCCTCACAGTATCGTCACAGATAATGGAACTAATTTTGATTCCAAAAAGTTCCGGAAGTTCTGCGATGATGGTGGCATCAAACTAAAATTTGCTTCGGTAGCACATCCCCAAACCAACGGCCAGGTCGAGAGGATCAATGGTCTAATAGGGGACGGCCTGAAGAAACGCCTTACAGGTGCAGCTGGAGCTTGGGTCGAAGAATTGCCTTCCGTACTCTGGAGTTTGCGTACCACACCCAATAGGTCAACTCAGTACACTCAGTTCTTCTTGGTATACGGAGCCGAAACAGTTTTACCAGCCGACGTTCGATTCGAAGCACCTCGAGTGACCGCGTACACGGAAATCACTTCCAACAACGCGTTGCAAGATGTTGTCGACCTCCTTAACGAAGCTCGGGACATCGCCTTGGCAAGAACAACGGTGTATCAGCAAGCATTACAGAACTACCACAGCCGACGGGTACGCAGCCGAAGCTTCAACGTTGGTGATATGGTACTACGACTAAAGCAAGAGACGCCTTTGAAACTGGAATCCCCATGGGAAGGGTCGTTCATCGTCGCTAAAATGATACCAGGGGGAGCCTATCGCCTCAAGAATCCAGCCTCAGGTCAAGACGTTGAAAATACATGGAACGTTGCACATCTGCGACGATTCTACACATAGGATATAATCCTTTTCTTGTTATTTGGCAGCTCCTAAGCTCGATTTATATCATGAATAAATTTTTTGATCAGGTTTTCTACCTTTGTTGTTCCAGGCCTCATTATCCGAACAACATGTTCGGGGCTCTTCTCTTTGGCTCTTACTCCTATCAGGAGCGTTGGCCAGAGATATGTTCATAGTGTCATTAATTAAATACTCCCATCGGGAGCTACGTTTAATGACACACGACAACCCATCTAAGCCTCGAGAAAATACGCGAGCGCTGCGAACGATGGATCTACTACCATAAATCAAGACTCAACCCGGTGCACCGTGTGACGAAGTCAAGCGTCTAAATCCGTCGGTCATTCGACGGGTGTCGCTCCTATAAAACTTACACATCGACTCCGCAACAAAGTTGCAAATACAACGGAGTCGTCGGGTGAGCAGGCTGACCTAATCACTCAGCCCCCCTCGACAAAAACAATTATCAATTGAATTAACAAATTCACCCAGAAATTATCAGATGCATAAAACATGCATCAACATACATTTGAAATTACCCCTTGTGAGAACAAGGTCATTACGTACATATATATGCTTAATCTTATGGCAGGTTTCCTTGCTCCTCCCGGGCCTTCAGGTCTCTTTCGACGCCTGTTTCCATCCGAGAGATGACGACGTACGCAGAATTTCTAACAACATCATAGTATTGGCTCAAACTCCTGCTAGTATTAGCTATGGCCTCCAAATCTAAGGTCGGGTGGCACGCCAAAACTGAAGCAAAAGCGAGTTCGGCACCGGCCAGGAGTTCCTTCCGCACTAGCAGACGAATCCTTTCTGGAGTCTTGAATCGGGTGAATAAAGCAGACAATGTTTCGGGTACTTGGTCTAAAGGAAACAAGGTCCTCCAAACCATCGAGAGATGATCATGGAATTTGTTGAAGTAATAGTGCACCTTCTCCGCTCGATGTTCAAACTTGGCCATGATAACGGCCTTTGGTCGATGGGACCACAGTTCATGCTTCGGGTGAGCAACGTCGGTCATCGCTTCAATCTTCTCATGGATCCTTCTGTTTTCTTCTGACGCGTCGGGAGCTGCGACTGTCGAAAGACAAGGATGAGTTAAAGAACATTTAAGTTTTGGTAAATATCAACGGACGGATGGACACTTACAGTTCAGGCTCTCAGTAGCAACACGGAGACGATCAAGAGCGTGTTGTTCAACTGCAGTTGCAATTTCACCTTTTCTTTTTATCAACGCTGCCATCGCATGAAGATTGGTTATGTCCTTATTCAATTGGGATATTTGATCGCGTAAACGACGAACCAGGTCGGATTCATCACTAGTTGAAGGTTTCAAAGAAGGATCATCATAAGAAGAAGACGAAGGAATCTGCAGCATAAGTCGTAGTTCAGAACAACATTAGTGAAAACTCCCATCGGGAGCGTTGCACGCACATATATATTACAATCAAAAGGGGCTGTTGATACTGGCAACGGAGCCAAAAGTAAAACAGGGCTAAGCTAAAATTATATCGGGCCTTAATTACAACAAGACATCATTTAAGGAGCAACTGATGATGATCCGGGAGCAGCTTCGGGTGCAGTCTTGGTGTTCGCCTCGTCAACCAGCTTGAGGAGTTGATTGGCGCATGTTACTGCTGACTGTTTGAAAGGCTCAAGGTTGATCAGGCGACCATTATCATCTATAGGCAATGCCTCAGAAAACCTTTCTAGCTCAGAGCCTAGCCCGTGACCCATCAACAGCTGGAAAGTAGGTACCGCCCCAAATAAACGGGAACGACGCTTAAGTACCTCCACAGGTTCAGAAGGGTCGATGAGGAAGCACTCTGCCATCTCGCTGAGGGTCTTGTCTTGCTTCATCCTTGGGAAAATCATCGAGTACAACCTTGACAGTGCTTCCTTGGTCTTTTGCAGAAGTCCAAGAACTTGGACGTTGGATTCAGCAGCAAGTGACAGGGCATCAGACATAGAGTCCTCCCGAAGCTTGCGCGCTCGATTGATGTTTAAATCGGCAGCGCCTGAAAGAAGATAGATAAGTAGCTTGAAGGGGAAGTACCGAGCACAAACATACACGGAGGAACTTACTCATTAAGTTGGCAATGGATTCATGGAGGACGCCTTCTTTTTCATCGGCAGCAGCTGCAGCCTTGCGCCTAGCATCCTGGTCATCCTTCACCTTTTGCTTCAACTTCCTTAGCTCATCCTTCAGCAAGGTGTTTTCGTTTTGGGCATTGGTTGCGAGCCTGTTGGCTTCCAGCACTTGGTCAGCCGAAGTCTTGATGGTCTTCCGAAGATGAGCATTTTCAGACTCCAGACGAGTGAATTGCTCAGCAAAATCTGCCACAGCGTCAACTGTGGCATAAATTGGCTGCAAGGCAAAAGGTCAAGAAGTTTCAGTCGAATGTTGGAATCTATCATAAAGGAAAAAAGTGACCAAGCTGGATAAATCACTTACATGGTCACGGGCAGCCGGTGGAATGGAGACGTCGCCAGGAGGGATGACCTTCGACACTGGAATCTTCTCCACAGTCGTCTTTGAAGGTGGTGTTCATTTAGCAGGCGAAGGATTTGACTCCTTGCCTGATTCGGGTCTCCCAGAAGAAAACTTAGCCCTCTTTGCGAGAGGAACGTCATCATCAGAGCTGCTTGGAAAGCAAAAGTGTTAATCGTATAGAACAAAGGAAGCAAGTTATGAAGAGGAAGCAACCACTTACAGGTCTAAGTCATCTTCAACAGCAAAGAGGCTTGCCGAACTTTTCGGGGCAGGGGGAGGCGACGTAGTTTCATCGGCATCATTATCTTGTCCGCTAGGACTCGATTCAGCCGTCGTGATCAGCTCATCATTTATCCTCCTGCGTCGCCTGCTCCTGGTAAGGACATCGTCCTCGGGGGCTTCTTCCTCTTGGACATCACTGTCCTCGAGGGGGTGATGAGCATCCTCGGTCTCCTCGGAATCGTCGTCATCCTCCGGCTACACACCACTTTTGGGTGTGGGAGGGTAACATCAGACCACGGAGAGGCCTGTCGACAAAAGAAAATCGGTGAAAAATTGGAGAATAACGAGATAATAGCAAAAGAAGCAAATGCAATAGAGACTACCTCGGATGGAAGGTGTGTCAAATCGTATGGAGAGCGGGCCAAAGTCAGGACAGTAGTGTCCCTCATGCTGTAGCAAGTAAGACGACGTACTTCGTCATGAAGCTCGTCATCCGACAGGTCGGCAGAACTTACTCTCGACTTGTCGCCTTCCCCAGTATACATCCACAGTTGATGGGGACGGGACATTAGTGGCTGCACCCGACGTTTTAGGAACACTGAAACTACTTCAGTGCCGCACATCGTCAAGCCTCCCGCGTTCTTCAAGTCGACAACTTGCTCGAACAGCTTGTCAGCCAGAGCGCTTTCGTCGGGGGACAGGGTGTTTCGCCAGGATTTCTTCGGCTGAGCCACTAAGACATCCTTGAAGGGAGGAAGGTTGGAACGCCGCCCAGGCACTGGGGTGTCTCGCAGGTAGAACCATTTGTGGCGCCAGCCCTGGACGGATTCTTTCATTGGGAAGTTGAGATAATCAACCTCTTTTCTAACAACGAAGCCAACGCCGCCGATGACGGGGGGGGGGGCACTGGTGTCGTTATGACGCTTGACATAGAAGATTTTCCTCCAAAGGCCCCAGTGGGGATCAATGCCAAGGGAAGCTTCGCAAACGGTGATGAAAATGGAAAGGTGGAGAATGGAGTTTGGGGTCAGCTGCCAGAGCTGAATCCCATAGAAAAACAGAAGGGAACGAAGAAACTCGTGGGCAGGGAGCAAAAGCCCACGAAACAGGAAGGCTACAAACATGACAGTAAAGCCCTTTGGGGGATTTGGGCGAGAGGAAGGACCTGGAAGACGAATATCGTCGTCGGATGAGGAGATGAAGCCGAGGGAGCGCAGTTTGCTCACTTCGCGATTGGTGATGGTGGAGGCGCCCCAATCACGGCTGACCTTGGAGGAGCCTGAGGCGCTGGCGCTCTTCTTCTTGCCCATAGCGTCCGGAGCTTTCGAGGAAAGGAACAGAGATGCAGAGGAAGGCTGGGAGGAAGATGAGCAGTATAGAGGCGTAAAAAGTGAAAATGGCGAAGGCACTCTATTTATACCATAAGACCGCTGGGAGATCGTGTCCTTAACCTTAAAGCCATCGTGGGAGGTGGATGAGATCTAGTCGTACACGTGTCGCTCTACAGAGAACGGAACCGACGGCCCATTATTCCCACGATGTGCGGAAATCGAGGAGGCACCTCGGTCAATGCGCATGCACTGGTCATTTCCTAAAAGCTGCCCGCGCAGAACTAGGGTGGGCCCGACAGGTCACGTCTTGTCAATCAAACCATGGCAGTGATTGCGTCATCACTGACGTCATAAAGCTCGATTGAGGAGTCGAAGAAACAAAACTGTCGAGTAGTCAACTTTAGTCTACGCATGGATTGCAAGCATCCGCACCTAGACTCGGGGGCTACTCCCATCGGGAGCGCAGGACGCGCACCCGATAAACGTGAACTCGAAGATTATGAAAATAAAGAAGGGCATGAAGAAGCATTTGAAGAAAAGAACAGTATGTTCGGCTCGAGTCTGCACCCGGTCACAAGCGCCCGTGCCCAGACTCGGGGGCTACTCCCGTCGGGAGCGCAGGACGCGCACCCGATAAAAGTTTTTTCCACTCCAGGATCATGCCCGGGGACTTGATTATGTGTAGGGTAACGTTGTTTTGTCAACGACAGTTAACCAGCAAAGGTAGGCATGTTACTCAATATCCTTTACACATTAAATCTTATTGGGAAAGTACAAGCCTCGATATGAATTTATCGGATGGTTTATGAAGACTTGCAAGAAACTTCGGCAGAAGCAAACATTCGAGTAGTACAACTTGAGTCTACACACGGATTGCAAGCATCCGTATCTAGACTCGGGGGCTACTCCCATCGGGAGCGCTGCACGCGCACCCGATAAAAGAAGACGAAGCCAGTACAAGATGGACAAGGATTATCAAGAGAAGAACATTCAGCGGAGGCATGCTTTAGTCTCTACCCGAAATATCTTCGGCTAGACACTCGGGGGCTACTGACGTGGGCATTACCCTTCGGGTAACTGGTATCATCCTATCCCGTATATCCCAACTGGAGGCCCATGAAGACAACCGATGGCAAGGTGGGCCACTAGGTCGGTGCCGAAGAAGATTCCTTGAAGACCAAGACGAAGATCGATCAAACAAGCACTACAAGAAAAGTTGCCATGGCCGACGAAGTTGAAGTCGCGCCGTGGTTGCTGGTGCACCATGGCCGACGATTTTTGGTCCCTCCGTGCATGTCAAAACTTTTTTTTCTCGTTTTTGAGGCCACCTAGCCCGACGAAAGCGGCCAAAACATCGCGTATGGTGGCCCGGACGTGGTGCATCGCGAATTCTCGGGTTCGCCGGCCGAGTCAACGCAAATCCGCACCGCCCAGGGATGTAGGGCCCAGATGGCAGCCTCTCTAGCATTGTTTTTTTTCTCGATCGCGCCATCTCGTTCAACGCTCTCCGATCGAGCCGTTTACGATGCAGGATCATGGGTCCCGCATGTCATCCTCTATGAACCAAAATTCTTTCTTTTCTTGGATTTTTTGACCCCCTGATTTCTGGCTACTTCCTTTTTCTTTTGATCCCGTGCCGCCTTGGAAACGTTGAGACCGCTGCAGCTAAATGGGACCCACATGTCATCCTCTATGAGCTATCAACTTTCTTTTCTTGGAGTTATTTTTGGCACCTCATATTTGGTCACTTGCCTTTTTCTTTCGATCCCCTGCCGCCTCTCAAACGGTGATACCGCTGTCGCTAAATGGGACCCGCATGTCATCCTCTATGTACTATAAAACTTTCTTTTCTTGGATTATTTTTGGCACCTCATATTTGGTCACTTGCCTTTTTCTTTCGATCCCCTGCCGCCTCTCAAACGGTGATACCGCTGATGCTAAATGGGACCCGCATGTCATCCTCTATGTACTATAAAACTTTCTTTTCTTGGATTTTTTTGGCACCTCATATTCGGTCACTTGCCTTTTTCTTTCGATCCACTGCCGCCTCTCAAACGGTGATACCACTGCTGCTAAATGGGACCCGCATGTCATCCTCTATGTAAATCATGTTTTTTATTTTCTTGAATTATTTTTTGGCTCCTGATATTTGGTCACTTGCCTTTTTCTTTCGATCTCATGCCACGTTTGAAACGTTGAGGAACCTACTGGCTCATGGGACCCGCATGTCATCCTCTATGTGCTATAAAAGTTTCCTTTGTTGGATTTTTTCACCCTCTGATTTTTGGCTTGCCTTTTTCTTTTGATCCCCTGCCCCCTTTGAAACGTTGAGTAAGCTGTTGGCTCAAGGGACCCGCATGTCATCCTCTATGTCCATCAACTTTCTTTTCTTGGATTTTTTTGACCCCCTAATTACTAGCTACTTTTTTTTCTTTTGATCTCAAGCCGCATTTCAAACATTGAGACTGCTGCTGCAAAATGGGACCCCCATGTCATCCTCTATGTACAATAAATCTTGGATTATTTTTGGCTCCTGATATTGGGTCACTTTCCTTTTTCTTTCGATCTCATGCCGCCTTTGAAACGTTGAGTAAGCTGCTGGCTCATGGGTCCCGCATGTCATCCTCTACGAACAATAAAATTTTCCTTTCTTGGAGTTATTTTTTACCCCTAATTTCTGGCTATTTGCCTTTTTCTTTTGATCCCATGCCCCCTTTGAAACGATGAGGACGCTGTTGGCAGGTCGGTCCCACATGTCATCCTCTATGAACAATAAAAGTTTCCTTTGGTGGATTTATTTTTGACCCCTAATTAATTTCTGGCTATTTCCTTTTTTTCTTTTGATCCCCTGGCGCCTTGGAATCGTTGAGGATGCTGCTGCCTCATGGGTCCCGCATGTCATCCTCTCAGAAAGGTAAATGTTTCTTTTCTTGGATTTTGTTTACCAACTGATTTTTGGCTTTTTTTCTTTCGATCTCCCGCCGCCTTTAAAACGTTGACGACGCTGCTGGCTCACGGGTCCCACATGTCAGCCTCTATAAACAATAAACGTTGAGGATGCTGCTGCCTCATGGGTCCCGCAGGTCATCCTCTCTGAACGATAAATGCTTTCTTTTCTTGGATTTTTTTACCAACTTATTTTTGGTTTTTTTTTATTTTCGATCCCTCGTCGCCTTTGAAACGTTGACGACGCTGCTGGCTCATGGGTCCCCGATGTCAGCCTCCCCGTACAAGAAACATGTGATATCTTATTTTGCAGACAATAAACATTATATTTCGCTCTGAGCTATTGCAAACTGATAAATTAAATCTTTATATTTACATAAATAAACTTATATGTTGAATCTCCTTGTTTTTTGTTTTTGCGAAGCATAGGACTTTCCTGTTTTTTTAGAAAAATCCGAACTTTCCTGTTTTGGAGTGTGCTGAAATTGTACGAGTCAAAAGGCCCAGCAGGATAGTTTGAACGCCCAGATGTCTAGATGCAGCCAAATTGAAATCTTTCTTTTCTTGGATTTTTTTCAACCCCTGATTTCTGGCTACTTCATTTTTCTTTTGGTCCTGTGCCGCCTTGGAAGCGTTGAGACCGCTGCTACAAAATGGGACCCGCATGTCATCCTCTATGTACTATAAAACTTTCTTTTCTTGGATTTTTTGGCACCTCATATTTGGTCACTTGCCTTTTTCTTTCGACCCCTGCCGCCTCTCAAACGGTGATACCGCTGATGCTAAATGGGACCCGCATGTCATCCTCTATGTACTATAAAACTTTCTTTTCTTGGATTTTTTTTGGCACCTCATATTTGGTCACTTGCCTTTTTCTTTCGATCGCCTGCCGCCTCTCAAACGTTGATACAGTTGTTGCTAAATGGGACCCGCATGTCATCCTCTATGTACATTCAAGTTTCTTTTCTTGGATTATTTTTGGCTTTTGATATTTGGTCACTTGCCTTTTTCTTTAGATCTCATGCCACATTTGAAACGTTGAGGAACCTGCTACTAAATGGGACCCGCATGTCATCCTCTATGTGCTATAAAATTTTATTTTCTTGGATTTTTTTTCACCCTCTGATTTTTGGCTATTTCCTTTTTCTTTTGATCCCCTTCCGCCTTGGAAACGTTGAGTAAGCTGCTGGCTCATGGGACCCGCATGTCATCCTCTATGTCCATCAACTTTCTTTTCTTGGATTTTTTTGAGCCCCTAATTTCTAGCTACTTTCTTTTTCTTTTGATCTCAAGACGTATTTGAAACATTGAGACCGCTGCTGCAAAATGGGACCCGCATGTCATCCTCTATGTACAATAAATCTTGAATTATTTTTGGCTCCTGATATTTGGTCACTTGCCTTTTTCTTTTGATCACCTGCCGCCTTTGAAACGTTGAGGATTCTGCTGGCTCATGGGTCCCACATGTCAGCCTCTATGAACAATAAAGTTTCTTTTCTTGGATTATCTTTGGCTCCTGATATTTTGTCACTTGCCTTTTTCTTTCGATCTCATGCCGCCTCTGAAACGTGGAGTAAGCTGCTGGCTCATGGGTCCCGCATGTCATCCTCTACGAACAATAAAAGTTTCCTTTCTTGGAGTTATTTTTTACCCCTAATTTCTGGATATTTGCCTTTTTCTTTTGATCCCCTGCCCCCTTTGAAACGATGAGGACGCTGTTGGCAGGTCGGTCCCACATGTCATCCTCTATGAACAATAAAAGTTTCCTTTGGTGGATTTATTTTTGACCCAATCTCATTCCAGCGGCAAAACTTCCCGCCCGAAAAATACAAATATTTCACACGCCTCTAACTTCCCATTCTACCCTCGTAAAGATGACAACAATGTCCATGCATAAGTCGGTTGGTGGGGGGTCTACCCGTCATTTTTTTCGATCACCACCTCCCTAGCTCCGGAAACTCCCCGAAAAAAATTCATTTCCCTCACTCTCACCTCTGAGACCACCCACCGGAACTTCCCAAGTCCCTCTCTCTCCCACCTCCACAACCACCGCACCGGAACATCCCCGCCGGACTTCCCCGGCCTACCCGAGGCCTCGCGATCCTCGTCATCCGGCTGTCTGCCGGAGCCGCTTCATCGACTCCGTCATCAACCGGACCGGATCATCCCCGCCGAACCTCGAAACCATATACTCATCCAGCAGTCTACCGCAGTCGCTTCAGCTGCGGTATCATCCACCCCACCGGAGCCGCTTCGCCGGATCCGTCGTCCACCGCATCGGATCTAGCTCACCGACACCGCTGTGCATTAACTGGATCTGCTTCATCGGCGCCGTGCATGATCTAAACTCTTCTACTATCGCTTTTCTATTGCTTGCCTGCAAGTTCTTCTTTAATCTTGGTGGAACCTGTTTGTGCTAACAACACGCCATTACGTTTTTGCAGATGAGATGAGTAACCATGAAGTGTAATGGCCGTCTCTCCAACCCCAAGTAGCACATGTAGTGTACTTCATCACCGGATCTATCAACCCCAGGAAGATCTGTTGTGACTCCCACAGAGTGCTTCTCCTAATGTAAGTCCCTTGTTTTAGCGCCATGTTCTGGGTTCAGATGCTTGTTTGTCTGAAGCTCTTTTAGTTCATTCCTAGCTATGACCATAACACCTTGCTATTTTCTAGTTCATTGCTAACTTTAAGCGATCGAACATTTTGGTTTGCATTCCATGCTCTGTAGATGTAGCCATCATAACTTCTATCTTGCTCAGTCGTTGTTACAAAAATTATAGGTTGCTACTATTTTGTTCATGCCAATCTTGTTCTCCCTGAACATGTTGGTTTGCATTCCCTGTACTACAGGTGATGCCATTGTTATTTCTATCTACTTCGTCGTAAGCTAACAAAGTAACTGCCTGCTATTAATTCCTGCATGCTATCGCTCTGCCATCATGCAGTACAAATTTATTTGAACTCGTCACAACAGCTACTTCCATCATAATTTTATCTGCCATCTGATTCTTCAAAAGCTGCAATATTAACTTGTTTCTCGTAATTGGCATGGCGCTCACATATAGAGTGGTGAACATATTGGTGTGCATTCCCCCTTCTACAAGTTCACAGGTGATCCCACTATATTCCGTTTCTGGTCCATCCTAAGCCGTAGCATTAACTATCCACTATGTGTTGCTCATTACAACTTTATATCCCGAAACAAATTGATTTGTTTCCCTCATCTACAAGTTTATGAGCGATGACATTATAACTCCTATCTATTTTATTCCTAGCTATTATAGTAACATCCTGCTATTATTTAGTTCATGGCCAATTTTAAGTAATTGGACATGTTGGTTCGCATTCCCTGCTCTATAGATTTTGGCATCGTAACTTCTATATTTGGTTTACATTCCCTGCTCTGTAGATCTAGCCATCATAACTTTATCTTGCTCAATCGTTGTTACAAAAATTATGGCCTGCTACTATGTTGTTTGTGCCAATTTTTTACTCCATGAACATGTTGGCTTGCATTCCCTGTACTACAGGTGATGCCATTGTTTTGTATCTAGTTCATTGTAAGCTAACAAATTAAGTATTTAGTTTGGCATGCTATCACTCTGCTATCTAGCCTGTAGTACAAATAAACTTGTCATACTACTAGATAATAATTTTGTGTGCCATCTTGTTCTTCAAAAGCTGCATTATTGACTTGTTTCTCTGACTTGGCATGACACTCACATATGGAATGCCGAACATACTTGGTTTGCATTCCCTCTTATACAAGTTCACAGGTGATCCCACTATATTCTGTATCTGGTCCATCCTAAGCTCCAGGCATTAACTATCCTCTATGTGTTGCTCATTACAAGTTTATATCCCGAAACATCTTGATTTGCATCCCCTTCACTATAAGTTCGAGGAGTATTATTTAGTTCACGGTCAATTTGAAGTAATTGCTCTTGGCACATGTTGGTTCACATTCCCTCCTCTTTAGCTTTTGCCATCGTAACTTCTATTTTTGGTTTACATTCCCTGCTCTGTAGATGTAGCCATCATAACTTCATCTTGCCCAGTCGATGTTACAAAATTTATAGACTGCTACTATGTTGTTCATGCCAATTTTGTACTCCCTGAACATGTTGGTTTGCATGGGAATCGACAGTAGTAAGTCCGCTGTTTCATTCTAACGTGCTCTGTTATATTGGCTATTGGTATGCGGCATGCACTCTTTGTTTGCTTATTGTGCGCATTACAATGATCTTGTTATAACAACGTAATGATGAGTTCCAAATTCTTTGGCAAACAATTTTGTAGTGTCTTTGCCTTTCCATTGTTGTTGTCTTAACTTGTAATGTCTTTGTTTCAGATATAGGTGGTGCATGGACAACTTAAAAGATTGCCGAATCGCTTCATCATTGTATTGCTAGGTTTAATTACCATTCAATTTCTCTGGGTTCTGTAATATTTTTTCAAAGCCTTGCAGCTGATGTAATATTTAGTTAGTTTTTATAGTTCTTTCGCGCATTTTTCCATGGTGCTTGTGGTAAGTGAGGCTATCCGACAGAAACATGTGCTACATAAATATTCTCAGTATCTAAATCACATTTCCCATCCCTTAAACGGCCCAATTAAGCGAAATCACATATGTGCTGGCCCGCAAAATCCTAAAGCGCCTATTATGCCGGCATATAAACAACAACTAAAGGGGGTGGCCCACTTTATTATTGGGCTAGCCCACTTGATTTATGGTGGACCCCACACTGTAATTGTGCCGGCCCACTTGCTTTAAGGTGGACCCCACCCACTACTGGGCCGGCCCTGTAACGGAAAAGCGGGCCCCACAAGCTTATTGGGCCGGCCCATTAACTTGTTGGGCCAGCCCAATTGCTTTTGTGGTGGACCCCACTTGCTAACTGGGCCGGCCAGTTAACAGGATAGTGGGCCCCACCTGCTTATTGGGCCGGCCCACTATCTTATTGGGCCAGCCCACTTGCTGTATGGTGGGCCCACATACTAAATGGGCCGGCCCTTTAACAGGAAAGTGGGACCCACCTGTGTTTTTGGCCCGGCCCACTATCTTGTTGGGCCGACCCACTTGCTATATGGTGGACCCCACATACTAAATGGGTCGGCCCTTTAACAGGAAAGGGGGACCCACCTGTGTTTTTGGCCCGGCCCATTATCTTGTTGGGCCAGCCCACTTGCTATATGGTGGACCCCACATACTAAATGGGCCGGCCCTTTAACAGGAAAGTGGGATCCACCTGTGTTTTTGGCCCGGCCCACTATCTTGTTGGGCCGGCCCACTTGCTATAAGGTGGACCCCACATACTAAATGGGCCGACCCTTTAACTGGAAAGTGGGCCCCACATGCTAATTGGGCCGGCCCACTAACTTCTTGGGCCGGCCCAGTTGCTTTAAGGTGGATCCCACTTGTTAAATGGGCCGGCCCGATAACAGGAAAGTGGGCCCCACATGTCGTGTGGGCCGGCCCTTTTGCCTGTTGACCGGTCAAACGTGTGCATTCGGCCCGGCCCACATTCTTAGTGGGCCGGCCCGTTTAAGTTTTGACCAGTCAACCTTAGAGGTTAGGCCCGGCCCACGTACTTAATGGACCAGCCCAGATATATAGTTGACCGGTCAAACTAAGTCAGCTGGCCCGGCCCGCAAACTTAATGGGTCGGCCCGCTTAAGACGTGGCATGTCTCGTGTGGGCCTACCATCTACCACGGGGTTTCAGCCGGTTAACGCCGTTAACCGCCGGCTAACCGCGTCCGCCACGTGTCGGCTTGCATGACGTCGGCGAGCCAACGGGCTCCAGAAAACACT
The DNA here is from genome assembly GCF_022539505.1 of Lolium rigidum. Taxonomy (NCBI): domain Eukaryota; kingdom Viridiplantae; phylum Streptophyta; class Magnoliopsida; order Poales; family Poaceae; genus Lolium; species Lolium rigidum. Next base: position 389,946,838 of record NC_061510.1, read on the forward strand.
TGCGCAACGGTCCGATTTTCCATGGCGGAAGGGCGCCCAAACGCGACGAACCGAAGAAAACGTCGTAGGACTTTGCCTGACGCAGTTTCGACAACAGAACCCATATCGTCGGGTTAGGCCCATAGGCGACGAAAAATACCCCTTAGTGGACGATTTTGGGATGTTGTGTATCAGAACTTTTCTTGTAGTGAAGGAAAGTTTAGAACTAGGTCTCTTGTAAACCTAGTCGTGCTCGTGTAGATCTCTTGGGACCTGGCCCTCTTTATAAGGGCTAGGAGAGGGGCTGCCGGGACACAATCAATCTTAGCAACTTTAGCCACCACAAGTTCGAAGCTAGGTCACCGTAGCACTTAGCCTCTCGACGAGAACACAGCCGAAACCTTTGGCACCCCATTTTAACCCGATATTTTCATAATCAAGATCAGACAGGCAGGACGTAGGGGTGTTACCTCATTGAGGGCCCTGAACCTGGGTCAATTGCTCTCCCCGCTTGTCTGTTAACCGATGTCTCGTGTCAGCCTATAGGATTCCATCAACCCTAAGCCCCAATCGGAGGGCATTGTCGAGGAGCCCCCTCGTCATACTTCATGGATAATGACAAAAGTTCTATTCTTTGGTGATATTTCTCAAGAGTAAACTGTATTTGAGACAATGTAACACGATTGATCCAATATATTATTTATCTTACCTTAACCTGATAATTATTTTGTTGATTCTGTAAAAATATGAATGGTGGTCATATTACCAAAATGAAAACCTTAAATCTTCATATGATTCAAGAGTATGAATTGGATTTTTACATTCTGAAAACTTAAAATCCAAACCACCTGGTATAAAAGCTTCATGAATTGGTGTTTATCTGAATATATATTGAGTGCAGAATTGTACCGTTATCCAGGATGCTCATTTCATTAGTGTGAAGACTACAGATAAATTTGCGTGATGAAATTAATGGTATTTTTCCATTTCACTACTTTAGGTGTTGCTAGTTAAAATTAATATTTTACTATAGGAATGGGAATAATTTTTGAACATAAAAATAATCTGCACAATAAAACATAATTTGCACACAAAATAATTCTCGTCATGAAGTGAATGGTATTTTTGGGCAATGATTTGCACAGAAAAATAATTTGCACACTAAAACTATAGGAATAGGAGTGTTAGTAATTATAAATATCAATGATGATCATGATAGTCCGTAAGCGGTTCATATCTCTTTCCAGGTTCTTCTAGGAAGCTTGTGTGGGAAAAGTGAATAGATAAAAGCAGCATGTGCCACACATGTCTACAAGTCCTTCAAGGATCCTAGGCTCATGGTACATATAACAACAAGATAACAACAGAAGCCCAAAAGTTGGTAGAGAAATGCAAGAACAGATAGCTAATTTAATTATGCAAATACTAATTAAATTCTATTCTTTTTTAATGTTAACTTGAAACCAGTTGTAACATGATACATGCAACACTTTATTTACTTCTGCTTGGTCGGATAGAGAGAGGGAGACGGACTGGTTTTACACACTGTATTTGGTATTGCACACTCTTAGGTATTTTTGTGCAGGATGGTCACTAGCCAATGGAAGTGTAGTATATTTACTAAAGAATAGCATCCTACAATTAGACTACCCACAATGGGAGTATCATAGCTAGTATCATGCATCACATGCATGCAAAAAGCTGATGTGTCACATCAATAAATAAAGAAAGAGATGGTAGTAGTATCATAAGTAGATACTGTATCATAGCACGTAGAACTAGAAAAATTAATGTCAAAGCAATCTTGTACACACTTTTGTATTGAGATTCTACAAATCACTAAATATAAATAATCTATGATACTACTACATGATACTATGCATTGTGAAGATAGTATCACACACTAGTATCATATGCATGATACTACTATATGATACTCCCCATTGTGACTAGTCTTAGCTTCAGGGAGTAGACCTCAGTTAGTAATAAATAATAATTATGCTCTTGCTTTTAATGGATAAGACGTCCAGGTACGCTTTACCTAGATATAATTCTAAGAAAATGGAATCTTAATTCTTTTAGAATAACTATGTAGCTATTTTTATATACATGTATTTTTTTAATGAGTTCTATTCACACACACACGAAGAGTGGAAGAAACTAATGACCGTAGCAACGCACGGGCATTCAACAAGTTTATGTTAATATTTCACATTGATATATTCATGTTCAATTTGTTTATCTAGCACACCATCGTGGCCCTCCACGTGTGTGCTTCCATCTTCACCTAATCGCCAAATAGAAGCTAGCGAGATGTATACTGAGGCAATACAAAAATTCAAGGACACGAAACGACATTTGCATCTAACTTTCAAGAGGGGGACAAGGGGACATTCACGTGCTAACATCACAAGCATACTTGGATCAGAACCTACGTTATTTGCAACCGAATATATCAAACATGGAAAGATAGATGCCATTGTTTATTATCCTTTCCAATGATAAAAATATTTATAAATCCAATGAAGTGCTCAGATTACGCAATAAACTTATTATCCACTTACAAAGCTTTTATAAAGCTGTATACTATATATGAAATCTTATTCTGTACATTACTAGAAAAATTCTGCCGCAACGCGCGGGGTATCATCTAGTATGCTCAAACTTTAAATAAGATATATAAATTTAGAATAAATGGATATCTTTACAGAATTTTCCAGAGTAGGGGGCCATTGCCCCCTACCCTAGGAAAGCTTAGCCACTGTGAATAAGTCACTTGGGCACGGTGACAAAACTTACCATCAGGTTTAGTTGTGAGATAATGCAAGGGATTATTCTGTTCTTGTGCATCATGTCCCTAATATGATGGTTAAACCCTATATCCATTTCAGGAAATGAAAATATCAATAAATGTCGGGTTTCCTATGTTTCTCTGCACAATCGGTCAGTTCATCTGCACAAGCCTTGCACAATTGTTCTGCACAAGCCTTCAGGCGCAACATCGATCTCGATCGCAGTAGCTAGGTAGTAGCCACTTGCTCGAAGAGAATGGGAGGCAAGCAAACTGTCGGCGTTGGGCACGCCATATCGGCGATGCTCAACACGGTCGGGGGCGATGTTGAGACCGCACTCTTGGTCTTTGCATTCGGGACTGGGCTCTCTGTGGGATCATTTTGCGTGTGCAAACTGATGGAGAAGTACACGAGAAGACTGGGAAGCAGGCGGAGGCAGAAGCTTGGAAGGCGAGGGGTTAGAGCTCGATAAGCTGGATCAAGAATTGTGCCCGTTGCCTGGGGTGTTGTGCCTGCAGCCTGTTTGGAATTCATGGCCAAGAGGCCGAAGAGGCTGAACACGATTTAGAGTTGGGAGCAGTTCCGGTCGCGGCGGTGGAGGCGGACCAGGAGGAAGCGGAGGGTCAGGCGGCGGAGGTGGAGGGCCAGGAGGCGGAGGAGGATGGCCAAGCGGCAGAGGTGGAGGGCCAGGTGGCGGAGGTGGAGGGCCAGGAGGCGGAGGAGGAACACCATCCAGATCTTGAGAGTTTCGAGCAGGAGGGAGACCAGGCACATGACCAGGGGCCGGAGGAGGATCACCCAGAGCTTCAGGATCAGGGGCCAGAGGAGGGAGGGCAAGCAGATGATGAGGACCAGGCGGTGGGGTCTTCGACGCCTTCGGCGGCGGGGGTTGCAACCGTTCCCGCCGTCGGGGTCTCGTTGGAGATCGAAATCAAGCCATTTGCAATTGTTGCGTCTCTCCGCATTGGTGGAGGAAGAGGCTGAAGGTGGCGATGGAGGAAGGATGAGCACTGAGTGGGGGCAGCACAGAGATTATGCCATACTACTACTATCGCTTATTATTTTTAGCCTAGTCCGTCTTTTCGATTGATGATGTGGGATATGCAGCCGGATCTGCGTTTTCATTATAATTGAAATTTAGAAGAAGAATCTGTCTAGTACTTACATTCTCAATATAAGATGGCACTAGCACAAATATATGTGCGTTGCTATGGTTTTATTTTTGAAAATAGTCAGAATTAGTACTGAAAATTTGTTATTTCCTTCGATTTAAATTATTAAATTAGCAACACTTATTATGGATCGAAGAGAGGCCTGAAAAAGAAAGATAGCACCTAACGTATGTTGTAGTGGCAAGGGGATTTTGAGAGTTACTCATGCATGAGTTTATTGTGAAATTGTGTCGAAACTGATTTCTAATTGTAACGACTTACTATGTCAACGCACAACCATGGTTGGAGAACGATTCATACATGGAGAACAACAAGCTTCGTTCTTTAGCTTGGACTGTGCGGCTCTGTTGCTTTCAAATTTGATGTTCGTATGGATAAAATTATAATGTACCAAGAACTAAGACACAGTGATCTCAAAATAGAATATTACAATTCTATAAGGTTAAAATAAATCTGCACATCTTCATAACTAAATAAGTTTTTGTAACAGCTCTACAACTGAATAATCATCTAACTAAACTGAAAATCAGTGCTCGGAAATAGGAACTCAAGCATGAGACCTCCCTACAAGAACTGTTGTATTTAAGTTGTTATTATGTTACAACTGAGATTTTTTCAGCTGTAAGTCGGTAGCAACAAGAAAAACCCTTCAAACTATTAAATTTCCTTCATCGTTTATGCTAGTCCGGAGTTTCAACATCAGTTACAAATGCAATACATCCGATGGCCCACCCGGCTGCATCAGAGCACTCGTCACACTCTACGCGACGGCCGGCAGGGAACCCCCCCGAGGTCAGGGGAGCTGCTTTACACCGACCTGGTCGGTGTGTAACAGCCACCGACCACCCCCAGGTATGTTGGGCCGGCCCAAGTTTGTTTTTCTTTTTTCCTTTCTCATTTTTTCTCCGTTTTAAATCTGAACAATTTTAAATTTGAACAAATTTCGAATTGAACGATTTTCGAATTTGAACAAATTTTGAAAGTGAACGATTTTCGAATTTGAACAAATTTCAAAACTGAACGATTTTCGAATTTGAACAAATTTCGAAACTGAACGATTTTCGAATTTGAACAAATTTCGAAACTGAACGATTTTCGAATTTGAACAAATTTCAAAACTGAACGATTTTCGAATTTGAACAAATTTCAAAACTGAACAATTTTCGAATTTGAAATTTTTCAGATTTGAACAAAAAGAAGAAAGAAAAACAAAAATAAGAAAGAAAACAGAAAAGAAAAAGGAAAAAAATAAAAAACGAAAAAAGAAACAAAAAACCGAAAAAAGACAGCGAAATGGGCCTGGCCCAAACCCGACCAGGGGGTGTGCGGTGGCCCGTAGCCACCGACCTGGTCGGTGTATAGGTTTTCCCCGAGGTCAGCCTTTCCAACCTGTGCCAAATGGGCTTTCGCCGGGTGTTTTCCCTGTAAGGCCTTGTTCGGTTTGCTCGGATTGAATCCAGACATGGATTCCACCCAGGTATGCATTGGGTTAATCCAAACACTCCACCCAAACCACAACAGCCCACGTTAACCCCTTCTCCATAATCCCTTGCATGCCTCCACTCGTTCGATTAATCCGTGCCCGTATCTCAGTTTTAGCACTAGCTTTTCTTGCGTCTTGCGTCGTGGAAATTTTTCCACACGTGTGATGATGATAATTTTTTCCAGATCTCATTAGTACAAGACGGCGGGATGGGCTGGGCTAATATTTCCGTCAGGGAGTAACCGAAGATTGAAAAGTTGGTGGTCTGGAAAAAATGCCTCGTAGGGCTGGAAAACCAGAACCAAGTCCCAATCCAGATCAATCCCTGGCTTCTAGGGATGAAACGAACGAGGCCTTAACGGGAATCAATCACCGGAAATCAATCATGGAAAAATTGCCATACAACAAAATTTACAACGGACGGGAATCCATTTACTTCCCATAAATATGCTTTCCCAGATATCAATCACGGGAATCCATTCAACGGAAGTCATATATCTTGGTATTAATTGTGAGATATGTAGAGTTTTTATTTGATAATATGTAGAGTTTAAATGTGTTTAAATGCATTTTTTCATATTTCGATATGTAGAGTTTTTATTTGATAATATGTTTGACCTTTGTAGATCATGGCCGGGGCCAAAACAGATATTGTCATTATCCATGATAATATGTTTGACCTGTAATAGTGTGCTTACTTAAAAAAAATTGAAATTTAAGAACCCGTAGGTTGTGGCTCCATTGCGTGCATATGTGAAGGTTAGAATGTTGGGCCTAGCCCGTTAAATGTTGTGGTATGACTCTTATATTTTCATCAGATAGCTTCAAGGTTCAATTTGCTTGGATTGAACAATACCCAACCAAGCATCGCAAATATCTCTTTCTTACATGTTCTATCTCCAACTTGTGACACCTACTTCTATTAAGAATTTCACTAACAATGTTTTATGTATTTGTTATGCTTATTTGTTTTATGCAGATGAGAGTTGGGGAGCTTAGTGTTTCAATTCATGAAAAAAATCGATATCCCAGTTCACGATATCTGTGATTCGAAGCAGTGGTTCTTCTATTGATTGGTTCCCTAGGAACGGGATTTGAATCATACTTCAAGAAAAAGATAAAGTATCTTCAGGTACTTCATGGATAATGACAAAAGTGCTATTCTTTGGTGATATTTCTCAAGAGTAAACTGTATTTGAGACAATGTAACACGATTGATCCAATATATTATTTATCTTACCTTAACCTGATAATTATTTTGTTGATTCTGTAAAAATATGAATGGTGGTCATATTACCAAAATGAAAACCTTACATCTTCATATGATTCAAGAGTATGAATTGGATTTTTACATTCTGAAAACTTAAAATCCAAACCACCTGGTATAAAAGCTTCATGAATTGGTGTTTATCTGAATATATATTGAGTGCAGAATTGTACCGTTATCCAGGATGCTAATTTCATTAGTGTGAAGACTACATATAAATTTGCGTGATGAAATTAATGGTATTTTTCCATTTCACTGCTTTAGGTGTTGCCAGTTAAAATTAATATTTTACTATAGGAATGGGAGTAATTTTTGAACATAAAAATAATCTGCACAATAAAACATAATTTGCACACAAAAGAATTCTCGTGATGAAGTGAATGGTATTTTTGGGCAATGATTTACAAAAATAATTTGCACACTAAAACTATAGGAATAGGAGTGTTAGTAATTATAAATATCAATGATGATCATGATAGTCCGTAATCGGTTCATATCTCTTTCCAGGTTCTTCTAGGAAGCTTGTGTGGGAAAAGTGAATAGATAAAAGCAGCATGTGCCACACATGTCTACAAGTCCTTCAAGGATCCCAGGCTCATGGCACAAATAACAACAAGATAACAACAGAAGCCCAAAAGTTGGTAGAGAAATGCAAGAACAGATAGCTAATTTAATTATGCAAATACTAATTAGATTAACTATCACATTAGTACATTACAATTAAGGAAAAAAAGTTCTATGTCATTATGTTCGCCATCGTTCGTTAGTATTTAAAGGTTCTTAATATGTGTCTTTCTTATCCATTTGGATTTCTTGATATTATGTATTTTATCGCGATGCACATGCACCATAGTAAAGATTTTAAATATGTGGAGGGGAAATAAACTTAAGATCGTGGAATGATAGCCACTTAGAGAAAGTAAAAATACTGAGATAATTGTCACAATAGGGCTATGAAATTCATGTACTGTGAACTATAAATGTCCTGGTCAATATATCTATGTATAAATTTGTTGGGACTTTAATTATTTGGGATTTCTATTTTCGTGCCCTCGGGTCGTTAGTTGTACTCAGTTTTCCCCAGCCCCTTAGTTTTTCCTCAGTTTTCCCCTCCCTCTAGTTTGAAACCCGCAGAACGAGCTCGGACGGAAGGAATCCGTTTATTTGGACGTTACGTGCCGGCGTGTTGCGCCGCGTCGTTCGTGGGGCCGCGACGTGTGGGGCCGCGTCGCGTGGGGCTGGTAGAAAGGGACCGCGTGGGACAGGACGAGAAGCGTTTGGTTGCACGTGAGCGAGAGCTGGGTTTTGTCTCTCGTCGGCCCAAATTGGCATTTTTAAGAGCACCTTTTCCCCTCTTTCTCTCTCTGTCTTTTTCACCAAATTAGTATCAAATCTAGAGAAGCTTCTATTTCTGTCTTTCTTCAATATGGCAGCAAATCTAGTAGCAAATCTCCGGGGTTATTTATGCCTTTTGGCCCTCGTTTTTTGCCCAATATGGCAGCAAATCTAGTACCAAATGTAGAAGCTAGTATATGATAAATTGACAATCGCATAATCGAAAGCTAAGTATAATACATAGGGAAACCGCATACGAGCAGCCAAAAGCAGCCAATAACGTTGTAATATACAAGACGCACGCAATGTATGGACAACAAGAAGATTAGGATGAATGAATTTGTTCTTCAGTCCTCCTCATATATTTCGTCGTTGCGCCAGCCGTGCATTACCCCAAGGAAATATTGATTGAACTCCCTCCGTCTGCAGTGTGCGGCCAATACATCCTCCAAACGGTATGGCTTGTGTTCATTTCTCATACCGTAGTTTCCTATTCTATCCACACGTTCTGGCCACTCCTCCCAGGCCTTTGTATCATGAGAGTACTCTACGATATAACCCAAATCCGTGTAGTAGATGCAGCCAGGTCGAAGTGTCGGGTACACTGCGGTGTCGACGGAGATACACCGGATATAATTCACGAAGAAGGCATTAATGCCAATGTTACCGACCGGATGGAGAGAGCGGCTCGAGTGTCCACACGGTACACCAATGGTCTGCCCGCCAAAGCCACGCCGACCAACAACACAAGCAGCAGATCACCATCCGACTTCACGAGGTAGAACTTCGATGTCCAAGTTCTGGAAATGAAATTAGTGTCTCCATCTTGACAGAGTGCTCGTGCGCTGCTGCAACCGTACATTGGTGCACACTATTCTTCCGTGCTCTAAATTGTCCACGACTAGTGCATACGGTTCACCATTGAACGGTGTAATGCAACGCGGACAATGGTTCTTCATCGAAAATCTGTTTTCCCAATCTTTATCTATATCCTTAGTTGGAGTGCTCTCATCGACCCAACCAATTTCCGACGGGTAATGTGCGGTAACGAAGACCATAGTCGGGGATTTGATCACAGACGACCGATTTCAGGAAAATAGATGGCATCCGCGCCTCAAACATAGTGTATTTCTTTGTGAGTGGGTTCAGAAGCCGTATCTTGTGCGGCGGGTTCTTCTGGGCAAGCACGATGACGCCACGGCAAAATCCGACGAAGTAGTATCTGGGCAAGCACGATAACATTCAGCACTAAGATGTTTAAGATTGAAAATAAAGAGGTAGATATGGAGGAAGTTGAACCTTGTATGAACTTCCGATAGATCTATGGTGACGTAGCGTGATGTGCCGAGTTGGAGGAAGGTGAACACAGCGACGTGTGGAAGGGCGTGGTCTAGCATGATCCATTCGTCCAAGTGCACGTCGGGCTCAGGCAAACCTGAGCGCCAATTTCTACGGACTTGCCTCATGGCGGAGTACGTGTCGGCGTACTCCTCGTTCGCCGAGCAAGCATTCGCCGATCCGGTGAAGTGGTCCATCAGCCGAGAGAGAGGCCCGGTTCACGGAGGAGCCGCGCTTGGATGCGCCGCCCTCGGAGGCGACGCGCTCGGCGGCGACTGGCTCGGCGGCAACGGGCTCGGCGGCGACTGGCTCGGCGGCGACGGGCTCGGCGGCGACTGGCTCGGCGGCGACGGGCGCGGAGGCGACGGGCTCGGAGTTGACGGGCTCGGAGGCGACGGCCGCCGGCGCATTCTTCTTCTCCATCGCCGGCGAGGGTAGCGTGCGTACGGCGGTTGGGGTTTTTTCGATTTGGAGAAGTTGATGGGACGTGAGAGGGGTGGTTTCGTGCGTGAGCGAGAATGAGACGACCGTGTGCGAGAGGGAGGGAGGGAGGGGCTTACGCGTCCTAAATGCGACCCGCGTCCTACGCGTCCACTATTTGCACGTCCGCACCGCGACACGCGTCAACAATGGCACGTCTTCCACTTCGCACCGCAACACGCGTCCTCGAGTCTAACCCCGGAAATTTAGATATACTCAGGTATACCCTCGAGTCATATACTAGCATTTTTTGTGTGCTCAGCTTTTCTCCTCGAGTGCTAATACTGGCTAGTGCAATATACTCAGTTTTACCCTCAAGTGGCTGGTCAACGAGAGAGTCAACAAATGGGATTAACTAGTTAAATGAGTTATTTAATGTGCAAAAAAATCCGAAAAAGAGTGGCACTTACTCATGGAGTCTTTACCACAAATTGCCACTTCTCAAATCATAGATAAATCATAGATAAATCAAGTTTCACCACAAATTGCCACTTCTCAAATCACCTAGTAGCTATGAAGGTGCATGGTTTTCCATAATAAGCCCTACCCAAAACAGACTTTCCCCAAAACATACTTTGTCTAAATGAGGCCACAATTCTCACACTGATGTATATTGGTATTGCAAATAGTTTGAGGTAGGCCAAGATGGGTTTCATTGTACAAAACACGCATTTTCCATTTTTTAAATCTCATATTTGAATCCCTTAGTCTCGTTTACTACTCACTTGCCCTTGGTTTCTTGATACTACTCAGCTTTGCCCTCTCCCTTCACAAACTCTCACGGACGCCCAACATTGCCCCGATTGGTCTAGCCCATGTCACGCGGATCATGCCCGCCGACCGTTGATCGTATGATCTAACGGGCAGGATAACCCCTATCTCTCTCTCTGGTCGGGGCCACCACCCTCTCTCTCTCTCTCGTCGGTTAGCTTCCACACTCTATGTATGCGAAAGGGCGGTTACCTAGTACGCTAAAGTTTGGTTTTCTGCATTATTTTTCACGAGCTAAATTATAAACTCTTTTTAGGCATTACTTTTCACGCAAAAAATGATAAACCATCACCGATTTGTTGTAGCCATTACTTTTCACGCAAACAATGATACACCATCACCCATTTCTTGTAGCCATGCATTACTTTTCACGCAAAAAATGATAACCATCACCGATTTTGTTGTAGCCATTACTTTTCACGCAAAAAATGATACACCATCACCCATTTCTTGTAGCCATTACTTTCAACGCAAAAAACGATAAACCATCACCGATTTTGTTGTAGCCATTACTTATCACGCAAAAATATGATACACCATCACCCATTTCTTGGACCCATTACTTATGACGCAAAAAATGATACACCATCACCCATTTCTTGGACCCATTACTTATGACGCAAAAAATGATACACCATCACCCATTTCTTGTACCCATTACTTTTCACGCAAAAACGATAAACCATCACCGATTTCTTGTAGCCATTACTTTTCACGCAAAAAACGATAAACCATCACCGATTTCTCGTAGCCATTACTTTTCTTTTAGACTAGTCATAGTGGAGAGTAACATAGAGTAGTAACATGCACATGTTACTACTCTATGTTACTACCTTCATAGTGGGAAGTAACATATGTGTAGTGTCATGCAAAGCCATATTAATTAGGTTGTAGACTCATCTAATCTTGGAAAATGTGATGTTATGGTAACATAGCTCTATGTTACTACCCAAGTTACTCCCACTATGAGTAGTCTTAGGCATTACTTTTCACCGTAAAATGATAAACTAGTCAACATAGTCCGCATTACTTTTTTTGTTGAGATATATACCCCCACAACGGTCGTCTCCTCCTTAATTAATTTATTGTGTATAAACCCCCACAACGGTCATCTCCTCCTTATTTTATTGTGTAAACCCCTACAACGGTCATCTCTCCCTTATAAACACCCACACGGCCATCCCTTGTGTCAATAGGTTCTGCCTCTCTCTTCTTCGTTCACATACACTTTATCCATTGCCATGGCTTCCACGTCTCGGACGCGGACCGGAAGGGGAAGGGGAAGGGGAAGGGGAATGGGAAGTGGATCATCATCATTGCCACCACCACCGTCAACACTGCCATTGATCATAGAGGAGTTCTTCATCGTCGTCTATGAAGACCCTTTGGTCAAGAAGGTACGTACGCGTTCCCACATATATGATGCATGTGATTAATTATGGGCATGTTCTAAAAAACCTTTAATTTCAAGGGTTCCCTAATTTCAAACGATCGGCGCTCGATCTCTTTGCAGGAACTCCCAAAAAATTTGCGGACTATCTTGACGGCAAGGAGCCAGCTAAGGTGTATCTCGCGAGCAGCTGACCGCGGTCCTCGTCTCCGGACCGTGGAGGTCCTATTTGACGGACAAGGCCGGATGTACCTCGACAAGGGCTGGGAGAAATTCGCCATCGCGCACGGTGTGGATTTCGGCTGGTTCGTACACTTCAAATATGAAGGCGATGATGTGCTCACGAGTGAAGGTGTTTGACGGAACAATGTGCGGGAGGTACTACTACTCGGACGACGAAGATACCGATGATGAAAGCGACGACGACGTGAAGCCATGCATCCATCCCCTTTAGATAATTAAGGGGATCATGACCAAGAATATATATGTAGCTTCATATGCATCGATTTAGAGATCTAGCTATTTTCTATATATTATGCATGTAAAAAATAATATCGCATTTCCACTATTATTCGAGCACCACATCCTCGCCGCCACCTGCTAGGTCAACGCCGGGATGCACAATGTTTAGCATAAAAGTCACTTTAGATTAAGCTGCGAAAATAGTCACCTGCCATGGGCCGAGGCGGCCCCTACGGAGCGGCTCTATATTATATTCTCTAAATAAAATAGACGACCACAGCGGTCATTGATCGCGGAGGCCCCACAGAGCGGCAATATATAATTTACTATAAATAAATAGACGACCCACTGGTCATTGGCTGCGGCAGCCCCATAGAGCGGCCCCATTTGTCATTGGCAGCACCGCGTATACAATCGATAAATAAAACGGCCCACGCGTCGGCGGTAGATGGATCCACCCGTCAGCACGAGACGGTCAGCGAGGAACCGACCTCACGGTAACGGTAAGGCCTCGACCCGACGGCAACCCGCGTCTTCGATGGGTTTCAAACTAGAGGGAGGGGAAAACTGAGGAAAAACTAACGAGCTGGGGAAAACTGAGTACAACTAACGAAGCAGGGGCACGAAAATAGAAATCCCTAATTATTTATGTAGAAAGAAGGGGATACAATGTAATATATATTCTAGGTTTAGAGGCAACAAAATGAGAGAACACCAAAGTGTGCATTGCATTCATGCATAGAAAATCCGGGGAATTTTCACGCTTTTAAATAAAACTTACCACAGTAACTGAAGTTTCACTTGACTTGCTGGAATTGAAGTAGATCATCAAGTCAAGCGCTATAAACTTCACTGTGATCTTTGCTAAAACCTGTTTTGGGTAGAGATGATTTGATCTATGGGCTAGATCAAATGGAATTAGTTTTACAACAAACCACACCTTAAGTAAGGGTCAACTACAAGATCTTATAAAGGATCCCAACATGACATTCCTTACAACTACACATGAATAATTATTCAACTATAAATCAAAAGAACACAATTAATTGAGAAAATATTCTTTACTTATTTTTTCCATGTCTTTTACTAAATAAATATGCCTACCATGAGTCACATGGTATATCTTTTGAACTACAAGACTTGAATCCATGTCAAGGACATTCCTACTAGTTCTTTATTAAACCTTGACCATTCCAACCTTGTTTCCCAACTCATTCCATTAAACCTTAGAAAAAGGAGAGAACCATTCATAGGTTTATATTATCAATTGGGTAGAACCTAGTTTAATATTCAAACCCTATCTATGTGAGGTAAGCCATTAATATTAATTAATGCATAAGGAGTACAAGTCAAGTACTAAACCCTACTTGACCTAGCTAATACTTGATAGTCAGTAAGAACCTATTCCTCTAGTTATTATAGAGAGGCAAGTGTTGTGATCATTACAACTTGGTAATGATCATAAACCCTAGAGGAACCCTACCTATCCCAAGAACTCAAGATACATGTGCACACTCAAGGATATGGACCAATACTTGATCTTGGAGAAGAGAACCATGATTCACTGATGAATTGTTATAAGGCCAATACTTTTATCATTACAAATTGGGTAATGATCATAAACCCTAAGAACCTAAGTGAATGTGATGAGAGGAATAATAAAGAGAGATTAGTGAGGAATAGTTGATCAGGTATAATGCATGATCTTACCTTGTAAATTTAGATGATAAGTTAAAACTTTATATGTGATCAATAGATCTCATTCTTCTCATGAATTAATAAGTAAATCACTAGTAGTTAACCAAACCATTTCTCATGCCTAGTGTGGTGGAGTAATGGAATAAACTCAAACCTTGTTTATCCAAACATTTGAGCTAACCTAGCATTGCTTTGATACTAGAATTCTAACTAAGTGAGGAGGATAACCCTAGCCAATTATACATAACCCTAGCTATTGCTCATATTCTAATTCTAGTTGTGTATCACTTGGGTGATCACTACTAAAACCCTAGAACATATTAGAAGACCAATCCAATTAAGTATCACTTTGGATTATAAATAGAACCTTTCCATGCCTCATGCCTATTTTATACTTCAAATAGTGAAGCATCACTAAAACCCTAAACCTTTCACATAGAATCCACTTCAAATAAAATAGTATGTCCTAACTTGTGTATCATGGATCACAAGCATGAACCAAGCCAAATATACCTAAAGATTAATTGTCATTTGGTGAGTAGAGTGAACCAATATTCAATTCTATTTACATTCCAAGGAACTTGTTTAGCTAACCAAATAAAGTAACGTTCTATAAAATAGAATTTCCTTAGCAAGTGAATTAACCATAATGAGCTTAGGATCTATTTAAATAATTCAAGTTAGTGATTTGCTAAGCAAGATTGTTTAACATAGAGTTAAGCCAACCACTTTCCTTAAACCATTAGAAATAATTTTCACATAAAATTATGATCCAATCCATCCTCATTACCATTTATTTTAAACTCTAGCCATAATTAAATTATATGTGAGTAATCACTATGGTTAAGCACTTGCAAAATAGAATATGTTCACCATGCACATGTTCTAAAATTTAAAGCATTTAAACAGGTTTGATTTATAAATTTAAAAGCAATTGAGTTGTACCCTAAAATTCATATCTATTTGAATTTTTAACTTGTGCCTCATAAGAACCAAAATTAATAATATTATAAAATGGTTGGTTAAAAACAAAACAATATAGTGAGTATCATTATCAAATTGTTATTATATTCAAATAATTTAGAACCTGCAAAACAACTCAGAAATCAAATTTGAATACAACCCAGAATATAAAAACAGAAAATAGAAAAGAAAACAGAAAATAGAGAGAGTGAGGCCTTACCTGGCAGGCCGCAGTAGCCCGAAGCCAACCCAACAACAGCCCAACTCCACGGCCCAGTCCAGCCCACGGCCTCGTACCGCTTCGTCGCTGGTGATACGCGTAGATGTACACGTCCGTTGGGAACCCCAAGAGGAAGGTATGATGCGTATAGAAGCAAGTTTCCCTCAGTATGAAACCAAGGTTTAATCAAACCAGTAGGAGCCAAGAAGCACGTTGAAGGTTGATGGTCGCGAAATATGATGCGGCGCAACACCAGGGATTCCGGCGCCAACGCGGAACCTGCACAACACATCCAAAGTACTTTGTCCCAACGAAACAGTGAGGTTGTCAATCGCACCGGCTTGCTGTAACAAAGGATTAAACGTATCGAGTGGAAGATGTTTGCAAAGAAAATAGTAAAACACAATTGCAATAGATTGTATGCTATGTAAAGAATAGGACCGGGGTCCACAGTTCACTAGAGGTGTCTCTCCCATAAGATAAAAGCATGTTGGGTGAACAAATTACAGTCGGGCAATTGACAAATAGAGAAAGGCATAACAATGCATACACATGATATGATAAATATAGTGAGATTTAATTGGGCATTACGACAAAGTACATAGACCGCCATCCAACCGCATCTATGCCTAAAAAGTCCACCTTCAGGTTATCATCCGAACCCCATTCGGTATTAAGTTGCTAAGCAACGGACAATTGCATTAAGTATGGTGCGTAATGTAATCGACAACTACATCCTTAGACATAGAATCAATGTTTTATCCCTAGTGGCAACAGACACATCCACAACCTTAGAACTTTCCGTCACTTGTCCCGCATTTAATGGAGGCATGAACCCACTATCGAGCATAAATACTCCCTCTTGGAGTTAAGAGTAAAAACTTGGCCGGAACCTCTACTAATAACGGAGAGCATGCAAGATCATAAACAACACATAAACAATAGATTGATAATCACCATAATCATAGTACTCTCTATCCATCGGATCCCGACAAACACAACATATAGTATTACGGATAGATGATCTTGATCATGTTAGGCAGCTCACAAGATCCAACAATGAAGCACAACAAGGAGAAGACGACCATCTAGCTACTGCTATGGACCCATGGTCCAGGGGTGAACTACTCACTCATCACTCCGGAGGCGACCATGGCGGTGTAGAGTCCTCCGGGAGATGAATCCCCTCTCCGAGCAGGGTGCCGGAGGCGATCTCCTGAATCCCCCGAGATGGGATTCGCGGCGGCGGCGTCTCCGGAAGGTTTTCCGTATCGTGGCTCTCGGATGCGGGGGTTTCGCGACGGAGACTTTAAGTAGGCGGAAGGGCAACGCGGGGGGCACACGAGGTGCCCGGGGGTAGGGCCGCGCGGCCGGGGCACGGGCCGCGCCGCCCTGTCCCCCGGCTGCCTCGTGGCCCCACTTCGTTATCTCTTCGGTCTTCCGGAAGCTTCGTGCAAAAATAGGACCCCGGGCGAAAGTTTCGTCCAATTCCGAGAATATTTCCTTACTAGGATTTCGAAACCAAAAACAGCAGAAAACAAGCAATCGGCTCTTCGGCATCTTGTTAATAGGTTAGTTCCAGAAAATGCATAAATATGACATATAATGTGCATAAAACATGTATGTATCATCAATAAAGTAGCATGGAACATAAGAAATTATCGATACGTTGGAGACGTATCAGCTGGCGTGAAACAAAACGAGGGCATCGTCTTCCTCCACGGTGTCGACAGTGTAGAGAAGAACGACGGCCACGTCCTCACAGCCGATAAGGATGCCCCGGACGCCGCAGAAGGTTCTAGAATTCCACCCTATCGTCCTCGCGTCCGTCTCATCCACTTCTCGCCAAGATTCGCGCCCAGATACGACCATGGTCGCCATTTGCATCCCGGCCATTGCCGCCGGTGAGATACCGAAATAGACCTCACCTCGCTCTATAAATATGCCTGGAGCTTCTCCAGGAAACCCTGGAACCTCGCCGCCCATCCATTCCCTCTCAGTCGCCCTCTATCCCTCGCGTTCTTCCACTTTGTGTCGCCGGTGTCGATGAAGAACTCGACGGAGGAAGCCACCCCAAGCTCGATTGAGCGGTCCAGGAGAAGCGCCTGGACTCAAGGATCATCAAGGTGAAGCCCATCGTCCAAGGGGAGCTCGGGATCAAGCCAATTTTGAAGTTCCCTTTCGGTGTACTGCGGAGCTATCAGCGAGGTGGAGCTCGTTGCCGGGGCACCATCTTCAACGGCGAGCATCCCTACGCGTCGAGGGTGAGCTTGCGCATCTCAGGAGCCCTTAATTGCATCATTTTATCAACCGTAGCTCGATTTAGAAATTTGGCCGGAGCCGCCGCCACAGATGGTGGTCGCCGGCGATGCTCCGGTGAACCCCTGAGCATGACAAGACCACCATCGTGACCAGTGAGTCGAGGGGATTCGTTTAGTGTAAACCGCGCGTCCAGGGGTGCCGTTAATCGGCGGCGCCGTTTCCGTCTGGTCGCCGGCGTCAAGACGCCGGCGAAGCTGACGTGGCCAGTAGCTCCCACGCGTGGCTGTTGACTAGTCTTCGCCAACGTGGCGGTCGACGTGGCCTTGACCCCACTAGCCAGTGACTCTAGCTAGGGTGTGAATCGGTACATATAGCATTTTCCATTTAATTCAAAATAAGAAAATAGCTGAAACTTTGCAGAAATAGATAAAATTCCTTTTAGCTCAGAAAAATATAAATAATATATCAAAATTCTCACAAAAATAAACTCTATTCAAATAAAAAATAAAATAAAAATGTGTGTCAAAATAAAAATTCACTTATTTTTATCTTTATTAATTATGTCATTCCGATTGTTTCAAAAACAATTTGAATTCAATAAATAGTTAAGTTTCAACGGTCAAAAAAAATAGTAAAGTTTCAAAATTAAATTTTAACTATTCAGTAACTAAGTAAAATGTTAAGATTAATTTTCTTTATCATAATTGCATCCACTTAAATATTAGTGATAATTCATAAACTCTAATTTGCAAATTGCTACTTTCCATTTTCTTTAAATGATAATAAAACAAGAAAACACTAAAGGCTAATATTATTTTGGTAATTCAAAACTTGTTTACTTAAACATCTTTAGTTAAAAATTTAATTATCTTAAAACCTAATAAAAATTGTTAAACCCTAGTTTTTAATTAAACCTAATTAGGAGTTACCCTAATTTATTAATTATTGTGAAAATTAATAAAATGTCAAACCATTATTAATTTTGTTTCCAAATAATTAGTTACCACACCTTTATTGTCAATTATTAATTTAATAATTGTATCATAATTTAGAAACCCTAGTTCTAATATAAGTAAAACCTTGATTTCATTATTTTATGTGCTCATCCTAAATAGTTGCAATCCTAAAACCCTAGGGGTTTAGCCCAAATGATTATATAAGCTTCATCTATACCTATAGAACCCTAATTAGAAACAAATGCATGCATAATCATGATCTACTAAATTAAAACAAAATCATTTCACATGTGGTTATCATTTCATGTCTTTATTTTTGCTTAACACCTATATGATGCAACTAGTGTCACTTAGGAGAAAACCCTAGCTTGTTAATTGGATTAGTGCCATTGATCACCACTTTTATATACCACACCATTGAAATCAACCTTAATCATCATCATTTAGTAGAACCATAATGATCAACCCTAACACCAACCTTGTGAAGTAATTCACATGACATGCTCCTATTCCACTAAACCCTACTTAAGGATCATAAGCCACCTAGCTTAGAAACCCTTAGTGATTACTTAGTGAATTAAATAGGAAGATATAGTAAACCCTAACTCATAGCATCACCTTGAACCATCTTTTGATATGATGTCTAGGAGAAACCATAGTAATAAACCCACCAAGACTTGCTGCATATAGACCCATTCCAACTAAGAGCCAACTAGTCTCTAATAGTAAACCCTAGAAGTAATAGCTCCTATTTAAAGTAGTTCTTATTCTTATTAACATGTTCTTCAAAAGTTATTCTTTTGAAGTATAATATAAGTAATCATCAACAATGCACTATAGGACGTAAAACTGACAACTACTCTTTACTTAATACGCGACCATTATTCCTTTGTGTGTATGATTGTTATGATGCTTTATATTCCCTGTTTATGAGATCAATATAACCAAACCCTAATAAGAACCTTGTTTGTGAACCATTCTAAAAGTGCAACACACCCTAAAGAAATCTTTACAACTTATCAATCCTAAATCGTCGAGGTTAGGTTACGCTCGGGACGATTGCATTTCATACTATGCATTATAGCATCTTTGCCAGTTCTTTAAACATTGTCCTTACCGGACGATGATGGTATTTCAGAATTTGGCGTTATCACCTATCGAAGCTTTTGCCTTCATAATCTTGCAGTCAGGAAAGGCAAGTTCATCGCTTGCTCATGTCATTTGATTATTTTTATCAAATTATATGCAAAGTACTATACTTAGCACTCCTGCATTGAAAAGCAAAATATTATTTTACAATTATGAATATGACTATGTGGTGGGCAATGGAACCATGGTATGTGTTGATATGGTGGAGGTTCCATTGCAAGGGTACTATTCATCTAGGATTAAGTACCAATGCCGTCCAGTGATTCTAGCGCCATACATATCACGTTGACCATAAGATCTATAATGGCTCTGGGGAAGCCAACTGTATCTTTTCCCTCCTGCACGCCAACAGACTTGATAGAGCCTGGCGGGGTGTTGGGAGAACACTGCCATAGGTTGGGAAATCCTTTTAAATCCCCATCCGTGTGGATGAGCGGCTCTACCGTCTATGAAGGATTGTCCATAGTACACCGGGGGTAAAGCCGTATGATCGGGAGATGTCTACCGGTGGTGTACGGATGGACAAAAGGGTTGGTTTGCAGGGTCGCGGAGAAGGCGGTGTGGGCTTGGATCTTAGACCTGGCCTCACACCAAGGAAGTGTGGACGGGAAAGTTAACGCCTGGTTGGCAACAAGGATAAGGTCTCTTATGGGAAAAGTAACGCACCTCTGCAGAGTGTATTGAATTGTGACTGTCACTCCCTGTTCCGGGAAGGGAACTGCGAACGCGGCAGGAAAGGAACTCCATGAAGTTCTAGTCAACCTGTGAAGACTGACGGCCATAGTTTTCAGAATAAAATAAACCTTTTGAAGAAATGTTTATGAAAACTTGCATTCGCCTATGACTTTCTGGTCTGTGGCTGTAGCTAGTGCATGATACACGTATTTCCTAATATGAACTTGTTGAGTACGCTCGTACTCATCCCACTCTTAAATCCCCTGCTTAGCTATGGAGGCACCGGAGGATAAACTACCGTGGAACTCGAAGACAAAGGAGTCAACTGCAACAAGATGAAGAATCCAAGCAAAGAAGTCAATAAAGTCAACTGCTGCAGCAACTAGAGGGGAAACTTAGACTAGTAATAGAAGGGAGCTTTTCCCTAATCCTAGCACCTAAGTAGCTAGATTTCTATAGCAAGCCTAGTAGCTCTTAAGCTTGAGTTAGAAATAAGTTAGACTTCGAGTCGTTCTTCTGGAGCTTTATTTAAAGTTTTACCTCACTGTAAAGTAGGAGGCTGTGTTGATCTTCTGTAAACAGCTTGTGTATCCTTCTATAGATATACCTTGGACTCGCATATGTTTCTGTTGTACCACTCTGAGGAATGTAATATGAGTGGAACGGTGTTTCACTTGTGTTATGTCAACGACTTGTGTACTACACCATGCAGTGGTACGCTGGGTCACCGCATATAAGAACAAGAGAAAATAATCATGAATAAATATAAAACAACCAAAAAGTGGACATTAAAGTTCCCAAAAATAAGTTGTCTCATTTATTAAAAATCCCCCAAAGTCAAGATAATATAAATACAGAAATTCATGGAAAAGCAGAATTGGGATTTATCTAAATCAAATTTGTTGTTTGTTCAATTTTTGAAATTTTTAGGTTTACAAAGTAGAGGGACAACTAAAACATGTTGCTGATAGTTACTCATATAAATTGCTACTTCACTTAGAAACAAGGAACAAATTAAACAACAAAGGTAATGTTAAATAGTTATTCAAACATCATGTCATGCTCTTGAGTAACCGAAACTATATACTCCTTCTCAACATCATGTTGGTGTTGTCATTGAATTGTTAATTAAAGTTGTGTCTTCTATCACATTTCTTCAACAACAATGAACCCACATCATGTTTACATGTATAACAAGAAAAGAAATTTCGAGAGGCCGTAGCAACGCACGGGCATTCAACTAGTATTTTCTAGTAACAACTTAAATACAACAGTTCTTGTAGGGAGGTCTCATGCTTGAGTTCCTATTTCTGAGCACTAATTTTCAGTTTAGTTAGATGATTATTCAGTTGTAGAGCTGTTACAAAAACTTATTTAGTTATGAAGATGTGCAGATTTATTTTAACCTTATAGAATTGTAATATTCTATTTTGAGATCACTGTGTCTTAGTTCTTGGTACATTATCATTTTATCCATACGAACATCAAATTTGAAAGCAACAGAGCCGCACAGTCCAAGCTAAAGAACGAAGGTTGCTACCACATGGTTGTACGTTGACATAGTAAGTCGTTACAATTAGAAATCAGTTTCGACACAATTTCACAATAAACTCATGCATGAGTAACTCTCAAAATCCCCTTGCCACCACAACATATCTTTCTTATTCAGGTCTCTCTTCGATCCATAATAAGTGTTGCTAATTTAATATAAATCAAAGGAAATAAGTAATTTTCAGTACTAAATTTTGACTATTTTAAAAAATAAAACCATATAAAGGCACGGGTATTTGTGCTAGTGCAATCTTATGTTGAGAATGTAAGTACTAGATAGATTCTTCTTCTAAATTTCAATTATAATGAAAACACAGATCCGGCTGCATAGCCCACATCATCAATCGAAAAGACGGACTAGGCTGAAAATAATAAATGATAGTAGTAGTATGGCATAATCTATGTGCTGCCCCCACTCAGTGCTCATCCTTCCTCCACCGCCACTTTCAGCCTCTTCCTCCACCAATGCGGAGAGACGTAGCAATTGCAAATAGCTTGATTTCGATCTCCGACGAGACCCCGACGGTGGGAACGGTTGCAACCCCCACCGCCGAAGGCGTCGAAGAACCCACCGCCTGGTCCTCATCATCTGCCTGCCCTCCCTCCTCTGGCCCCTGATCCTGAAGCTCTGGGTGATCCTCCTCCCGCCCCTGGTCATCTGCCTGGTCTCGCTCCTGCCTGAAACCCTCAAGATCTGGCTGGTGTTCCTCCTCCGCCGCATGGCCCTCCGCCTCCGCCGCCTGGCCATCCTCCTCCGCCTCCTGGCCCTCCGCCAAGGGTGGAGCCAAGATGAGAATTGAGACGGGAGGAAAATGTGCTTATTGAAGAAAAAATATTTTTTAAGTGGGGGCAAACCTCTATTTAAGCTAGACTTTACAGAGAGATTAAATATTTAAGTGGGGGGGGGGGAGCTTCCCCCCTTGCCAATAGGCTAGATCCGCCCATGCCCCTCCGCCTCTGCCGCCTGGCCCTCCGCCTCCTCCTGGTCCGCCTCCGCCGCCGCGACTGGAACTGCTCCCAACTCGAAATTACGATTAGTATATCGGGAGAGTTGACATTAATGTCTTCCTCTACGGACAGCGTGCTTCTGGAAGACAAGCTCCCTCTGTCGTGGCTTACAGGTTGTGCTACTTGAAATTTGATTCTAAATTTAACTAAAAAATAGTATAAGTTATATGACACAAAAAAAATACCGCTGAATTCTTCTTGAAAGAAGTTCTGCGTAGACTTTTGCCTCACCTTACTATTAACTAAGAAGAATAGAATATCCGGAAGTGGTTTTTGGCTCATTGAAGCATATGCTTCCTCTATTTTTAGATGCATCTTAAACCCATTTTAAAGTATAAAAAAATTGAATAAAGAAATCGTACGTACATCTTCTCGTGCTACACGCCCACAATATAGGATCATGAAAATTTAACTAGTTAACTTGTCATATGGTGTGGGTAAAAAAGATAAAATTCGATAATAAAAATAAGGCTTCTCGCAAGATATTTTTTCGTTTTTTTACATAGATCACAAAAAATATCGTTGTTTTTCTGCGAAACTTGATGAACACATGTATATTGTGGAGATGTACATGTAAAAGTTTTATCAAAATAATTCAACATTTCAAAAAATAATTTTTTAGCAGAGGGAGCGTATACACTCGGGGCTGAATTGAATTTTCGTGTCCTGGTTAACTAGTGAAAATTGGGTATAAACCATCACATGTATCCAATAAGTGTTGTCATGCTGGCACATGATAAACTCAACCAACGAGGAGCTCTCGCTTCATCGACTAGACAACTCTTACTCTAGCGACAAGCATGCAATAAAAAAACATTTGGCTTGGGTCGACCATGCCGGCGCAACCGAGGGCTCTCTCTTGTAGTCATCATCACCAAAGCTTTTTTTTGCAGCTTTGAATGTACAACCACAAGTTACACACAAAAAACCCCTCGAACACGTTGGGAGGAAGCCACTAGCAAAACTTGACCACTGCCTAGCTCTTGCCACCCTTATCATCCCTGAAAGAGTATGGAGCCTCATGCGTGATTTTGTTAACTAATTACAATTTCTATGGAAAAAATATTTGCATTGATATATACTTGAAGGGTTTGTCCTTAGTCAGTGAGATGATGACCAAGATGATATTCATGGTGTGATCCAAAGAATAGTCATATGAGAGTTTAGCCTATTGGAAGCATGTCTTGAAAAATATGGTTGTCTGAGTATATCTTCAACACATTATCATTACGAGTAAACAAAAATATTGTTTCATGATGATCAAGTCGAAGCACAAGTTCAAGTGAGCATCTAGAATAGGTTGTTGGAAAATTAGGCACAATTTCCATGATTAATTCCAGAATATAAAACATGATGACAGCAACTACTAACATGTGAAACTCGAACATACTAGGTGCATTAATCAACATGAGTAGCAGCAGCACAAACGATAAAGCATCCATCGCTAAACAGATCGAGATATGTCGCACGTACCGATCTGGTGGAGGTGGCGGTGGAGGTGTAGCAGATGATGTCGCAGCAGTAACGTTGTTGATGACAACGTTGTTGACGACAGGGACGACGGGTCGAAGTAGACGGCGTTGAAGACGACGGAAGGCAGCACCGCCCGACTTGGACGGAAGACGACCCGTGATGAAGAACTTGAGCAGTCGCGCAGAGCGCTTCCCAAAAATCTAATTCGCCCTCTCCCATACAGGATCGCAAGGACGAGCGGTTCCGGAGACCTGCTCTCCCGTTTGCCGATGCACGTCGGCGCGCGGGATGGAGTAGGCTACGATGGCGGCGCAAGCAGAGAGAGGTGGAAACCCTAACTCGTGTATTCGGTGTGTTTCTGCGGTAGCCGGGCAAGAGATTATATAGGCTCGGGAAATCCTAGGCAACGTGGGCCACGCCCACGTCGCACGAACGTTTCGAGTCGGTTACAGATAGCCCACGATCCGGGAGCGACCCGAACCGACTAACTGTGACGCGTCCGTCTAGAACTCTGTTCGTTTTCCTGAGCTGCAAAAAGTAAGGAAAGTCTCAGCTCGAGGCTCAATCCACTCACCACGAGCGCGGCGCCCGTCGTGATGAGTCGAGACGAGCGAGCGAGGAGGAGGAGGAGCGCGCGTGTAGCACTCCTATTCTCACTCACTTACTAGTGGTGAAACAACCCACCTTATAAGGTGGTCTAACTTCCTCCCAACTTTCCATGTGGGACTAAACTTCCCACCTCTTGCCACTCACTAGTGAGCTGCCACCAACTTGGGCTCAAACTCACAAGGCTGCCACTATGTGGGCTTTGAGATTTATAGGGAAAACTGAAATCTAATTTGGGCCACTAAAAGTGGGCCCAATATTTCAACAATCCCCCACCAGATCTCAAATCCCCATTTAGAGATTTACCAATACTCGTTGCTTGTTTATATACCAGTATTTCAGGGGAGACTGTTAAGTTGAACTTCCGCCTAGAACCTTAAGCTACATCCATTCACACTTGAACAATGGACTAAGCCTTGAATTGCAAGTTTTGCGTGAACATGGTTTCACTCAAAGTCATGACCAGTACATGGCTGCCAGTAGCCTACCCCGCGGGTGAAGCATATGCGTCATACTTCATGGTCTCTTCATGAGTTTACTAGAGATCACCCAAATCTCATAGATTGCGATGTTTAACAATCGGACTCATATAGGTGTGTTATTTCAAGAATGCTCTGTAGGACAGCATCTTTGCTATAATAGCCAACATAAACACATTAAGGCTTGTCGCCAACCTGCCTTACAGCAGTTGAGAGTTGTGCATCTTCACATAGAGAGGGTTACATAATACTCTCCTCAATTAAACCACTAGTTTGTTCTTCCCAGGTCCTAATTCACGGGATCTCCGATCACAAAGGTTAGGTTACCACTATGGTGTAACATCAACGGGTCTCAAACCCATCTCTCTCGATGCACTTTCTATCACATTACGTGATAGTCCCTTTGTAAAGGGATCTGCCAGGTTTTTGTCTGTTTGAATATATGTAACAGTTATTACTCCGGAGTTTCGCAATTTCCTGATAGACTTCAAACGTCTCTTGACGTGTCTTGATGACTTCGCGTTATCCTTAGAATTGTTCACTTTGACAATTACGAGTTTGATTGTCACAATTCAAAAGGATTGCCGGAACAGGTTTTTCAACCACAGGCAAGTCCATCAAGAGCTCACGCAACCATTCCGATTCAACGATGGTTGTGTCTAAAGCAGTAAGTTCTGCTTCCATAGTTGACCTCGTCAATATGGTTTGCTTGCAAGATCTCCATGACACTGCGCCACCTCCAAAGGTAAATACATACCCACTTGTGGCGTACAGATCAGCTACATCAGAGATCCTATTTGAATCACTATATCCTTCAAGCACAGCTGGGTGCCCTGAATAGT
The DNA here is from genome assembly GCF_022539505.1 of Lolium rigidum. Lineage (NCBI taxonomy): Eukaryota > Viridiplantae > Streptophyta > Magnoliopsida > Poales > Poaceae > Lolium > Lolium rigidum. Next base: position 389,973,189 of record NC_061510.1, read on the forward strand.
GAATACCATAACTCATTGTACCACATAGGTAGCGCATGACCCTATCAAGTGCATGCCAATGATCAGTACCCGGGTTTGACATGAACCTACTCAACTTGCTAACAGCAAAAGAGATGTCGGGTCTAGTCGCGCTCGCTAAGTACATGAGTGAGCCAACGATCTGAGAATATCTCAATTGATCTATGGCGATTCTCCGGTTCTTGCGTAATGTCACACTGGGATCATAAGGTGTTGAAGAAGGCTTGCTATCAATATAGCCGAACCGGCTCAAGATCTTCTCAACATAATGGGATTGCGTTAAAGTAATCCCACCCTCGTTCTTAATCAGCTTGATGTTCAGAATCACATCGGCTTCTCCCCGCATCTTTCATATCAAAGCTCTTTGACAAGAAAGACTTGACCTCGTGTATTACTTTCATGTTTGTACCGAAGATCAGAATATCATCCACATACAAACATAATATAACACCTTCGCCCCCACCATGGCGATAGTAAACGCACTTGTCAGCCTCATTGACAACAAAGCCTACAGAAGTTAAAGTCCTGTCAAACTTCTCATGCCATTGCTTAGGTGCTTGCTTTAGGCCATATAAATATTTTAGCAACTTGCACACCTTTCTTTCTTCACCTTTTACTACAAACCCATCAGACTGATCCATATAGATTTCCTCTTCCAACTCTCCATTAAGAAAAGTTGTCTTTACGTCCATTTGATGAACGATAAGACCATAGGAGGCAGCCATGGATAATAGTACTCGAATGGTGGTAAGTCTAGCGACAGGTGAATAGGTGTCGAAGTAATCTTCGCCTTCTCTCTGTGTGTAGCCTTTCGCTACAAGCCGCGCCTTGTACTTCTCAATAGTACCATCAGGTCTTAGCTTCTTCTTGAACACCCATTTGCAGCCCACGGGCTTGCATCCATGGGGTCGTTCTGACAGCTCCCAAGTTCCATTAGAAAGAATCGAGTCCATCTCATTATGGACAGCTTCTTTCCGACTCATCCGCATCCGGGAGATGCATATGCCTCTCGCAATGGACGTGGGAGTATCATCCACAAGGTACACAATGAAATCATCACCAAAGGATTTTTCAATCCTTCGTCTCTTGCTCCGTTTAGGAGCTTCATTGTCATCCTTCTCAATAACAATCTCATGTGATTGTTCAAAATACTCATTAGATGTACTAGATTCAGGAACTATCTCAGTAGAAATTCTAGCAATGCTATGCATATCTTTCATAGGAAACATATTCTCAAAGAATGTTGCATCACGAGATTCCATAATAGTATCAACATGCATATCAGGTACTTCAGATTGAACTACTAAAAATCTATAGCAAACACTCCGCGGAGCATAACCTAGAAAGATACAATCCACTGTCTTTGGTCCGAGTTTGCGTTTCTTAGTAATTGGAATATTGACTTTCGCCAAACATCCCCATGTGCGCAAATACGAAAGTGATGGTTTTCTCCCAGACCACTCCTCGTAAGGGGTTTTATCTTTATTCTTGTTAGGAACTCTATTCGGGACATGACATGAAGTCAACAAAGCCTCCCCCCACCATGCCTTTGATAAACCAGCAAGTGGCTAACATGGAATTCACCAAGTCAGTCAGCGTGCGGTTTTCCTCTCGGCAACCCCATTTGATTGGGGCGAATAGGGAGGCGTCCTCTCATGAATAATACCATGTTCCTCACAGAATTCATCAAAGATTTTAGGAAAATACTCACCACCACGATCCGACCTAAGACGCTTGATCTTTCTCTCTAATTGATTTTCAACTTCGGCCTTATAAATTTTAAAGTAGTCTAAAGCTTCATCTTTAGTTCGCAACAAATAAACATAGCAAAATCTAGTCGCATCATCAATCAATGTCATGAAATATCTCTTTCCACTTTTTGTCAACACACCATTCATCTCGCATAGATCAGAATGTATGAGTTCTAGAGGTGCCAAGTTTCTCTCCTCGGCCGCCTTGTGAGGCTTCCGAGGTTGCTTTGATTGCACACAACTATGGCACTTAGAACCTTTGGCAATGGTGAATTTCGGAATTAAACTTAAATCTGGATAGCCGAGACATTAAACCAAAATTAATGTGACATAAACGAGAATGCCAAACACTGGTATCATCACTAACATTGCCACAAATATGGTTCACATACTTATTACTGAAATCAGAAAGCGAAAAGCGGAACAAGCCTCCGCACTCATAGCCTTTACCAATAAATTGTCCAAACTTGGAAACAACTACTTTATTCAACTCTAAGACAACCTTAAACCCATCTCTGCATAGAAGGGAGCCGCTAACAAGATTCTTGTTCATAGTAGGGACATGCTGCACGTTCCTCAGCTGCACGATCTTCCCCGAAGTGAACTTCAGATCTACCGTGACAACACCACGAACAGAAGCATGTGACCCATTCCCCATCAGGACAGAGGAATCCCGGGCGACCTGGTAAGAAGTGAACATGGATATGTCAACACACACATGAACATTAACACCCGTATCAATCCACCAACATGGAGATTGAAATACCGAAAGAACAGTAAAGAGATTACCGTACCCATCAGCATTGCTAGCGGTCACCGTGTTGACTTGCCTCGCCTTTTTCTTGCGGTCTGCCCTCTCTGGACAGTCCTTAGAAAAGTGGCCAGTCTCTCCACAGGTAAAGCAGCTCAGATCTGCTTTGTTTATCATCTTCTTCTTCTTGAAGGTTGTAGTCTTCATAGGCTTATTGAAGGAGGGCTTGTTATTCCCTTTGTTCTTGCTGTAGGGTTTCTTCTGCACCATGTTGGCGCTAGACTGACCCTCTCCTTTCTCAGTAGTATCCTTAGCCCGAGCTTTCTCCTCAACATCAAGAGACGCTATCAGGTTTTCAACTGATATCTCCTGTCTCTTGTGTTTGAGAGTTGTGGCAAAGTTCCTCCATGAAGGGGCAACTTAGCAATAATGCATCTAGCCACAAACTTATCGGGTAAGGCACACTTAAGGAGTTCAAGCTCTTTCACAATGCACTCGTATCTCATGAGCTTGTTCGACTACGTAACGGTTGTTCACCATCCCGATGTCATGGAAGCTCTCCATGATGTACAGTTCATCGCATGCATCGGTTGCACCGAATTTAGCATTCGGTGCATCCCGTAGCTCTTTACCATCCGTTATGTGCATGTACACATCACACACGATCGACAAGAATACTCGGAACGCATCCGACGAAGAGAGTATTGTTTTCCTTGAACTTGTTCGATCTTGGTCAGATATAGTTCCTTCAGGTAAACCATTACTAACTTCGAACACTTTCAGATGAGTAAGCCAGAGCGTGGCCTTAACCTGCCACCTCTTAAAGTGCACACCGGTAAACTTATCCGGCCTCAGTGCATCAACAAAACCAACCATTGTTAACTCAGGAAATTGCCTACAATTAGGTTTTTGGATTGTTGGAAAATTAGGCACAATTTCCATGATTAATTCCAGAATATAAAACATGATGACAACAACTACTAACATGTGAAACTCGAACATACTAGGTGCATTAATCAACATGAGTAGCAGCAGCACAAACGATAAAGCATCCATCGCTAAACAGATCGAGATATGTCGCACGTACCGATCTGGTGGAGGTGGCGGTGGAGGTGTAGCAGATGATGTCGCAGCAGTAACGTTGTTGATGACAACATTGTTGACGACAGGGACGACGGGTCGAAGTAGACGGCGTTGAAGACGACGGAAGGCAGCACCGCCCGACTTGGACGGAAGACGACCCGTGATGAAGAACTTGAGCAGTCGCGCAGAGCGCTTCCCAAAAACCTACTCGCCCTCTCCCGTACAGGATCGCAAGGACGAGCGGTTCCGGAGACCTGCTCTCCCGTTCGCCAATGCACGTCGGCGCGCGGGATGGAGTAGGCTACGATGGCGGCGCAAGCAGAGAGAGGTGGAAACCCTAACTCGTGTATTCGGTGTGTTTCTGCGTTAGCCGGGCAAGAGATTATATAGGCTCGGGAAATCCTAGGCAACGTGGGCCACGCACACGTCGCACGAACGTTTCGAGTCGGTTACAGATAGCCCACGATCCGGGAGCGACCCGAACCGACTAACTGTGACGCGTCCGTCTAGAACTCTGTTCGTTTTCCTGAGCTGCAAAAAGTAAGGAAAGTCTCGGCTCGAGGCTCAATCCACTCACCACGAGCGCGGCGCGCGTCGCGTCGTGACGTGTCGAGTCGAGTCGAGACGAGCGAGCGAGGAGGAGGAGGAGCGCGCGTGTAGCACTCCTATTCTCACTCACTTACTAGTGGTGAAACAACCCACCTTATAAGGTGGTCTAACTTCCTCCCAACTTTCCATGTGGGACTAAACTTCCCACCTCTTGCCACTCACTAGTGAGCTGCCACCAACTTGGGCTCAAACTCACAAGGCTGCCACTATGTGGGCTTTGAGATTTATAGAGAAAACTGAAATCTAATTTGGGCCACTAAAAGTGGGCCCAATATTTCAACATAGGTCACATGCTTGAAACTTGCCATCTAGTTGGTGATAATGGACTTGTGAAGATATGCCTAAGAAGATGTTTTCCCATAGTTAAGTATGAGACTTCGCTAAGCAAGCACAATCAAGAAAGCCATTTAATATTGAGGTGGCGATGATCATCATCATCAAACTCAAGTGGAATGCGCAAGATAAAATGGTTGACCTTGATAGGATTTCTCTTTTACCGGGCTCATGGTGTTATTTTAGGGACCGGTTATAGGATCGATAGCCGTACTATCAAGGGTGCCCTCGAATGAGTAACTCGATCGTAAATATTTACGTCCATGGCATCATCTTTATTGATTGTCATTTGGATTTTATCCATAGGAGGATTTAGAGCTTCTGGTCATTTTCATGACAAGCTCTGGTTCATCAAAAATAAATTTTGAATGAAAAACTTGTTGCTTCTTTTATGTTGGAGTTTGTACCGATTCTTCATTGAGGAAGGTACACCGCCTCTTTATACTTGGCATTTTGTCTATTGTTATTTATTACTTGTCCTTATCTTTCAAGAAAATTTATTTCATATTAATCGGAGTTTCCTAGCTCAAGATAGTGCAGTTTTTGTGAAGCATGTTCTTAGCTGAAAGTTCTGCTCCTTCTGCCCGGTAGTACCGCTCCTACTACCAAATATACGCCCGAAACTCCTGCTTATTTCGCATAAGTGGCCTGGTAATAGTTGGCCTAGTACGTATTTGGCCAGTAGTACCGCTCCTGGTACTACCGCCCTATAACCATTGGGCTAGTTGTTGACTGGGCAATTTGGCTTGGCTGGTACTACTGCCCTGTAAGGGTGAAACTTCTGGTCCTAGCATTTTTCAGACATAATAGTTTGATTATTGGGGGGGTCATCTTCCCTAAATGCATATGTGTCTCTAGCTTGTATTGCCCAGTTGTTGAATCTATTGAGATTGCTGCCTTTCTCTCCCTCTCATGATTCTTGCATGCACCTATTTGAGGGCATATATAGAGGAGATCTAGATCTATATAGTTAGGCAATCTATTAGATTTAAATCTTGGAAAATTTTGGTGTTCTATTCTTTTGTTCTTCCTCGCATATTCCTCAAAATAATTAACTGATTTATTGATATTTGGGAGATAAGGACTTGAGCAGCTTTAATTTTTTGCCATTTCATTTTGTGCATTGTTTTGAGTTCTCTATGAAGATTCGTGGAAGTGAAAGTAAGATTATTACTCTTTGGTGCTTCTACTTGGGGATCGTTCCTTTTGGGTTCTTGTAACCGTAGGCAACATAGTGGCTTGGTGGTGCCACATAGCTCAATATAATTGTGAGATTCCAATTAAATTGTGAAGATTGTTCCATACTTATATCGGATTGGTGAATGCCCTCAACGGTCCCATAGTGGATCGATGACTTCCCTTTTGATGGAAAGACTCGAGGAGAATACGGTGAACCATTGTGGAGTTTGGTGAGCATTGTGCCTCCACATCGCTCCAATGGACAGTAGTGCCCACAAGGTGTGAACTTCGTCATATACCGTCGTCTTCGCGTGCCTCGGTTATTTCTATACTAAAATTCTTTTTTTTACACTTTACTTTGTGTCAGCCTTCGTGCTTGAAGTTATATATATCTCCTTCTATGATATAATTGCTTACATTGTTTATCATAAAATGTTTGTGCATATAGTTGAGCCTAGTTTATATAGGTTGTGTGCTTGACAAATAAAAAGGTAATTTTATTTCGAATTTGGTTTAGGTCATAACGTAAAAGTTTTAAATCGCTTATTCACCTCACTCCCTCTAGGCGACATACGATATCATTTCAATCGCAAAACTAACACAAACAACATCTCCATACATCAGTCCCTCTAGGCCAATGAAGTTCAACGAATAATGTCCTCAAGAGGGGAATAACTGAAGAACGTCGCGAAAACACTGTCACCATTCAACACCTAGGCTATGAAGCACCGATACACAAACTCTGCCGCGTCCGTGTGTAATAGTCCGCCGATACTCCGATACCTCGATACATGGGAAATATATGTATCCCAGGAGTATCATCTTTTCCGATTTCGAAAAGAAAGAAAATAAATACCGATACAGGGATGTCGTCGACAGGCCGGGAATGTCGGGAAGCCCAGTCAAAGGCCACTACTGACCCTAATAGCCAGTACACTATCTATATATTTGCTCGATTGACCATGGAAGCGGTTTGGATCGAGGCCTCGGAGGTAAGCGCATCGCCACCGTCGCCGTCCGGAGTCGCTCGCCATCGTCTAAAATCGCCTCCCCTTCGCCTGGAATCGTTCTCGCCTCTGCCGCCTCAATTATTCTTTGACTTCATCAGTCATTGCATAGCATTTCATTAGTTGTATATGTATATTCTCTGTATTGGCGTTTCTAGAAATTGTTGTATCCCGTATCCGCGTGTCCATATCAACGCCGTATCGGTGCTTCGTAATACCTAGGGTCGAGGGTTTCGTGGAAGCTATCCTGATTCCTGAGCATAGAGGATGCAAGCATCCCCATTGACACCTTCAAGAAGGCGGGCGTTGTTGTCGTTGCCTCCGACCATTGCCACTGAATAATGTATTTATAGTAGCATGTAATTAATTTTTTATTAGCCAAAAGTATGGTTAAAGAATAAAGATTGGTTCAAAATTTGGGGAGGACTTAAAAACTCAAACAAAGTTAGACAAAATGACAACGGAGGCCAAGCGGGGAACGTAAGAGCATCTCCAGTCGCGTCCCCCAAACCGTCCCCCAAACCGCGCCGGATTGAGCGTTTTGGAGACGTGTTTTGTTCGTGCCGCGTTTGGAGGACGTCGCTCCCCAGCCGCGTCCCCCAAACGCCGCCCCCAAACATTAAAAGTACTTTTTTTGGTTAGAAGAAAACTATTTACTATAATATTTAAATCGGTTGAACATAAACAAATTATATATAAAATTTCGAAAAAATATATTTAAATTACATATAAATTTCCGTTAAACTACTACTTGTACTTCTTCTTCTTCGCTGATGGTCCCGCCTCGTCGTCGCCATCGCGGTGGCGCTTCCTGCTCGTCACCTCTTCCGAAGAGGCGGTGTCGGCGCCCGACGCGTCGGAGTCCTCCTCGTCGTCGTCGGTGCTCGTCGGCTGCGCCTTTGCCTTGGCCTTGGCCGCCTTCGCCTTCGCACGGGCCACCGCCGCCGCCGCGTCCTCGCTCTCTTCTTCCTCCGTGTCCTCCTCCCAGCCCAGCCATTCCTCCTCGCTGTCAACTGGTGGCGGGGAATCGTCGCCGTTGCTCGGCGTCCTGGCTCTGTCCCACCAATGGCGCCAGCCAGCAGGATTTCCCTCGCTGGAGGTGTCGGGCGGGAGCCGGGAGATGTAGCTCATCGTCGGCCGGAGGTGTCGGATGGAGGCTTGGATGAATGGCGGCGTACGTACGGGTCTTATTGAGCGCGGATGAACGGCGGCGCGAAGTCGAAGAGAGCAGCGGTTGCTCTTCCGAGGAGTCGGCGCTCCATTCCGGCGGGGTTGGCGCGTCGTCGACGCGGTTGCCAGTGCGACGGTTCCGCTTCCTGGCAACTGCACCGTCGCTACGTAGGTGGCGGTTGAGCGTCGGAGCCGCTGACGGGTCAGGCCCGCGCCTCCTCGCCTCGCTTTTCGTTGTGTCCGGCATGCCCGGAGCGTCTCCTGTGGGACGGGGACGGGCTCGGGGCGCCGGACACCGTATCGGGCCGTGCCGGACAAAAAAGGCCTTTGGGGCGCGCGGCTGGGAACGTTTTTTTGTCTGACGCGCCCCAAATCGCTTTGGGGACGGTTTGGGGGACGCGACTGGAGATGCTCTAAATCTCGGAAACGCAAATGTTTAGCTGAAAGGTGTTAAGC
>NC_061510.1:389981645-390012883 GCF_022539505.1 Lolium rigidum
GTGGGTCATCAATGGGACGATGAAGTTCGGCCAACAACCGTCGTAGCCAAACCGTCTCAAGCAATCGCATGTGCAACAGACTCGATACTCAGCTTCGCAGACGAGCGTGAAACCGTAACCTGTCGCTTAGAAGACCATGAAAGCAAATTGTTACCCATAAAAACACGAGTATCCGGACGTGGACCGACGAGTGTCGGGGCATCCAGCCCGATCCGCATCGAGTATGTCTGTCAAGCCGGTAGGTGAAGTGGTGTTTATGTGAAGGCCATAATCTAATGTTCCTTTTAGATATCTAAGAGTGCGTTTCATGTGATTGTAGTGAGGAACTCGTGGATCATGCATATATAGGCAGACTTGTTGGACAGAATAAGATATTTCTGGGCGTGTTAGAGTAAGGTATTGTAGTGCACCCGCAATGCTACGGTAGAGAGTTGGGTCCGAGAATGGTTCGCCATCAGCAGAGAGTTTGGCGCTAGTGTCAACGGGTGTACGAGCGAGCTGACAGTCAATCATGCCTGCGCGGTTGAGAAGATCTAGAATGTCTCGACGTTGGGAAAGAAAAAGACCATTAGAGTCACGTGTAACGTTGATGCCAAGAAAATGATGAAGCACACCAAGATCAGTCATAGAGAATTCAGAGTTAAGCAGTGTAATAATATGATCAAGAAAAGTCTTAGTGGAAGCAGTGAGAATGATATCATCAACATAAAGAAGAAGATAAGCTGTGTGTGTGGAAGTGTGATAGACAAAAAGAGAGGTGTCGGTGAGAGAGGGAGTGAAACCGATTGTTTGAATGTAAGTTGAAAAACGTTGGAACCAAGCCCTAGGGGCTTGTTTGAGACCATAAAGAGATTTTTGAAGGAGACAAACATGATCGGGAGCAGAGGAGTCTTCGAAGCCTAAAGGTTGTTGACAATAAACAGTTTCTTGGAGAGCACCATGAAGAAAGGCATTTTTGACATCGAGTTGGTGAATGGGCCAAGAAGAGGAAGTGGCGATGCTAAGAACAGGTGCGAATAGTGCTAGGCTTGACAACAGGAGAGAAGGTCTCGTCGTAGTCAATGCCGTGCTCTGCCGAGAGAAACCACGACAAACCCAGGCGAGCCTTGTAGCGAGAGAGAGTTCCGTCGGAGAGAAATTTTTGGCGGAAAACCCATTTGCCGGAAACAATATTTGCACCGACAGGGCGAGGAACAAGGCGCCATGTATCATTGTGAATGAGAGCAGAAAACTCATCACGCATAGCGGCAGCCCAGTTAGGATTGAGAAGAGCACTTTTGTATGTTTTAGGGATGGGGGAGATCGGAGAAGTGGTGGCATGAAGATTGAGACGCGGCCCTTTTGGAACGTGAAATCCTGTTTTGGCCCGAGTGCGCATTGGGTGATCATTTGTGGGAGCTTGGGTGGGAACAGCATGGTGTGGTAGAGGTGGAGTGGGATGAACAACGACGTCAGGCGCAGCGGATGAGTCAGACGTCGAAGATGGTGGAATAGGTGGAGAAGGAGCGGCGGGGGAGATGGGTGTATCGGGTGGAGGTGCGGACTCGGCAGAGGAAGCAGCCGACCCAGCCGTCGCGGCAGGTGGAGTCGGCTGAAGGGACTGCCACGGCGAGGCGAGGAGGGTCTTCGGGGTGGCGGTAGGAGCGGTGTAGTGGTGAGGAAACCTAGCGGGGTAAGCTATGGGATGATGTAGGGTAGGCGATGGGTCAATGGGAGTTTGGGAGGGTGTCCGTGTGGAGAAAGGGAAGATATGCTCGGAGAAAGTGACGTGCCGAGAGATGTGGACGCGGCCAGAGACGAGATCCGAGCAGCGATAACCCTTGTGTTCATCGAGTATCCTAGAAAGACACGAGGAATGGAGCGAGGTGATAATTTGTTGGTGGAGATGGCGGCGGTGTTTGGAAAACAAAGACAGACCAAAGACGCGAAGTTCGAGTAGTTGGGATGACTAAGATAAAGAGAGTAGAATGGTGTAGAGTTTGTATTGGACTTGTGAGGCCGGATGTTAAGTAAGTAGGTGGCTGTGCGTAAGGCTTCGGCCCGGAATTTTGGTGGCATTGAGGAGTGGATTAAAAGGGTGCGAATGATGTCGTTTATTGTGCGAAGCGAGCGTTCTGCCTTGCCGTTTTGAGGTGAAGTGTATGGGCATGAAAATCGGAGAAGAATGCCATGTTGAAGAAAGAAGTTTCGATTTTGAAAGTTATCAAATTCTTTGACGTTGTCACATTGGATAAATATAATGGGAAGAAAGAAGTGTGTGGCGACATATTTTTGAAAGTTTAGGAAAATGGTGTGTACGTCTGATTTGTTGCGTAAAGGAAAAGTCCAGACAAAGTGTGTGAAGTCGTCTAGGACGACTAGATAATATTTAAAGCCAGAGACACTAGTATGGGGAGATGTCCATAAATCGTAGTGCAGAAGTTCAAAAGGAAAGGTACTAACAGTAGTAGAGGAACTAAAGGGCAAGCGAACATGTTTTCCTTGCCGACAAGAGGGACACATGGAGGTATTATGACTATCCTTATTACAATTTATTGAAAATTCGCTAAGTATAGAAGACAAGGTAGCGTGGTGGGGGTGGCCGAAACGGTGATGCCGAGAGGTCGACGGACGCCGCCATGGAGGTGGGTGGGTCGTGGGTGGCGGCGCCATGGAGAGTGTAGAGGTCGCCGGAGCTATTGAACCGAGCGATCTCCGCTTTGGTCCGGTAGTCCTTCACGGATAAACCAAACGGATCAAATTCCATAGAAACAAGATTGTCACGGGTGAACCGACGAACGGAAATTAAGTTTTTGATTAGCGCGGGTGCAATAAGGACATCACGTAGGAGGAGTTGTTTGGTGGGTGTAGGTATGGTGGTTTGGCCGGTGCAATATATAGGTATAGTAGTGCCGTTTCCTAGGACTATGGATGAAAGTGGTGTGGTGGAAAAATTTGACAGACATATTACTAGAAGCGGACATGTGACTAGAAGCACCGGAATCGAAAATCCAGTCCATACCCGAGTTTCCCCGGGCAGCGAAGTTGTTCATGGCCCGCAAGAACGCAGATTGGTCCCAGCTCGGTGAAGGAGCGGAGGTCGGTTGATGCGACGGGGCGGTTGGAGCGAGGCGGCATGAGGACGGACGAAGGTCTGAAACATGCAGGGGTGCTGATATGGCATGTATGGCATCCCCCGTCGCGAGTGGGCCGGGGCGGCGTGGTAGGCGTTTGGCGGGGCGCGCTGGCCGAGGAGTCCAGGGGAACCGGTGTGGGGGCGAAGACCCGGCGCCCGAGCACCCGTGTAGGCCGGAGGAGCGCCGATCGGAGAGGGGCCGCCCGGGGCATGGACCAAGCCTGAACCATGCCGGTCCGGGGATCATGAGGAGGGCGCCGGGTAGGCGGCGCGGCAGGTGCCGGCGCGAGCGTCGGTACCGCCGGTGGCGGGCGCCAAGCGGGAGGAGCGGCGGTGCGCGGCGCGGGCGTCGAGGCGGGCGGAGGAGTGGCGGATCGCGGCGGCCAGTACATCGGATTCTTGCCCTTGTAGTTGGGGCTGGGACGCCAGCCCGGGAGGAGGCTGCCCGGCCGAGGCCGGAAACGGTACCGGGGGTCCTGCCGCGGCGGTGGGCTGGCTCGTCGGGCCTGCGCGGTGCGGGAGTAGGCAGCGAGGGCGGCCGGGTGGAGGCGGCGAAGACGTGAGGCCGCGCCTCCCGCCGTGTGAGGTCATCATCGGCGTTCTGCGGCGAGGGACCGGATCTCCTTGAAGGAAGGGCGAGGCTGCATGAAGGGAATCATGGCCGCTTGAGTCTTGAACCGGTCGCCGAGCCCTTGGAGAAGGATGTTGATAAGCTGGCGATCGGGCATAGGATCGCCTAGTTCGCGGAGCTCATCCGCCATCGTCCGGATGCGGCCGACGGTAGACGCCGAGCGAGGAGTCCCCCGAGGGGTGTTGCGGATCGCGGAGTGGAGGTTGTTGATCCGGGCGTCGGCGTTGTCCCGGAAGAGCTGGCGCGGGGACGCCCGAGAGGGCGGCGGCGGTGGCGGCCTCACGGAAAACGAGATTGAAAATCTCCGTGGACACGCGTGTGTAGATCCATTGGATGATGGCGAGATCATCCGTGATCCAGCCGAGCGTCGTCGGGACGAGGGCGGCGTCGGCGGCGATGTGATGACGGAGGTTGCGGCGCCGAGGTGAACCTCAAAGAGGTGGCGCCAATGGTAGTAGTTGTGTTGGGCAAGATCTAAAGTAATAGGTATGAAGGGGGTGACATCGGCTATGGTGTCACGTGTAGGAGAGAGGAGTAGCCGTGGGAGGGGGTAGAAGAGGCCGAGGCCTCGGCGGCGCGGCGGCCTTGGCTTGCTGGTCGAAGTAACCGTGCGGCGGCGGCGGCGCCATAGGTCGAGGATCGATTAGTCCGATACCATGTAAGATTGTATTATGTCTCACAATTGATACAAAACTGTTTGGGGTACAAGGGATATAAATAGTAGAGCCAACCGACTAAGCCTAAAACCCTAACTTGCGTTACAAGTCTAACTTAACCGAAACATATAATCTAACACAGGGTACATGTTAGTACATAGCGAGGTGAAAGAAACAGGGTTTAACGGTACCGGAGCAAAACGTGTGAACCAAATACAGTCCTCATTGGCGTCGTTGGATGATTGTGCATCTTTTATAGTCGTCGGTTAAAAACAAAACGCCCAATCTGATTTGGTTCAAACGTTTAATGAGCGTTGTACTCGTCTACAGTATGAGCGTTGTACTCGCGTGCTATTCGTTGGTACGCTTTGCAATAGCTATCTCCTGCTTAGTAACTGAGTATAGGGAGATTAAACAAACCGGGCGCAGGCAACAAATCGAAATGGTACCCTCATCAGGAAAGGAGAAAAAAGAGGCTCACGGGGAAAGGAGAAGATCTTATGGAAATTACAAATCCCAAGCAAAATTAAAATATTCATTTGGAGAGCACTCCACGGGGTCATCCCTCTAAAATGTATTCTGGCAAATCGACACATTGGGAACTCAAGTGAATGCCCAATCTGTAAACAAGGACCTGAGGATATACAACATCTCTTATTTTTGTGTCCGGTGGCTCAGGATCTTTGGACTCAATTGGGTTTACAAGATGTAATTAATGGGGCAACTGTGGAGGATCGAGCTGGCTCATCCACGTTGGAAGTTCTTTTGCGTCGACAAGATAATGATTATATGGGCTTTGACCATGTAGGGTTTAAGGAGGTTATTTCTATAACAAGTTGGTACTTATGGTGGATGAGAAGACGGCGTACTCACGATGAAGCTGTTCCTCCGTTGTTCAAATGTAAAATGTCCATCCTTGGAATAGCGGCAAATGTAGCGAAGGCTACCCATCCTATAGTTGACGAAGGAAAATGGAATAAACCTGAAACAAGACAGGTAAAAGTTAACGTTGATGCTACCTTTCATTCAGATACTTGTTCTGGAGCAGTTGGGGCCGTGGCCAGGGACTACCAAGGCCAGTTCGTCGCGGCAGCATGTAAATTCTTACCGCATCTGGGGTCTGCATCAATGGCGGAGGCACTGGCAATGAAGGAAGGCCTCGGACTGGCTATTAAACTGGGGTGCAATTCTATTGTAGCTGAAGGTGATTCTTTGGAGACTATCAACGCTTGTTCAGGTGAAGATACATGGTGGATGGAATCCGCTGCGGTGTATGCGGATTGTGTGGATGCTACTACTATTATTGGGAATGTCATCTACCAGTTTTGCCCAAGAGAAGCCAACAAGGTTGCTGATGATATAGCTAGGTTTTGCTTTCAAAATAAGATCACTTGTACTTGGGACGATGATCCCCCTAGCTTTATCTTAAATTCGCTTGTAAACGATATAACTATTCTGTGATCGCGACAGATGAAGTTTCGTGACGCACTCTTTTCCTTACCAGGATACCGAAGGGGACTGGAAGGTTTTTAATGAGGCGGCTTGCTGTTTGTTTAATATATTGATCGTTTACTTCAAAAGAAAAAAGAGGCTCACGGTAAAGCGTGACGCAAGAAGAGAAAAATATACGTATAATTAGCGCTTTAAAAGGCGAGGCCATCCGGCCGATCCAACAAATTCCCCAAAAGCCTGGTTGTAGGGCCCAGGTCGCCTAGTCCGGCCGAAGAAAAGACACATCCCGAGCAGATGTGCCAGTCCTGGCTGCCATATGGAGCCCACGCCAGTAGTAGTACTAGACAGACGCAGATTCTCCCCGAACCGATCGATCGGAGCGCCGCGCAGCCCGCACGCGACGACGCCGCTACAGTACTGCAGATCGGTTGCGCGGCAGCGACCGGTGGCTTGGGTTTCGGCGACGATCGGGATTCAGCCTCGGATTCCTCCGTCTCCGTGTGCCATCACATTCCGGTCCCGTCCGCCTCCTGCCTCGGAACGGCGCGATGTGCTTCCATCCTTGCAAGTAATGCCTCGCGGTCCCCCGTGTAGCAATGGCGCTGGAACTGAACGTGAACTTTTGCTTCCATCACAAGGGATTTTATCACATTGATGATCGATTATTTCACCAAATTTATTTTCTAACCTATTGATTTGAGAGCAGAAAATCACTCTAACACGATTCGATAACTATTTCAGTATGGAACCTACAAAGAGTTCATATTACACTAGTAGAAAAACAGGCTTCCATCCGCCCCCATTAGTCCCCAAAATATACGAACTGCGACTAAAGGGATCTTTAGTCGCGGTTCGGGAGACAACCCGCGACTAAAGACCTGGGCCCAGCGCGCTCGGTGGCCAGCTGGTGGACGGGAGGAGCTTTGGTCGCGGTTGGCTAGGCCAACCGCAACTAAAGGTTCTCAGGCCTGGCCCGAGGGCCTTTAGTCGCGGTTGGCCAGGCCAACCGGGACTAAAGGCCCATCCCTATAAAAGGCAGTTCGGCTCACTTCACTTAGCCATTTTGGTGTCACTTCTCTTCACAATCTTCACAAGGGGTGGTGGATTTGCTTTTGGTTCCTCTTATGCACACAAGGTGTTCGATGAAATGCCCGAGAGCATGAAACAAATATGATATGAAGTGTCCGAGCCACACTTGAGCTTTCTCATTTATTTTTCCTCCTCGATCGCGGTTAGCAACTTGAACCTTTCATGTGTCAGTGATAAAATATGCATGTGTGTAGTTCATTGTTTAATTTCTATTATTTGTAGCTAGTTAGTTTAACAAATGCATGATGGTTAATTATATACTTTATATAATAATAATGCAGATGAATCGACAATGGATGTACGGTAACCGACTCTCCGGCGAGTTCATTACGGGTTTGAAAGATTTCCTCGTAGTGGCTAATGCGAACAAGCGGGGGTTTTGTTATCTATCCATGTGCTGCTCGTAAGAATCGGAAGGGTTACTCTTCCTCAAGAGACGTTCACCTGCACTGCTCGGCGGGGTTTCATGCCAAGCTATAATT
Source organism: Lolium rigidum (assembly GCF_022539505.1). Lineage (NCBI taxonomy): Eukaryota > Viridiplantae > Streptophyta > Magnoliopsida > Poales > Poaceae > Lolium > Lolium rigidum. The sequence continues at coordinate 389,989,071 of NC_061510.1, forward strand.
GTTGGACAAAGCATGGAGAAAGAGGGGTTAGAATGGAAGAAGATGAAGAAGGGGGGGATATCAACGATGACAACTATCCTGATCATTTCGGTGATACTTTCATGCAGGATGCTGAAGGTGGGGAAGGTGAAGGGGAAGGTGAAGAAGAGGCACGTGATGAGTCCATTGATGATCTTGGTCGGACCATTGCTGATGCACGGAGAGGTGCTACAGCGAAAAGGAGAGGAAGAATTTGGATCGCATGTTAGAGGATCACAAAAAGTCGATGTACCCCGGATGCGATAATGGTCCGAAAAAGCTGAGCCGCACACTCGGATTTGTTGAAATGGAAGGCACAGGAAGGTCTATCCGACTCGGGATTTGAAAATTTGCTTGAAAATGATGAAGAATATGTTTCCAAAGAATAACGAGTTGCCCGCCGATACGTACGAAGCAAAGAAGGTTGTCTCGCCCTCTAGGTTTAGAGGTTCCGAAGATACATGCATGCATTAACGATCGCATCCTCTACCGCGGTGAATACGAGAATTTGAATGAATGCCCGGTATGCACTCGCATTGCGTTATAAGATCAGAGGCGATGACCCTGGTGACGATGTTGAGGGCGAGAAACCCAGGAAGAGGGTTCCCGCCAAGGTGATGTGGTATGCTCCTATAATGCCATGGTTGAAACGTCTGTTCAGGAACAAAGAGCATGCCAAGTTGTTGCGATGGCACAAAGAGGACCGTAAGTTAGACGGGGAGTTGAGACACCCCGCAGATGGAATGCAATGGAGAAAGATCGACGAGAGAGTTCAAAGATTTTGCAGTCGACGCAAGGAACATAAGATTTGGTCTAAGTATAGATGGCATGAATCCTTTTGGCGAGCGAGCTCCAGCCATAGCACCTGGACCGTGACTCTATGCATCTACAACCTTCCTCCTTGGTTGTGCATGAAGCGGAAGTTCATTATGATGCCGGTGCTCATCCAAGGCCCGAAGCAACCCGGCAACGACATCGATGTGTACCTAAGGCCATTAGTTGATGAACTTTTACGGTTGTGGGGCGGATGTGATGACCCGAGCATACCACCGCATGGTGTAGTATGCAAGTCCGATATAACACCAATGAAACACCGTTCCACTAGTATTATATCGCTCGAGTGGTACAAAGAAACATATGCGGGTCCAAGGCATGTCTATAGAATTACAACATTGACTCTATTACATAAGATCAGCACAGCCTCCTACTTTACAATGAGGTAAAACTGCAGATAACTCCAGAAGAACGACTCGTAGTCTAGTCTTATCACGAACTCTATTTGTAGAGTATTACACTAACTATAGAGGCTAAGAATAGACTCTAGCTAAATAGGAGCTAGGTTTAGGAAGCTAGTTCCCTTCTATGGCTAAACTAGGTTTTCTCCTTGTTGGATGTGGTATCTTGCTCCTCTGACGGGGTCCTGTCTCGTGAAGTAGTTGTTGACTCCTCGGTCTTCGAGTTGCACCTGTAGATCCTCCTTCGATGCCTCCATATCTAAGCAGGGGATTTAAGAGTGGGATGAGTACGAGCGTACTCAACAAGTTCATTATAGGAAAGAGGTGTTTAATGCACTAGCTACGGCATTAGACCGGAAAGTCTAATACCAATGCGAGGTTTTCATAACCATTTCTTCAAAAGGTTGCTTTTATTCGGAAGAACTATGTCCGTCGGCCTTCACCGGTTTACTAGAACTTCATGGAGCTCCTTTCCGGCAGCGTTCGCAGTTCCATATCCCGGAACAGGGAGTGACAGGTCACGGTTCTTTACACTCTGCAGAGGTGTGTTGCTTTACCCATAAGAGATCTTAACCTTGGTGCCAACCGGGCGATCTTCCCGTCCACACTTCCTTTGGTGTGAGGCCCGGTATAAGGTCATAGCCAATCATATTCCTCCGCTACCTCGCACACCCACCCTTTTGTAAGATTATCTTCCCCTATATCTATGGTGAGACCGACCCAGGCATTTGTTCTCCCCTATACCAATTAAGGTAGACCGTTCCGAACAATTTTTATATGCCCCGCCCTATCAACCATAGATAGACCGTTCGGACACCTTACAATCCATCATAGACCGCATTACCGTGGGGACTTTAGGCTTCCCCAGCCCACCGCTTGTCCCTCAGGATACAAGTGTCTACGGCAAGCGCATCCGTTGATGTACAAGAGGTGGAAATACGATTGACTATTCCGTCCCACTCCAGATCTTATGGTTAACACGGGTATTACGGCACAAGAATCACTGGCGACATTTGTTGTTTAATCCTAGATGGATATAAACCCGTGCAATGGAACCTCCACCATATCAACACAATCCATGGTTCCATTGCCCACCACATAGTCATATTCATAGTTATGAAAGTAGTGGTTTTGATTTTTATGCAATAGTGATAACCATAATACTTTGCAAGTAATTTGATAGAAATACTCAAATGACATGAGCAAGTGATGAACTTGCCTTTCTTGACTGCAAGATTATGCGATCAAGGTCTTCGATACGCAATAACTCCAAATTCTGAAATAGCATCATCGTCCGGTAAGGACGATGTTTAAAAGATTGGCAAGGATGCAATAATGCATAAGTATGAGATGCGATCGCTCTAAGCGTGACCTAACCCCGATGATTTAGGATTAGTGAGTGGTAATGATTAGTTCAGGGTTTGTTGCACTTTTAAAGTGAATCACAAACAAGGTTCTTATTCAGGGTGGTGTTGTTTTAGGATCATAAGCAGGTGGTAAACTGAATAGTAACAATCATACACACCCAGGAATAGTAGTTGTATAATAAGTAAAGAGCAATTGTCAATTTTAAGTCCTATAAGGCATGGTTGATGATTACTTGTTATATTCTTTAAAAGAATAACTTTTGAAGAACATGTTATTTAATAAAGAACAAGTATGATTATTAGATTTGTGGGGTGCTATGGTTTTCTATGGTTCTATTTGTTTTCCGGAGTAAGTGGTAACTCGGATCACAACCTAGTTGGATTCATTAGCTACTAGGGCTTGTATGGTTGAATTAAGTCTAAACATCTTAATTACCAATAGTTGTTATCAAAATGGTATATCTTATTGGTGACGAGTGGCTAGGGTTTATAGATTCTTATAAGCGGGGTTGGTGATGATTCCTTATTTTCTTCAAAGGAATAACTTTTGAAGAACATACTTCTTAGGTAATAAGAAGTATATCAATTAGGTTGAGGTTGTTTGGGTTTGCTATTTATTTCCCTAAGTAAAATAGTTGGTTTCTAAATAGGATGGTTCAAAAGTGTCCAACACTAGTAGGGTTTAGTGGAACAAGGATATGTAGTGTAAAATAATAGGTATGGTTACTATTAGGATTCATCACCATGGTGTGATGTTAAGCATGGATAATTAAGGAGGATTGTTTTTGGTAATAGGATCTAGGGTTTATACTTGGTTAATCCTAGTTGATCACCTTGGTTTAATGGTATGCATTCTTGGAATACTAATTTGCTAGTGATAGGGTTCTACATTTTATGTGGACATAGATATGTCTTTAGTTGCTAATTATGGCTCTATGGTAATGGAGTAACATGATCACATGTTCTAACCTAGGGTTTAGGTTAGAATTAAATTAAGGTTCACATGTAATAATGGAACTAGGGTGTGATGCATAATTAATTTAGGGTCTTAGGGTTCCACATAAAATTATGAGGTTATCACTTGGTTTATAATGGAACTAGGGTTTCCTAAGTACCCTATAGGTCTATGATTAATAACTTCATTATCAAGTTGAAGTTATTAATGAGTTTGAAATAAAAATAATATTAGATTTGACATTTTATTCTTTTTAATGAATTTAATAATTAGGGTAATTATTAATTAGAGTTTAAATCCCTCTAATAAGGATTTAATTAAATAATAAATAAAGAAATTAGTTTTAAAGTTTTCTTTATTTCCTTACTGGTTTCTATTTAATTTTTAAACTTTTCCTTATTTATTGAATTTTAATTCAATCAAGTATAAAGGAAATGACTTAATTAATGAGTTTAAAATAATTAAATTTTTATTAACAATAAAAATTCTATATTATATTTTTATTGGATAGATTTTCTTTTTAGGAACATTTTGATATCTAATTTGTGTTTTTCTGAATTGTAATGAATTTTCTAAATTTACTTGAAGTTGCAGTATTTTTTCTGGTATTTGAAATTAAATAGGAACTGCTATTTACACCCGGGTTAGATCTAGTCCGAGTCATTGACAGGTGGGGTCACAGCCACGTTGGCTGCCACGTGAGCGAAGACCAAGTCAAAATTGAAACCCAGGCAGGTGAGTTCACTGCCGGCGAGGATTGGCGACGGCGTTGAGGCTACGGACGATTTACGGGCGCGCGGTGATGCTCTAGCTGTTCTACGCGCCACGGGAAGTCTAACGGTGGTAGCGCCGCCTGATTTTGGTCGCCGGCGCTTGCCCGACGTCAAGGCCGAGCGGCGGCGCTTGCAGGCGCGCGACGCGGCGGCGATGCAGGGCACTAGGAAGAGGGCCAAGATGCTCCAGCGGATCAGTGACTTACCGTGAGTACAGAGAGCGTGTCAGCGAGGTCGGGGAAGGTCGGGTTCACCGGAATCGACAGCTGCCGGCGCCGGGGAAGACGAGCTCGGCAGAGATGATTTAGAGCACGGCGGCTTGATTCCTTTTGCGAGATGAGCAAGACGAGCACGGAGGTGACGACGGTGGCCACAGCTTGGCCTGAGGAGGTCTCCACCGTCGGCGATTGAGGATGGCCGGGACCGGTAGGTTTTCGTCTTGGTGAATTTGACGGAGAGAGGGAAGAACTCGAGCTAGGATTTGTCGTTAGGGTTTTATACGCCCGGGAGCGTGCCTCGTCACACCGTCGAGGAAGGAGAGACCGCCGCCGCCGAGGGGAAGGAGAGCACGGCGTCTCGCTGGCCTCCCGTACACGAAGAGGATGAGGATGAGTCTCTCCCCCGATATTTGATCGAAAGGGTACGTGGGCTGCTCTTGGGTGGTGGCTTGGGCCGTGTTGCTAGGCTGCTGCTGGGCTGCTCCATGGGCTGCTCGGCCAGGTAAGGTTTTTCTCCCCTTTTATTTCTGTTTCTTTTTTCTTCCTTATTTTCTGTTTTGTATTTTCACATTTAAATTCATATCTGAATTCTGTTATCTTTGCAGGTGTCTCATTATGTTTATTTAATGAAAATGTAGTGCAGTGACTATTACACCACTCTCCCAATTGAAGAAATTAATTTATGGTTGATTAAATTTAATACATGTAGAATTACTCAAAATAGCTAATGAACATCAGTTTATTTTCTTATTTAAATTTCCTTTTTCTTATAGATCAAATCTTTTGGAATGATTGGAGTTAATTTCGTTAACTCAGAGTATCTCATGGATTGTTATTAGTGCTTGGTTTCTATTTCAAGAATTTGTCACTTGCACATAATTTTATGTGAGCACTTGCTTGTTAGAGTCTTGTAGGTTTTTATTATAACCATATTTCAAAGGTGGTACTAGGATTATTTAATAACACCTTGAATTACTTAGAGTAGGTATTACTCTCATCAGGGTTTGGTCTTGGTCATAATGATAAGTGGTTGATCACCACTTATGGGTTTGAATTATAAAATGTAGCACAGGGTTTCTTATGTTCATGAATTCAAGCATAAGATATTATTGAGGTTGTAATTCTGGTTATAGAGATGGGATAACACCATATTGCAAGTGCTAGGGTTAATCTCCCTAACCAAGATAATATGGTTACTTTCTTAATTGCTTCGTGCTCATTTAATTACTAAGGATTTGAGAATTGGTTTTATCTTCTACCAATTAACTTTTATTATTATTCCCAATTTATCATTTAAAGTAACTACATTGATTGTAGTTCTTTTTATAGTTAAATTTGGTCACATGGATGGATGGTTTCTCACCAAATTGAGTATGGAGTTTTACTCTAAGGTTTTCTTGGGTTCTTTAATTTATGTAATATAGATATGGTAGGGTTCTACTTATGATCACCAAGTGGTTCACAAGTAAAGGTTGAAATATAAGCCTAGGGTTGCTTACTAGTTACCTGCCTATGATTTCATGTGGTGAAGGATATCCACTTATCCTATTAGGATTTAACTTATCCTCACATACCTAAAGAACATGATCATGGATTAGGCATGATCAACTTGTTCTTAATAAATCTACCTCACGTTCTTAGGTTTATGATCATCACTCAATTTATAATGATCAATGTTTGGATTCCTAATGTATCTCTCATTAAATAGGTTTCTCACTTCCATGATCAAGTATTGTCTTGATCAACTAAGGTACAATATTTCACTAATAGTTTCTTGGGTGGACATGGTCATGGTTGTCTCAATGGATTATATCCCGGGAGAATGTCCGAGATATTCTGTTAGGGTTCTTCTTAAACAATGATGATTTAATCATCGGGACATATGGATAGTTCTCTCTCATTTGGGAAGGACTTTAATACTAACCCGAGGTTGGGCTCCATAGAGATTGATGTGATCATCAAAATCTATGTTGAACATAATTGGTTTCCCTCTCTAGGGATTGTCTTGAATAATATCCTAGGGTTCTTTCTAAAGATGATGATTTGAATACTTGGATGTATATCCAAGGTTTAGCTCAAGGTTTGTTATTGCTTCTCTAATAATTATAATAGAACTCTCACCTCTCTAGGTTTGATACTTAATTATTTGGAATAGAGAAGAATATGTATTTCTAGAGTTGATCTCCATGTCATGCTTCCAAGATTCAAGTAGAATGGATATCATAGGGTTTATGATAAGGATATGGATTAGTTTAAGATATGGAGAAGATAAGTGAAGAATAGTTTCTCCAATTATTGTTACTTGGTTTCCAATTCAATGAATGTTCATATGTTATGGCCAGGAATATTATCGTTGTGATCTTTAATAAGATCAAGTAGTTGATCATTGATTGAAGTGTTGTTATGTTGATGATAGTTCCATTTGATCTAATCCCTTAGATCAAATTATCTCTACCCAAAACAAGGTTTTAGCAAAGTCACATTGAGGTTTATAACGCTTGACTTGATGAGCTACTTCAATTCCACCAAGGTCAAGTGAAACTTCAGTTACTGTGACCGTTTTACTTTAAAGTGCGAAAATTCCCAGATTTTCTATGCATGAATGCAATGCACACATCTGTTTCCTCTATTTTTGTAACCCCATTACCTGGGATATTACAGTCTCTACCCCTTAAACTAAACTTCGTCCTCGAAGTTTGATCTCTCTCACATTTTCGGAGTGTGGTTCTGACTTATGCAGACTGCGACTTTTCTCGAACTCCGTGGTGATCTCTCTGGATATAATTGAATATATCCCTTGTCCAGATTCTTCCTGGAATCCATTTGGGTTTGTCTCTGAACATTAGTTTCTTACTCCAGTTCTATGATTTTCTTCCTAGAATCTATTAATACCTGTCTCTGAACCATGGCTCTTGCTTTGATTCATTGATTTCTTCCAACTCTATAAGCTTGTTTCCTTTCTCATTGAATATTCAATGATTGGGACTTCGTCTTGTCCTGACAGTCTTATTTGAGGACTCATTGGATAACATTCTCCTATTTGATAAAATAGGTCTTTGTTTTTCCCTTACTACCAAAATTGCAGTAATGGTACTTAATGGGTCCTAACTATGGAATTGTTCGTGATGGTTTATTTTCCTAAAAATGGATTAGACTCATTTAGTCCATCCAATCATGGTTTTTAGTTGATACCTCTAACTATTTTGGGTTATTTAGGTTCCATGAAAGGAATCATTCAAATAGACTTTAGTTTTGGTATGGTCAATCTACTTCAGTCTTTGGCCTACTTGAGCTGTATTTGGTCTATGGTGTTTTCTTCGTCCAACTTCTTTATGCTTGACTTACTTGAGCTTTCGTACTTCAGATTAAATATTACTCACTTTCTCAAGTGATAGTCATTTTCTTACTTCCTCGAGGTATAAACCTCGGCTTCTGGTCTGACATCCTTCTGAAAGTAGTGTTCAACAATCTTATGAAAATAAGATTGAACTTCCTCTCAGTTCAGACCTTCTTCTTCTATCTTGCTTAAAGTATTGAGTCATTGTACATCCAACTCAATCTTTACTCTACCCCTTAGAGTTTTCTTATGGTCATCAACTCCTTTTCTTCCAACTATTGGACTTATGGTTGGAATATTGGTCTGGTTCTAACTTATGGGTTTTACTTCTTCTAAGGTCTCGCAAAGAAACTTTGTGGTGTATCCACTCAATTGTGGACATCCAATGTAAATCCTTCGACTAAATGATTATAGATCTAGCTATTTGGCTGACAAGATTTTTATTTGTTCACAAACTTTTGTTACAAATAATTAAATCATGGACTATTTGTAATACCAACTGATACCACTTGTGGTTATTATACCAACTCGTGGCTATTTGATATCTAAAAATGGTTTCTATTATAGGTTCTGATCAACTGGACGAGACATCTTCTACTCTATCTCGTAGTGTTGATATTATACCAATTGTGGTCTTCTGATATCGACTTATGGTCTTCTTATGTCTGCTATGATTTCATATATCACCTTCCTTAATTCAGGGTTTATTTTGCAAGAAAACCACTAGCTGACACTATGATTATAGTATCCTAAGTGATTTCCCATGCATTCCCTCTTCTATGTTGACTATGGATCTGCTTCAGCTTCACCATAATCACCATATTTCTTACCTTCATGCTTCTCATGTACTAAAGTACTCCTCTGTTGAGGTAAGCATGAGTTTCTGCTTGCACTTCCTTCAGAGTATTGTGGTTACTTCCCACAACTTAACTTCCTTTTTCTGATGAACCTTCATCTTGTCTTTGAAATATACAGAATTCGTCACTTCCTCACACGAATACCATTACCCTCTAGATCTATAGTATTAAGTAAGAACTTGATATAGCAACATGCATTTGCATATCAAAGTCTAACTTCATGTATGGATCTAGTCAAACAATGAAAATCCAATAAAAATCCAAGAAGATTCAGCTTTGTGCATATAATACACATCATCATAAGCCTGAATAAAATAGTTGAGTAAGACATCTCTAAACATCGGGCTCGATGTGTAGTATATAACACCACATAAGATAGGTTTATATCGTGATACTTAGTACAAATAGGTGGATTTCTACTATTTGTCTCAACATTTACCTTAATTGCACATTTGCAATGAGATAAACTTGAAACAAGGTGGTCTAGGATAGCTAAGGTTAACCTAGTTTTGTTTGGAAGTACCAACAAAGTATTATACCATATATAAGTGCTATTGAGGACTACTTCCTATGATACATTGAGTTCTAGCACATGGCTACTCTGAATACATATCTATTTAGATATATTTCCTATACTTCCAAATGTTTCTACCATAAGTATATGGTCATGATGTGCTTGGCATACTTCCCATATTTTTGGAATACAATTCTTGCACTATTGTTTAGCACTTGGCTTCTTATTGTACTCCTCCAAAATACTTATAATGTTCTATTCCATCACATAATGATTCTCAAGTGAATCATATATGATTAACAACTCTACCATGTAAGTAATCATATTTTTTTTTCATATCTCTCTTCCTTATCTCCCATGATTGACTCATCATGGTCTATACTACCTCACATGACTCATAGTTCTCACTTGTTATCAATTTTTTTACAAGTAGAGATATTTTACTTACTCATTACTTAGCTTGGTCTACATTCTCTATTAGGGTATCTTAATTATCTACATCACTTGTTATTACTTCTAGTGCAGGTCTGAGTAATTCTTATTTAACTATACATGTGTTGGTACACACCTTCCAATAGGATATCTTCCTTATGGTTGTATCCTCTCTTTGGACTACCATGTATTGTATACCAACTGTGATCTACTCATCTTTATTGTTTTAAGGACTTAATAGTGTACTACATGTTTGTGATTAGCTAACTAACTTCACTTAGGAAGGATAGGTAGGAAATGTTGACTTAAGTGTGTCAGGATTATTCTCAAGTGAATATCCATCTCAAGTCATAAGAAGTATTTTGTTTACCTAGGACAACTTCCTATAGACACTACCAATCCTATAGGTCTCCTTTAAAGGGTTTTTAATCCTAAGGTCAAAGCATTTGCTCTGATACCAACTGTGATGACCCGACGATACCACCGCATGGTGTAGTATGCAAGTCCGATATAACACCAATGAAACACCGTTCCACTAGTATTATATCGCTCGAGTGGTACAACAGAAACATATGCGGGTCCAAGGCATGTCTATAGAATTACAACATTGACTCTATTACATAAGATCAAGCACAGACCCTCCTACTTTACAATGAGGTAAAACCTGAGATAACTCCAGAAGAACGACTCGTAGTCTAGTCTTATCACGAACTCTATTTGTAGAGTATTACACTAACTATAGAGGCTAAGAATAGACTCTAGCTAAATAGGAGCTAGGTTTAGGAAGCTAGTTCCCTTCTATGGCTAAACTAGGTTTTCTCCTTGTTGGATGTGGTATCTTGCTCCTCTGACAGGGTCCTCGTCTCGTGAAGTAGTTGTTGACTCCTCGGTCTTCGAGTTGCACCGTAGATCCTCCTTCGATGCCTCCATATCTAAGCAGGGGATTTAAGAGTGGGATGAGTACGAGCGTACTCAACAAGTTCATTATAGGAAAGAGGTGTTTAATGCACTAGCTACAGCATTAGACCGTAAAGTCTAATACCAATGCGAGGTTTTCATAACCATTTCTTCAAAAGGTTGCTTTTATTCGGAAGAACTATGTCCGTCAGCCTTCACCGGTTTACTAGAACTTCATGGAGCTCCTTTCCGGCAGCGTGTCAGCGAGCTCCATATCCCGAACAGGGAGTGACGAGTCACGGTTCTTTACACTCGCGAGGTGTGTTGCTTTACCCATAAGAGATCTTAACCTTGGTGCCAACCGGCGATCTTCCCGTCCACACTTCCTTTGGTGTGAGGCCCGGTATAAGGTCATAGCCAATCATATTCCTCCGCTACCTCGCACACCCACCCTTTTGTAAGATTATCTTCCCCTATATCTATGGTGAGACCGACCCGGGCATTTGTTCTCCCCTATACCAATTAAGGTAGACCGTTCCGAACAATTTTTATATGCCCCTGCCCTATCAACCATAGATAGACCGTTCCGGACACCTTACAATCCATCATAGACCGCATTACCGTGGGGACTTTAGGCTTCCCCGCCCACCGCTTGTCCCTCGAGATACAAGTGTCTACGGCAAGCGCATCCGTTGATGTACAAGAGGTGGAAATACGATTGACTATTCCGTCCCACTCCGGATCTTATGGTTAACACGGGTATTACGGCACAAGAATCACTGGCGACATTTGTTGTTTAATCCTAGATGGATATAAACCCGTGCAATGGAACCTCCACCATATCAACACAATCCATGGTTCCATTGCCCACCACATAGTCATATTCATAGTTATGAAAGTAGTGGTTTTGATTTTTATGCAATAGTGATAACCATAATACTTTGCAAGTAATTTGATAGAAATACTCAAATGACATGAGCAAGTGATGAACTTGCCTTTCTTGACTGCAAGATTATGCAGTCAAGGTCTTCGATACGCAATAACTCCAAATTCTGAAATAGCATCATCGTCCGGTAAGGACGATGTTTAAAAGATTGGCAAGGATGCAATAATGCATAAGTATGAGATGCAGTCGCTCTAAGCGTGACCTAACCCCGATGATTTAGGATTAGTGAGTGGTAATGATTAGTTCAGGGTTTGTTGCACTTTTAAAGTGAATCACAAACAAGGTTCTTATTCAGGGTGGTGTTGTTTTAGGATCATAAGCAGGTGGTAAACCGAATAGTAACAATCATACACACCCAGGAATAGTAGTTGTATAATAAGTAAAGAGCAATTGTCAATTTTAAGTCCTATAAGGCATGGTTGATGATTACTTGTTATATTCTTTAAAAGAATAACTTTTGAAGAACATGTTATTTAATAAAGAACAAGTATGATTATTAGATTTGTGGGGTGCTATGGTTTTCTATGGTTCTAATTGTTTTCTGGAGTAAGTGGTAAATGGATCACAACCTAGTTGGATTCATTAGCTACTAGGGCTTGTATGGTTGAATTAAGTCTAAACATCTTAATTACCAATAGTTGTTATCAAAATGGTATATCTTATTGGTGACAGTGGCTAGGGTTTATAGATTCTTATAAGCAGGGTTGGTGATGATTCCTTATTTTCTTCAAAGGAATAACTTTTGAAGAACATACTTCTTAGGTAATAAGAAGTATATCAATTAGGTTGAGGTTGTTTGGGTTTGCTATTTATTTCCCTAAGTAAAATAGTTGGTTTCTAAATAGGATGGTTCAAAAGTGTCCAACACTAGTAGGGTTTAGTGGAACAAGGATATGTAGTGTAAAATAATAGGTATGGTTACTATTAGGGTTCATCACCATGGTGTGATGTTAAGCATGGATAATTAAGGAGGATTGTTTTTGGTAATAGGATCTAGGGTTTATACTTGGTTAATCCTAGTTGATCACCTTGGTTTAATGGTATGCATTCTTGGAATACTAATTTGCTAGTGATAGGGTTCTACATTTTATGTGGACATAGATATGTCTTTAGTTGCTAATTATGGCTCTATGGTAATGGAGTAACATGATCACATGTTCTAACCTAGGGTTTAGGTTAGAATTAAATTAAGGTTCACATGTAATAATGGAACTAGGGTGTGATGCATAATTGATTTAGGGTCTTAGGGTTCCACATAAAATTATGAGGTTATCACTTGGTTTATAATGGAACTAGGGTTTCCTAAGTACCCTATAGGTCTATGATTAATAACTTCATTATCAAGTTGAAGTTATTAATGAGTTTGAAATAAAAATAATATTAGATTTGACATTTTATTCTTTTTAATGAATTTAATAATTAGGGTAATTATTAATTAGAGTTTAAATCCCTCTAATAAGGATTTAATTAAATAATAAATAAAGAAATTAGTTTTAAAGTTTTCTTTATTTCCTTACTAGTTTCTATTTAATTTTTAAAGTTTTCCTTATTTATTGAATTTTAATTCAATCAAGTATAAAGGAAATGACTTAATTAATGAGTTTAAAATAATTAAATTTTTATTAACAATAAAAATTCTATATTATATTTTTATTGGATAGATTTTCTTTTTAGGAACATTTTGATATCTAATTTGTGTTTTTCTGAATTGTAATGAATTTTCTAAATTTACTTGAAGTTGCAGTATTTTTTTCTGGTATTTGAAATTAAATAGGAACTGCTATTTACACCCGGGTTAGATCTAGTCCGAGTCATTGACAGGTGGGGTCACAACCACGTTGGCTGCCACGTGAGCGAAGACCAAGTCAAAATTGAAACCCAGGCAGGTGAGTTCACTGCCGGCGAGGATTGGCGACGGCGTTGAGGCTACGGACGATTTACGGGCGCGCGGTGATGCTCTAGCTGTTCTACGCGCCACGGGAAGTCTAACGGTGGTAGCGCCGCCTGATTTTGGTCGCCGGCGCTTGCCCGACGGCAAGGCCGAGCGGCGGCGCTTGCAGACGCGCGACGCGGCGGCGATGCAGGGCACTAGGAAGAGGGCCAAGATGCTCCAGCGGATCAGTGACTTACCGTGAGTACAGAGAGCGTGTCAGCGAGGTCGGGGAAGGTCGGGTTCGCCGGAATCGACAACTGCCGGCGCCGGGGAAGACGAGCTCGGCAGAGATGATTTAGAGCACGGCGGCTTGATTCCTTTTGCGAGATGAGCAAGACGAGCACGGAGGTGACGACGGTGGCCACAGCTTGGCTTGAGGAGGTCTCCACCGTCGGCGATTGAGGATGGCCGGGACAGGTAGGTTTTCGTCTTGGTGAATTTGATAGAGAGAGGGAAGAACTCGAGCTAGGATTTGTCGTTAGGGTTTTATACGCCCCGGGAGCGTGCCTCGTCACACCGTCGAGGAAGGAGAGACCGCCAGCGCTGAGGGGAAGGAGAGCACGGCGTCTCGCTGGCCTCCCGTACACGAAGAGGATGAGGATGAGCCTCTCCCCCGATATTTGATCGAAAGGGTACGTGGGCTGCTCTTGGGTGGTGGCTTGGGCCGTGTTGCTAGGCTGCTGCCGGGTCTGCTCCATGGGCTGCTCGGCCGGTAAGGTTTTTCTCCCCTTTTATTTCGTTTCTTTTTTTCTTCCTTATTTTCTCGTTTTGTATTTTCACATTTAAATTCATATCTCGAATTCCGTTATCTTTGCAGGTGTCTCATTATGTTTATTTAATGAAAATGTAGTGCAGTGACTATTACACCACTCTCCCAATTGAAGAAATTAATTTATGGTTGATTAAATTTAATACATGTAGAATTACTCAAAATAGCTAATGAACATGAGTTTATTTTCTTATTTAAATTTCCTTTTTCTTATAGATCAAATCTTTTGGAATGATTGGAGTTAATTTCGTTAACTCAGAGTATCTCATGGATTGTTATTAGTGCTTGGTTTCTATTTCAAGAATTTGTCACTTGCACATAATTTTATGTGAGCACTTGCTTGTTAGAGTCTTGTAGGTTTTTATTATAACCATATTTCAAAGGTGGTACTAGGATTATTTAATAACACCTTGAATTACTTAGAGTAGGTATTACTCTCATCAGGGTTTGGTCTTGGTCATAATGATAAGTGGTTGATCACCACTTATGGGTTTGAATTATAAAATGTAGCACAGGGTTTCTTATGTTCATGAATTCAAGCATAAGATATTATTGAGGTTGTAATTCTGGTTATAGAGATGGGATAACACCATATTGCAAGTGCTAGGGTTAATCTCCCCTAACCAAGATAATATGGTTACTTTCTTAATTGCTTCTGTGCTCATTTAATTACTAAGGATTTGAGAATTGGTTTTATCTTCTACCAATTAACTTTTATTATTATTCCCAATTTATCATTTAAAGTAACTACATTGATTGTAGTTCTTTTTATAGTTAACTTTGGTCACATGGATGGATGGTTTCTCACCAAATTGAGTATGGAGTTTTACTCTAAGGTTTTCTTGGGTTCTTTAATTTATGTAATATAGATATGGTAGGGTTCTACTTATGATCACCAAGTGGTTCACAAGTAAAGGTTGAAATATAAGCCTAGGGTTGCTTACTAGTTACCTGCCTATGATTTCATGTGGTGAAGGATATCCACTTATCCTATTAGGATTTAACTTATCCTCACATACCTAAAGAACATGATCATGGATTAGGCATGATCAACTTGTTCTTAATAAATCTACCTCAAGTTCTTAGGTTTATGATCATCACTCAATTTATAATGATCAATGTTTGGATTCCTAATGTATCTCTCATTAAATAGGTTTCTCACTTCCATGATCAAGTATTGTCTTGATCAACTAAGGTACAATATTTCACTAATAGTTTCTTGGGTGGACATGGTCATGGTTGTCTCAATGGATTATATCCCAGGAGAATGTCTGAGATATTCTGTTAGGGTTCTTCTTAAACAATGATGATTTAATCATCAGGACATATGGATAGTTCTCTCTCATTTGGGAAGGACTTTAATACTAACCTGAGGTTGGGCTCCATAGAGATTGATGTGATCATCAAAATCTATGTTGAACATAATTGGTTTCCCTCTCTAGGGATTGTCTTGAATAATATCCTAGGGTTCTTTCTAAAGATGATGATTTGAATACTTGGATGTATATCCAAGGTTTAGCTCAAGGTTTGTTATTGCTTCTCTAATAATTATAATAGAACTCTCACCTCTCTAGGTTTGATACTTAATTATTTGGAATAGAGAAGAATATGTATTTCTAGAGTTGATCTCCATGTCATGCTTCCAAGATTCAAGTAGAATGGATATCATAGGGTTTATGATAAGGATATGGATTAGTTTAAGATATGGAGAAGATAAGTGAAGAATAGTTTCTCCAATTATTGTTACTTGGTTTCCAATTCAATGAATGTTCATATGTTATGGCCAGGAATATTATGCTGTGATCTTTAATAAGATCAAGTAGTTGATCATTGATTGAAGTGTTGTTATGTTGATGATAGTTCCATTTGATCTAATCCCTTAGATCAAATTATCTCTACCCAAAACAAGGTTTTAGCAAAGTCACATTGAGGTTTATAACGCTTGACTTGATGAGCTACTTCAATTCCACCAAGGTCAAGTGAAACTTCGACTATCGTGGATTGTTTTACTTTAAAGCGCGAAAATTCCCCAGATTTTCTATGCATGAATGCAATGCACACATTTGTTTCCTCTATTTTTGTAACCCCATTACCTGGGATATTACAGCAGACCTGGTGTACGTGTGTGGGATGAGCACAAAGAAGAGGAATTTGACCTACGAGCGTTGCTTTTCGTAACCATCAACGATTGGCCTGCTCTTAGTAACCTTTCGGGACAGACAAATAAGTGATACAATGCATGCACACACTGCTTACATGAGACTGAAAGTGTGTATTTGCCAAATTGTAAGAAGAACATGTACCTGGGGCATCGTCGATTTCTTCACTGACATCATAACGTAAGAAAGAAAGGCAAGCATTTCAATGGCAAGGCAGATCACCGGCCGAAGCCTGCGGAACGATCTTGGTGCGGAGGTATTTGATATGGTCAAGGATTTGAAAGTCATCTTTGGAAAGGGTCCGCGCGGACAATCGGTTCCGCAGGAGCCGACGGGCACGCACCTATGTGGAAGAAGAAATCTATATTTTGGGATCTAGAATATTGGAAAGTCCTAGATGTCCGCTCTCGCAATCGACGTGATGCATGTTACGAAGAATATTTGCGTGAACCTCGCTAAGCTTCTTGGGCGTGTATGGGAAGACAAATGATACAAAGGAAGCACGGCAGACCAGCAACGTTTGAAAGACCCTGATGACCGGCATCCGGAATGGTTTCAAGGTCGTGCCAGCTACGCTCTTACCAAAGAAGAGAAGGTCATGTTTTTTGAATGCATGAGCAGTATGAAGGTCATGTCTGGATTCTCGTCGAATATAAAGGGAATAATAAACATGGCGGACAAAAAGTTCCAAAACCTGAAGTCTCACGACTGCCACGTGATTATGATGCAATTGCTTCCGATTGCTTTGAGGGGGCTCCTACCGGAAAATGTTCGAGTAGCCATTGTGAAGCTATGTGCATTCCTCAATGCAATCTCTCAGAAGGTAATCAATCCAGATGTAGGGATTCGTAGCATAGAAAACAAAAAATTTCCTACCGCGAGAACGCAATCCAAGCCAAGATGCAATCTAGAAGACGGTAGCAACGAGGGGATGAACGAGACTAACCCTTGAAGATTTCTAAAGCCTACGAGAGGAGGCTCTCGTTGTTGCAGAAGATGATCACTTGCCGCTTTCAAAAGCGCGTAGAAGATCTTGACGGTGCCACAATCGGGCAGCACCTCCGTACTCGGTCACACGTTCGGTGTTGATGAAGACGACGTCCTTCTCCCCGTTCCAGCAGGCAGCGAGGTAGTAGCTCCTCCTTGAATCCCGGCAGCACGACGGTGTGGTGGCGGTGTCGATGGAGATCTCCGGTGGAGCTTCGCTAAGCGTTTGCTGGAGAGGTGGAGGAGGTGGGGCGGCTAGGGTTTGGGAGAGGGGGTGGCCGGCCACTATGGGGTGCGGCCAAGGCTTTGGCTTGAGGAGGTCGGCCCCCTCCCCTTGTCCCTCATTATATAGGTGGAACCCCCAAGTGTTGGACTACAAGTCTTCGAATAAGACCCAAACCCAAAGCCTTCCATGTGTAGGGAAACCTACCCAAGGTGGGATTCCCACTTGAGGTGGGACTCCCACCTTTCCATGAGGGGGTGGCCGGCCACCTTAGGTGGAGTCCACCCGGGACTCCACCCCCTAGGGCTGGCCGGCCATGCTAGGTGGAGTCCCTCCGGGACTCGACTTCCATAGTGATTTCTTCCGGACTTTTCTAGAACCTTCTAGAACCTTCCATAAATGCACCGGATCATTTCCAAACTTGGAATATGACTTCCTATATATGAATCTTATTCTCCGACTCATTCGAACTCCTCGTGATGTCCTGGATCACATCCGAGACTCCGAACAAAACTTCGAACTCCATTCCATATTCAATATCTACTAATACGACATCAAACCTTAAGTGTGTCACCCTACGGTTCGCGAACTATGTAGACATGGTTGATATCTCTCTCCGACCAGTAACCAATAGCGGGATCTGGAGATCCATAATGGCTCCCACATATTCAACGATGACTTAGTGATCGAATGAACCATTCACATACGATACTGATTCCCTTTGTCACGCGATATTTTACTTGTCCGAGGTTTGATCATCGGTATCTCTATACCTTGTTCAACCTCGTCTCCTGACAAGTACTCTTTACTCGTACCATGGTATGTGGTCTCTTATGAACCATTCATATGCTTTTTTTGAAACTAACTACTGCAGGGGAGCCCCCCACGTACCTTTTTATTACTTTTAAACAAACTATTTACAAGAGATTACAACAAGTTGTCAAGCCATGATGACAAAATGGGCACAGTACTCTCTTTGACCCTATGCTTAAGCAGGGTGACATCAGAAAAGAAACCTTCTCTCCAATTCTTGAATGTTGGCTGGATATTCTTAAAGATCTTGTTATTCCTCTGGTTTCCATATATTCCAAAGTAAGCCAAAATTATAATTTCCACAAAACAAGGACCTTTAAATCTTCTCTTGGTATTCTTCAAAGATCTCTCGGTCCTCGATCCTTGTGCCCAATCAATTTGCAAGTATATCCAAATTCTAACACTAAAAGTGCATTCAAAGAATAAATGGGACCAATCCTCCAGGGCATCGAGTGGGACAAAGAACACAAGTATGATCATTTGTTACTTGCCAATGCCTTCTCCCGAGCATATCCTTTGTATTGATTCTATCATGTAGAATTAGCCAGGCAAAAAATTTGTGCTTGGAAGTACACTTGCTCTTCCGGATCCATTGTGAAGGAAAGTGAGAAGATATATGTCGAAAACTCATTCTCGTACACTTGGCTGGGTATAAAAGCACCAGCATTTATTATTTGAGATAAGCCACTCGATCATTATTGTTTGATGTGACAACCCTCGCTAACATATCTTGAAGTGTTCGTAGCTCATCAGCAGCTTCGGACGAGATTGGAAGGTGAAAAGCCCGAGCCGGATCGAGTAATTTGTAGAGCCTCATTGACTCGAAATAAGTTTGTCTTTGGCAAAGGAGAAAAGTCTTGGGAAGTTTTCTTGAATAATCCAATCATTCCAATTATCCGACCAAAAGAGAATTGTCTCCCCATTCCCAAGCTTACAATGTGCCACTTGTCCGTATATGTCAAAATATTTCATAATGTTCCTCCACCAAAAGGATCCACAAGTAGAAACAAGCATGTGGTACTTCCTTATAATAATATGAGTTCCTAATTAGTTTGACCCAGTGGAAGATCCACATTGTTATAAAATTTGTGTAATTGTTTCATCATGAGACACTTATTTTGAATCTTCAAATTTATGATACCCAATCCTCCCTTATTTTTTGGCTTACAGACCATATCCCAAGAAGCAAGAGAGTGCACTTTCTTATCATCCTTCCTTTTCCTCCATAAACAATTCCTCCTGGCTTTATCAATTACATCAATCACCCCATCTGGTATGTCCAAAGTACTAAGGTAATGAATAGGCATTGAAGATAAAACTGAGTTGACCAATATTAATCTGTCACCATAAGATAAAAAAGAAGCGTAGCGAGTAAGCCTCCTTTCAATTCGATCGATGAGTGGGGAAAGATCTCTTATTGTTGGCTTAGTTGTGCCCATGGGAATACCAAGGTATGGGAATGGCATTGAAGCAATATTGCACCGTATTTCTGTTGAGAGAGTCTCAGCCTTCCTCCCGAGAAATATTAATTGGTATAAGTGATGATTTGTGATAATTAACCTTAAGTCCAATGAAAGCTGTGTATTCCTTAAGTACTTCTTTCAAAACTTGCAATTGCTCGCCTCACTCGGTAACATGATAATAGTATCATCTGCATATTGGACAATAGGGTAGTCATTACTTCCTCTATTTGGTATTGGTGCTTGCAATCTCCCTGCCCTATATGCATTATTGACATAACTTTGTAACAAGTCACCCCCTAGCACATACAAAAGAGGGGATAAAGGGTCTCCCTGTCTGACTCCTCTTCTACATAAAAAGGTTTTACCAGGAACTCCATTTAAGAGAATAGCAGAAGAACAAGAACCCAGTATCTCTAACACCCAAAGGATGAAGGTTGGATCAAAACCTTTGAGCTCCATTATTTTTAGGATAGCCTTATGTTCAATTGTATCAAAAGCCTTTTCAAAATCTAACTTTAGCACAACCACTTTCCTCTTAGATTTATGACATTGGTGTAAATACTCAAAAGTCCATGCTAAGCAATCTTGAATAGTTCTACCTCTTATAAACCCATATTGGTTTTCATGTATGCATCTTGTGATCTGAAGTCTGAAGTCTATTAGCAAGCAAGCTTTGTGAGGAATTTCAAACATGTATTTGTCGTTGAAATTGGTCTAAAATCATTCACTCGTTTCGAGAGATAATTTTTTTGGAATCAAAGTTATATAGGAACTATTGATACTTTCCAAAGAAGCTCGACCCTTATGAAAATCTTTGCACAAATTGATGAAGTCATTCTTGATGATATGCCAACACTTTTTAACAAACAGTACCATTAAACCCATCAGGACTCCGGAGCTCTATCGGCTTTCATGTGCTTGACCACTCCCTCAATTTCTTCTGTAGAAAATTCTTGTGACAAAATGTCCAGCCCCTCCACTGGATTGATAAGATGTGAAATATCAGCTTGTGTGGCATTATCATTTGTAACTCCCATCCTATTCTTATAACATGCCCAAAAAGCATTTGCCTTCTGATTGTGATCCACCATAGAGTTCCCTTGTTCATCCTTGATTACTGATATAACATTGTATCTATATCTTTCTCGTTGCCTTTGCATGAAAAAACTTTGTATTTTCTCCTCCTAGCTGAATCCATCTAATAGTGCATCTATTCTTCCAATAGGCAGATTGTATACCCAATAATTTCTTGAGATGAACCTTCACAATATTTCTGAAGTTAAATTCCTCTCTGCTTAAGTTCCTGGAATCTTCCAAATTATCAAAGAAAAGGATGACTTTGTTGCACTGTTCAATAAGAAATTTTAAGTGAGATAGATTCTTTCCCCACTTCTTAAGAGCATATCTAAGATTTTTGAATTTAGCAGCAAGAACTGAAGCAACATTCTGTTTATTAGTTGGTAAATCCCAAGCCTTTCTCACTACATCCATAAAACCTGGTTGCTCCAACCATATATTCTCAAATCTGAAATTTTTTGCTTTTGGAATGGAGGTAGAGATAGACACCACACAAGGGGTATGATCAGAGGTAGATTTTGACAAAGGAAACACCATGGTATTGGGGAACCTTAAAGTCCACTCACAAGTGGTGAAAAACCAGTCTAGTTGTTCCATCAAGGGTGTGTCTTGCATATTGGACCATGTGAAACGTCTCCCTTTGAGAGGCAGTTCCAATAGCCCCAAGTGACTAATAATATTATTAAACAGGAAGATATCTGCCATGTCAGCTCCTGGTTTATTCCTATTTTCAACTGATCTCATGAAATTGAAATCTCCAACCAGTAACCAATTATCATGTATAGGGATATCCAGGTCATGCAACCATTGTACAAATTCATCTCTCATAATTCCTCTACAAGGCCCATACACAGTAACCAAAGTCCAAATTTCAGCAAGTATGAGAAGAGACAAATTGTATTTTGATAGCAGAGTGAGTTGTTTCTAATAAATTGCCCATGAATACTTTGCTATTCCAAAGAACAATAATCCCACCAGAAGCACCAATGGAAGGCACAAATGCAAATCTATCAAATCTTTTGGGGCAAAAAGTCCTGATAAATGAATGTTCAAAAGTTTCACATTTTGTCTCTTGTAAGCATATGATAGCACAATTACTTTCATCAATTTTGTTATACACCAGTAATCTTTTATCTTTATCATTCAAGCCTCTGACATTCCAACAAAGCACATTCCAATCAACCTTCATTTTAGAGGAACTATTCATTGAAACCAATTACAGGGGAGCAAAAGAGGACCATGCATAGCAGGCCACACAACAGAACCAGAACCATATTGGTGTTTAATAAGTTCATTACAATCACTAGCATGACAAATCTTCCACACACAAAAAGAAAACCCCTGACTCGACACAAAAGTAGTACTCGACTTTTCGACATAAAGACTTAATCTTCATTGGATGCTTTGTTCTTCTTGGGATCCTGAGGAGCAGCCATAAGCTTGTCCCTAGTCAAGTCTTCATCTGAGATCTCTAATTGCCTACCAATCTGTTGCAGTATTGGAATAGGAATAAAAGGAGCAACCCCCTCACTTTCATCATCAAAAGGTTTGGAGGCCTTAGGTTTTTTCCTGATTGAACTCTTGTCCTGCATGCTCTCAAATTTATACCCATCAGTTTTAGCCATGTGCCTAGTGCATCTTCTGACAAAACTATCATTCCAGGAAGAGCTATCAGTTTTATCAGTAAAAAGAGAAGTGGCAGCATCAAAAGAACACCTTGACCCTTTCTTCCTAGACTGCTTCTGATTCTCAACCTGGACTTTAAGTGCACTCCTTGTAACTCTTGTAGTTGGTGGGATAATCCTTTTCCCTCTTTTGGCAACAACTTTTCCCACAACATCAGTAATCTCATAGTTGCTAAGTGCTAGCTCATGTACAGGAGGCATACATCTGACAATCCAAGCAAACTTGTGTGTTGGCAGTACAGAAGGAATTGTGTTCAAGGGGAGAACAGGAACTAATCCCTTATAGATTTTGTCCAAGAACATATCTTTAGGCAGTACAGGACCAATAGTATAACCAGGCAGATAGCTTGTGTAAGCAGGAAAAACCCTATCCAATAAATACGTGAGATCCTTTCCCAAAACCTCAAACTGAACTTCAATTCTGTTGATGACCAGCTGATGTGAAGCAGGTAACATATTAACTGAACCTTCTGAACTTGAAGAATTGATGATAGCAGAATCATTAAACTGGTGACTCTCCTGGACCACCTGCTGTTCAGGTTCAACTTCCTGATGTTGGTGTAATGGTTCATCATCCACCTCCATGACTTGATCCTGGACTTGTTCAGGGGCAAACAGAGGATGCTGAACACCCTGGCCATTGTCATTAGCCTGCATTTGCTCTTGTTCATCCCAACCTATCTCAGGAAACTCTGGGTTCACAAAAATATTCAGATTGGGCATAAGCTGTCCTGGTAGAGGGTGTGGATTACCATTAAGAGGCATCTGATCCTCATCATGAGGTAATTCATCAGCAAACTCAGCAGTAAGGATAAAACAAGTCATGCAGTCCAGGATTCCTTTACTCCTCCAACAGAAGCAAACTTATTAAACACCACATCCCTTGGAACCTTAGCATCTGAAGGAAAAGCCACATAACAGATTGTTCTCTCAAGTAACACATCATCCTGATGCCAATGCAGAAGTTTCCCAAAAGTACTGACAGCATTGGCTAAATCATAGTCGTTTCTAAAATCCAGTGGAATACTGAGGAACATTAGCCAGCCACGACGAAAACCTTGCACTGCCCTATGATTCTCCCTATCATCATGATTAACAAAGCGAACAAAAACCCCTTTGCCGCATCCGATAAGGGATGTGATTGACCAAAGCAGC
>NC_061510.1:390012983-390084919 GCF_022539505.1 Lolium rigidum
AGGAAGATAAAACACAAGTAACTTCAAATTTTCAGCATATAGAGGGAAAACTTAATATTATTAAGATGCATATAACCATGTTTCCCTCTCTCATAATAACTTTCAGTGGCATCATGAACAAACTCAACAATATAACTATCACATAAAGCATTCTTATTCACATGCATAAAAGTATCATTACTCTCCACATAAGCATAGTCATTCTTATTAATTGTAGTGGGAGCAAATTCAACAAGGTAGCTATCATTATCACCATAATCATCAAATATAGGAGGCATAGTATAATCATAATTAATTTTCTCCTCAATAGTAGGTGGATGATAGTCATCATTGTAATCATCATATATAGGAGGTAAAGTATCATCAAAGTAAATTTTCTCCTCCATGCTTGGGGGACTAAAAATATCATGCTCATCAAAACCAGCTTCCCCAAGCTTAAATTCTTCCATAGCATTAGCAACAATGGTGTTCAAAGAATTCATACTAATAACATTGGCATTATCATGCATATAAAGTTCCATAGGTTTTTTAATTTTCTCTTCAAACACCTCATGTCCTAACTCAAGATAAATACTATAAAGATCTCTAATATTTTTGTTGTTTTCCATTAAGCCTAACTAGTGAAATCACACAACTTAGTGTTCTCAGGAGTATTCATTTTAGCAGTAGTAAATAAAGCAAACTAAATAAAGTAAATGCAAGTAACTAATTTTTTTGTGTTTTTAATATGGAGAACAAGGCAGTAAATAAAGTAAAACTAGCAACTAATTTTTTTGTGTTTTTGATTAAGTGCAGCAAACAAAGTAATAAATAAAGTAAAGTAAAACAAAGCAAGACAAAAACAAAGTAAAGAGATTGGATTGTGGAGACTCCCATTACAGCTTGTCTCGATCTCCCCGGTGATACGTCCAAAACGTATCTACTTTCCCGAACACTTTTGTTATTGTTTTGCCTCTAATTTGTGTATTTTGGATGCAACTAACACGGACTAACGCTGTTTTCGGCAGAACTGTTCTGGTGTCTCGTTTTTGTGCGTAAATCCAACTTTCGGGAAAAACCTCGGGATTTTGACGAAAGGGCCTATTTTCCCGAATATCGACGGAGCCAGAAGGACAATTGAAGTGGAGGCCCGAGGGCCCCACACCATATGGCGGCGCGGCCCAGGGGGGGCCCGCGCGGCCATGTGGTGTGGCCCCCTCGGCCGGCCTCCGACGCCCTCCTTTGGACTACTTATTCGCCTCGATCTAAAAACGCACGGGGAGAAGTGGAAGTCGCCAGAAACCCTCCAGAACGCCGCCACATCGCGAAACTCCGTCGCGGGAGCCAGAAGTATCCGTTCTGGCACTCCGCCGGGACGGGGAATTGGAGGAGATCATCACCGCCATCACCGCCAACGCCTCTCCATCAACCAGCAATGTTTCCCCCATCCATGTGTGAGTAATTCCCCCGCTGTAGGCCGAAGGGGATGGTAGGGATTGGATGAGATTGGTCATGTAATAGCATAAGATTGTTAGGGCATAGTGCCTAGTGTCCGTAGATGGTACTTTTGTGATATTGTTGCAACTTGTTATGCTTAATGCTTGTCACTAGGGCCCGAGTGCCATGATCTCAGATCTGAACATGTTATTGATTCATGAAGATATTCGTTGTTTATGATCTTACCTGCAAGTTGTATACACATGTCGCTGTCCGGAACCAATGGCCCCGAAGTGACGAAATCGGGACAACCGGAGGGAATGGTAGCGATGTGAGGATCACATGTGTTCACGGAGTGTTAATGCTTTGCTCCGGTACTCTATTAAAAGGAGTACCTTAATATCCAAGAGAGTTTCCCTTGAGGCCCGGCTGCCACCGGCTGGTAGGACAAAAGATGTTGTGCAAGTTTCTCATTGCGAGCACGTACGACTATAATTGGAACACATGCCTATTGATTGATTAGTACTTGGATACCGTTTTATTATTATCTGCAAATGCCCTGCTATGATTGTTACATGAGTTTCTCTCATCCATGCAACGCCCATCATCCGTCCCCGTGCCTACAGTATTTTAATCCTGCTGTTTACTAAAATCACTACCGCTGTCTTTGTTACTCTGCTGTCGTTATTTCACTATCGCTATCGCTATAAAACCGTTACTACTGATAAACTCTTGCGAGCAAGTCTGTTTCCAGGTGCAGCTGAATTGACAACTCCGCTGTTAAGGCTTTCGATTATTCTTTGTCTCCCCTTGTGTCGAATCAATAAATTGGGTAATACTTCCCTCGAAGACTGTTGCGATCCCCTATACTTGTGGGTCATCAAGACTATTTTCTGGCGCCGTTGCCGGGGAGCATAGCTTTATTTGGAAGTTCACTTGGATTGATATTGTTCGCTGCAAATTCTCCATCATGGGTAAACCTCGCGATACTAAGGTCGCCATATTACCATCCACTACAAGAAAAGGTACAACTCGAGTACCTCTCGCTGCTCTTGATTCACCATCCGTGATTGATAAACTTGTTTCACCGCCACATGCTTCAAATGCTGGTACTTCGCTGAATCTGAAAACTCTCATAATATCGATAATATTTCTGTCGTGCTTGATGATAGTGGTTCATTGGGAACTTTTCTAGATGCTAAAATTGCTAGGTCTAGACAAATTGAAAATGCCGAAACTCCTGATGTTACTACACCTGTTAATTCACCTGAACTTGAATACTCTAGTGATGATCTTGATGAAGATTATGTGGAACTTGATGATGATTTTATTGAAAAATGCCATGCTACTACCGATACAAGAAAAATTAAAAAGTTGCTTGCGTAACATACTCGTTAGATATAAACTGTCTCCCGATCCTAAATTTGCCACATCTCCTATAAACATTAGGGATAAAGATTATGATTTTTCTCTTGACCTATCTCATATAGCTATTGTTGAGAAAACACCTTTTGTGGTACTGAAAAAGAAAGTGTCGTTGAACACATGACCGAGTTATCTACTTTGAGTAGTTTGTTTTCTGATGATGTTAAGAAGCGTACTTACTTTGTTGCTAAAATCTTTCCATTCTCATTAAAGGATGACGCTAAAACTTGGTATAATAGTTTGCCACCTAGCTCTATTAAAAGTCCAAAAGAATTGCTTAATGTTTTCTTCCGGAAATACTTTCCTCGCTAGTGCTCAACATGCTCGCTTTGCAGAGAGTTTATAATTTTGATCAAGGAGATGAAGAGAAATTGCCTGAGGCTTGGGCAAGATTTTGCTCTCTTATTAGAGCTCTGCCCGACCATGATTTAGAAAAGCATGATTTACTTGATATATTTTATAGTGGACTAACCATTGAGTCTAGGGCATACCTGGATAGTTGTGCTGGTTGTGTTTTCAGGAAAAGAACTCCGGACGACGCTCGAAGAATTATTGGCTAAAATAGGCCGGAATTATGATGATTGGACTACGCCCGAACCAACTCCAACGCCAATAGTGAAGAAGAGGGGTTTAATTAAATTGAATGATGAAGATATGAGGGAAGCCAAGAAGTCTCTCAAGGAGAAAGGTATTAAATCCGAAGATGTGAAGAATCTACCTCCTATAGAAGATATATGTGAGATAATTCCCCCTTCATCCATGATTGAGGTAAACTCCCTTCAACGCTTTACTAGGGAAGATATTCCGTATTCAAAACCTCCTGCGCAATGCTTAGATGAGTTTGATAATTATATTGTTAAGCAAGAAAATTTTAATATGAGAGTAGAGAATCATCTAATGGAAAATTCTCAAGCTATTAGTGAATTGCATGATATTGTGGAGAGAACCTCCAATGATGTTAAGATGCTTGTTAAACATTTTCATATGGTTCAAACTCAAATTGATCAACTCACTAAAGTGCAAAATGACTTGTTAGGAAATAATGCTAAAGAAAAACATGCTTATGAAGTAACAACTAGAGGTGGTGTCTCTACCCAGGATCCTCTATATCCCGAAGGGCATCCCAAAAGAATTGAACAAGATTCTCAACAAACTAAAACTAGTGCTCCATCTAAGAAAAAGAAGAAGAAACATAAAAATGTTGTAGAATCCTCTGAACCTGTTAATGATCCTAATAGTATTTCTATTTCTGATGCTGAAACTGAAAGTGGTAATGAACATGAGAAAGATAATGATAAGAATGATATTCCTGATAAAGAAGAGGTTGAAAAAGAACCTGAAAAGCATGCTAAAAATAAAAAGTATACTAAAGAAGATTTTATTGCTGAGAAACATGGTAATG
This sequence comes from Lolium rigidum, assembly GCF_022539505.1. Lineage (NCBI taxonomy): Eukaryota > Viridiplantae > Streptophyta > Magnoliopsida > Poales > Poaceae > Lolium > Lolium rigidum. The sequence goes on from NC_061510.1 coordinate 390,017,227, forward strand.
AAAGAGAACCTTGGGTGCAAAAGCAAATGCCTTTTCCTGCTAAGAAACTAAAATCAAAGGAAGAAGAACACTATAATAAATTTTGTGATTGGATGAAACCTTTATTCTTGCAAATCCCTTTGATCGATGCTATTAAATTGCCTCCTTATTCAAAGTATATGAAAGATATTGTTACTAACAAAAGGAAAATCCCCAATGAGGAAATTTCCACTATGCTTGCTAATTACTCTTTCAATGGCAAGGTTCCAAAGAAGTTGGGCGACCCAGGTATACCTACTATTTCTTGTTCTATTAAGAATAATTATGTTAAAACTGCTCTATGTGACTTGGGCGCCGGTGTTAGTGTTATGCCTTTTTCTCTTTATAAGAGACTTTACTTAGATAAGTTGATACCTACTGATATATCTTTGCAAATGGCTGATAAATCTACTCGCTATTCCCGTTGGTATATGTGAGGATGTTCATGTTCAAGTTACTAATAACTGCTTGATATTAACTGATTTTGTTGTGTTGGAAATGCCTGAAGATGATAATATGTCTATTATTATTGGGAGACCTTTTCTTAACACCGCAGGGGCTGTTATTGATTGCAATAAAGGAAATGTTACTTTCAATGTTGATGATAAGGAACACACCGTCTATTTCCCCAAGAGGATTGAAAAAGCATGCGGAGTTAATACTATTTCTCATGTGAGAACTATCAAAGTTGGAACTATCGATTGTCCAATATATGAGCCTAAAGAAGAATATCAAACTCTTGTGATTGGATCCATATCAATACAATTCAAGGTAACATGATTGATTTGAGGTTTATATCTTCATATGCTATGTAAAATTTATTTGGTAGCAAGACTTGATCAACCTTGTTAACAAATACATTTTATATGCATAGAGGAGGTAAACAACATTTCTTTCTTCTTCCACTTGTTTTACTTACTGTAGCAATACCTTTGTATCTTTACTTTATTGCATTATTGTGCCAAGTAAAGTCCCTAATAGAAGGTTGATGCTAGATTTGGATTTCTGCGCAGAAACAGATTTCTTGCTGTCACGAATCTGGGTATGATTCTCTGTAGGTAAGTCAGAAAAATCTGCCAATTTACGTGAGTGATCCTCAGATATTTACGCAACTTTCATTAGTTTTGAGTTTTCTGATTTGAGCAACGGAAGTACCTCGTTAAAATTCGTCTTTACTGGCTGTTCTGTTTTGGCAGATTCTGTCTCTGTTTTTTGCATTGTCTCTTGCGGACTTTAAGCAAGGCTTTCTAGACGTGGAGAGCTGTAGCTAATGTTTTATTGAGTTCTTGCAATGTGTCACTACAGGACTAAAGTGGATTAAAGTTTTTGAGTACTAACCCCTCTAATGAAGTTTATGAGAAGTTTGGTGTGGCGTAAGTTTTCAAGGGTCAAGAGAGAAGAGTGATATAATGTGATCAAGAAGAGTCAAAAGCCTAAGCTTGGGGGGAGGTATACCGGCATCACTCATTCTTTGCATATTATGATTGCTGGATACTTGTAGATACTTGTTTAGTTTCTTTGAGTGGTTTTCTAATGAGAGGAAGATGATATTTGGGGAAGTGCTGCCTGAAAACAGATTCTGGACTGTTACTAGAAAAATTCGTGCGCACATCCAGAACGTTATTTTGAGCTGCCAATTTTTGTGAATGTTCCCCAGGTTGTTATCTAACTTTCATTAGTTTAACACTTTTTGAACTGAGCAACGTAAGATTTTTGTAAAAATCGATTTCTGTACTGCTGTCAGGTTTTGGCAGATTTCTGCCATCTCGCTTTTCTGTGTTTCTTTTAGTTTGCTATTTCTTGTTTCCACTTTGTTTCTTTCCTAAAACACAAAAAGACCAAAAATATTTCTGTTGTTTCTCTTCATCAATTGTTTATCTTGGTTTCTTGCATTTGTTTCGCTTTATTTGCTATTGCTAGTTTGCTATAAGAAAACCCAAAAAGATTTTGCTTTGTTTGCTTGTTTCCTTTTGTTCTTGTTCTCAAATTCGAAAACACCAAAAATATTTGCTGTTCTTATTTGGTTTGTAAAGTTCATCATGAGTTCAATGGTCTTCGGTGGCTGGAGCGTGGTTTTCATTTCATATTATCCAAGCTACACAAGTGAAAAGGCAATAATGACGATCTACGACAATCCGATTGTGGTGAGAGGCTGGTATGAACTCTATTTGTTTTCATTTTTGTACATATACTCATCCATGTGAGCATGCTTAGTTGGTTCATGTGAGGTATATGTCATTTAAGAAAGTCTAGTAGTTCATGATCTCTCATGATTAACTCCAATCTATTAATATGAGTAGCATGTCATGGATGTTTGCTTGCATTGTTTTATTCATAAGTAAGTATGGCATTGTGGTATCCTCCTCTGAATAATTCATTTATATCGACTTGGCACATGCTCACGCATGCATATGACTGAACAAAAGTCAATTAACCCTCAATGATTTACATTGCTTCAGAGTTCTTGTATCACTTTTATGCCTCAGTTAATTTATTTTGCCGCAAGCATGATTATGACAGTTATTGCTCTCTTGATTTGTCGCTCCCTAGTCTTTTGCTAGCCTTCACTTGTACTGAGTGGGAACGCTGCTCGTGCCTCCAAACACATGAAAACCAAGTTATTCCAGAGTGTCCACCATAAATACCTATGCATGGCATTTCAAACCATTCCAAGAAAATTCTCATGCGCTACCTTTAAAATCTTCAAAATGCTTCTTAATTTGTGTTAATGTTTCATAGCTCATGAGGAAGTATGTGGTGTTTAGCTTTCAACCTTGTCATTTACTTTTGACGGACTCTCATATGGAATAGTGGCACATCCGCTTATCCAATAATTTTGCAAAAAGAGCCGGCAATGGGATTCCCAGTCCCGAATTAATTAACTTAAATAGACACTCCTCCATGGTTTGTGATTGTTGGACTGGCACCCGAAGGATTCGGTTAGCCATGGCTTGTGTAAGCAAAGGTTGGGGGAGTGTCATCATCATAATAAAACTAAACTAAAAAGGCACTCCTTCATGGTATGTGATTGTTGGCAGTGCACCCGAGGATTCGGTTAGCCATGGTTTGTGTAAGAAAGGTTGGAAGGAGTGCCACATAAACATGCAAATAATTCATGGGAGCCGCTCTTGAAAGTCCGGTTGGCGAGGTAGTTGGTGTACCCATTACCATTCGTTGACAACAACAAACACCTCTCAAAATAATTTTACTCCTCGCTTTACAAATGAAAAGCTCTAGCGCATGTTAATCCCCGCTTCCTCTCGCGAAGGGTCAATCTTTTACTTTTATGTTGTGTCTCCATTATTTCTTTGAGCACTTTCTTGAGAGCACAACTCGTCATTCTTAGTATAATATGCTTGTCTCAAAATATGATTGATTGTGGTATAACTTTGATGCTTTTATCTTTGACAATCACTACTTCTAGTCTTTCTATGAACTCCGGAGGTGCCCGGGCATTTATGTTTTGCCAATCAAATACAGTGCAAGCGAGATACCACTTTATCATACTCTCTTATGAACATTGCAATCCTGCTTATATACATGATTCATGATGCTTATTATTAATTGTTGGTACCTCTTCATGATTGACATAGTCTGTTAGATGATCTTATTTGCATGTACCTTATTATGAACTCGCTTAAGTATTAGCCATATCATGAGAATATATACATCATATGAACAAATGTGTTCGTGAAAGTTCTTTTATCGCTCGCTTGTTAATCGAATTGCTTGAGGACAAGCAATAAGCTAAGCTTGGGGGAGTTGATACGTCCAAAACGTATCTACTTTCCCGAACACTTTTGCTATTGTTTTGCCTCTAATTTGTGTATTTTGGATGCAACTAACACGGACTAACGCCGTTTTCAGCAGAACCGTTCGGTGTCTCGTTTTTGTGCGTAAATCCAACTTTCAGGAAAACCTCGGGATTTTGACGAAAGGGCCTATTTTCCCGTAATACTAACGGAGCCGTAAGGACAATTGAAGTGGAGGCCCGAGGGCCCCACACCACATGGCGGCGCGGCCCGGGGGGCCCGCGCGGCCATGTGGTGTGGCCCCTCGGCCGGCCTCCGACGCCCTCCTTTGGACTACTTATTCGCCTCGACCTAAAAACGCACGGGGAGAAGTCGAAGTCGCCGTAAACCCTCCGTAACGCCGCCACATCGCGAAACTCCGTCGCGGGAGCCGAAGTCTCCGTTCCGGCACTCCGCCGGGACGGGGAATTGGAGGAGATCATCACCGCCATCACCGCCAACGCCTCTCCATCAACCAGCAATGTTTCCCCCATCCATGTGTGAGTAATTCCCCCGCTGTAGGCCGAAGGGGATGGTAGGGATTGGATGAGATTGGTCATGTAATAGCATAAGATTGTTAGGGCATAGTGCCTAGTGTCCGTAGATGGTACTTTTATGATATTGTTGCAACTTGTTATGCTTAATGCTTGTCACTAGGGCCCGAGTGCCATGATCTCAGCTCTGAACATGTTATTGATTCATGAAGATATTCGTTGTTTATGATCTTACCTGCAAGTTGTATATACACATGTCGCCGTCCGGAACCAATGGCCCCGAAGTGACGAAATCGGGACAACCGGAGGGAATGGTAGCGATGTGAGGATCACATGTGTTCACGGAGTGTTAATGCTTTGCTCCGGTACTCTATTAAAAGGAGTACCTTAATATCCAGAGAGTTTCCTTGAGGCCCTGCTGCCACCGGCCGGTAGGACAAAAGATGTTGTGCAAGTTTCTCATTGCGAGCACGTACGACTATAATTGGAACACATGCCTATTGATTGATTAGTACTTGGATACCGTTTTATTATTATCTCGCAAATGCCCTGCTATGATTGTTACATGAGTTTCTCTCATCCATGCAACGCCCGTCATCCGTCCCCGTGCCTATAGTATTTTAATCCCGCTGTTTACTAAAATCACTACCGCTGTCTTTGTTACTCTGCTGTCTGTTATTTCACTACTCGCTATCGCTATAAAACTCGTTACTATCGATAAACTCTTGCGAGCAAGTCTGTTTCCAGGTGCAGCTGAATTGACAACTCCGCTGTTAAGGCTTTCGATTATTCTTTGTTTCCCCTTGTGTCGAATCAATAAATTGGGTAATACTTCCCTCGAAGACTGTTGCGATCCCCTATACTTGTGGGTCATCACCCGGCAACGGCGCCAGAAAAGTAGCTTGATGCGTGCAATCGACACGTCCGTTGGGAACCCCAAGAGGAAGGTGTGATGCGTACATTAGCAAGTTTTCCCTCAGAAAGAAACCAAGGTTTATCGAACCAGGAGGAGCCAAGAAGCACGTCGAAGGTTGATGGCAGCGGGATGTAGTGCGGCGCAACACCAGGGATTCCGGTGCCAACGTGGAACCTGCACAACACAACCAAAGTACTTTGCCCCAACGTAACAGTGAGGTTGTCAATCTCACCGGTTGCTGTAACAAAGGATTAGATGTATAGTGTGAATGATGATTGTTTGCAGAAAACAGTAGAACAAGTATTGCAGTAGATTGTATTCGATGTAAAGAATAGGACCGGGGTCCACAGTTCACTAGAGGTGTCTCTCCCATAAGATAAATAGCATGTTGGGTGAACAAATTACAGCTTGGGCAATTGACAAATAGAGAGGGCATGACCATGCACATACATGATATGATGAGTATAGTGAGATTTAATTGGGCATTACGATAAAGTACATAGACCGCTATGCAGCATGCATCTATGCCTAAAAAGTCCACCTTCAGGTTATCATCCGAACCCCTTCCAAGTATTAAGTTGCAAACAACGGACAATTGCATTAAGTATGGTGCGTAATGTAATCAATAACTACATCCTCGGACATAGCATCAATGTTTTATCCCTAGTGGCAACAACACATCCACAACCTTAGAACTTTTTGTCACCGTCCCGGATTTAATGGAGGCATGAACCCACTATCGAGCATAAATACTCCCTCTTGGAGTTAAGAGTAAAAACTTGGCCGCAGCCTCTACTAATAACGGAGAGCATGCAAGATCATAAACAACACATAGGTAATAGATTGATAATCAACATAACATAGTATTCTCTATCCATCGGATCCCAACAAACACAACATATAGCATTACAGATAGATGATCTTGATCATGTTAGGCAGCTCACAAGATCCAACAATGAAGCACATAAGGAGAAGACGACCATCTAGCTACTGCTATGGACCTATAGTCCAGGGGTGAACTACTCACTCATCACTCCGGAGGCGACCATGGCGGTGAAGAGTCCTCCGGGAGATGATTCCCCTCTCCGGCGGGGGTGCCGGAGGCGATCTCCTGAATCCCCTGAGATGGGATTGGCGGCGGCGGCATCTCTGGAAGGTTTTCCGTATCGTGGCTCTCGGTACTGGGGGTTTCGCGACGAAGACTATATGTAGGCGGAAGGGCAAGTCCGGGGGCCACACGAGGGCCCCACACAACAGGCCGGCGCAGCCAAGGCCCAGGCCGCGCCGCCCTAGTGTGGCGCCACCTCATGGCCCCACTTCGTGAGTCCTCCGGTCTTCTGGAAGCTTCGTGGAAAAATAGGCCCCTGGGCGTTGATTTCGTCCAATTCCGAGAATATTTCCTTACTAGGATTTCTGAAACCAAAAATAGCAGAAAACAACAACTGGCTCTTCGGCATCTCGTTAATAGGTTAGTGCCGGAAAATGCATAAATATGACATAAAGTATGCATAAAACATGTAGATATCATCAATAATGTGGCATGGAACATAAGAAATTATCGATACATTGGAGACGTATCAAAGAGCGGTGATCTAGATTTCCGACAGCTTTGATTCGCGGCAGGCCACCTATAGTTGGGGAAATGGATGGGGCGGCCGCGTGGAACTGCCAGCGAGGTGCGGGGGTGAGATACGCCGCAGCTTAGTCGTGTTTCAGCGTGGTAGTTGGCTGCACACGCTCGGTGCGCTACAAATTAATAGCACGACGTCGTGTTTTTTTTTGTCGTGCCCTAAATTATTCACCGCACCGCACAAAGTTGGGTGTTGAGCGTTGTCGTGTTGTAGAAAAGCTGTTTTTTTTTTGGGCACAGTTGCAGTTTATATCCGCTACTAGAGAATCATGAAAAATAGTGGGGATAATCCCCTAAAGTATTGGGTGAAACCTCTACCCACACGCAATTCTCTCTAATCCCCATAAAATTCTAGTCCTGAATCCACTAGATAAAGGTAGATCATAAAAATTGAATAAAATACACTAAAATTTTAAAATAAGTGAAAATTAAACTCACCCAATACTCCAAACTGGTTTTAGAGTAAGGATTTGGAATTTGATGGGATTATCCCACTAATCCGAAAAAAACTCTAGCAAGAAGCAAGGGTTCGGGCTTAAGAGAGGGGAGTACAAAAGTTGCTCCACATTCGCTGGGTCTCAGTCCGCTCTCTCCTCCGACTGCCGCCAACTCCGCCCCCGCGCGCCCTAACTTTTGCCCTCAAATCGCAGGCCGGAGCGGGGGCCAACCCGCTGACCGACCGCTTCAGGTCGCCGGAGACCGGGGTGTCCCCGTGGATAGCACACATCGAGGCCGCCGTCACCAGTTCGGGGCCGTGCAGCGCGGCGCTCGGCGGTCTGATGGGCAGGGCTGCGCCCGGAAGGAGGGGCCGCCGGGATCCCCGTTCTACAGCCGGTGTCGGGGCTCGACCTCAAGGCCTTGGCTTCCTCCAAGCAAGCACAGGTATACTTCTTCATGTATAGTTCCACTGTCATTCATATTTTGTTAATTTTCCTGGGATATTTTACTTAGAATATATATAAATCGATCCCTTGCTCATGGAAGCACTTAAATCTAAGGTAAATCTAATTATTGTGTGTGTGATTGGTGCTTGATTCCAATAACGGCAGAAAAGGCTTATTCTTTTGAGATGGGTTCTGCTTATTGATTTTGTTATGGAAAGAATGAGATTGAGCCGGATTCGAGGATTCGGTTAAACCGTTGAGCAAGAAGTCGTAAGAGTCTCCAATTCTGTTTTCCCTAGCACCCACCGCTTGTCAATGCAAATCGTGCAGGGGAACATTGCTGAGCGCTCGACTCATACCCCTTTTCTTTTGTTCTGTAACATATAGGAGTTCAGACATATGTGTTCATATGTATCCTCTTTTTCCATATTCTTCTACATTTTTGTGGCAAAATGATTTTGTACGTGCTATCCTATACTCACACTTTTTTGATGGATTCCTTTCTATTTTTCTCTGTGTACAGGAAATCTGGGCGGCATCACTGATGATGTGGATTGTGACGCGGGCGACGGATTTGCTTATCTCGTAGCTGCTGCTGGGATTGGAGGTTGTTATTAGAAAACCAAAACACATTAACATCTTTTTGTTGGGTCCTAATTTCAATGTTCAAGCAAAACCATACACACATATTGTGAATCAGTGAACTTCGTTTCTGCTTTTATGTAGCTGGTGAGAGCATCAGAGAGTCGCTAGATATGTTGAAGGCGAATTTTCATGAAGCCGAATCTCCTGATGTGAAGCCTGTGTGGCAGGACACGCCATCGCAGACAGTTGATGGTGCTGAGGAGGTTACGCAGAAACACAACGCACAAGCGCAGCTGGATAAGTATGCGGAGGAACATGGCACCATCATTGCTCAACACCAGCAGAAGTTTCGTAGGTACAGCAGGAGGAAAGCATCGAAGGTGGGGAATGTACAGGCTGCTGCTGCAGCTCACCCAGATGATCTTCCTGATGAACCATGTGCGGCCAAAAGGAAGGCTCCATGGAACTCACCACAGGAGTCACCTGCCGCTGTGACACAACGTGTTTCACCTGCTGGTGCGACACCTCGACGTAGCCTCCGTGTTGCCGCGACCAGCTATGCTACCACGACTTCTCACCATTCTCCGTCTCCTGGGGAAATGAGGCTTGTTAAGTGGCGCCATACGTTGGACGAAACGTATGTTCCCGACGCTGATTCAGATGTTGCGGTGGAGGATGCTGGTGCAGCTAGTCAGCATGTTGATGACAAGGTGAGAATCTTTCCTTTCTGTTTGGTATTTCTATATGTTTTTTTCTTTTTTGATGTGAAATTTTGCAACTGAGAATATAGTGAACTTCTGTGTTTAGTATTATTAACCTTGAACTAGATTGCTGTGAACTTCTACCTTTTGTATGTTGCTATATTGATTGTGTGTTTCTACAGTCAGTATACATTTCCGCTTACTTTTAGTCTTTTTGTTCATTTTTCTTTTGCCTATTTTTGTTGTTGGTTTGCAGCTTATCACCAATAAAAGGCAGAGAGTTGCTGCAGTTCCTAGTGCTTCAGATGGGAAGAATCCTGGCAACAAGAAGAAAGCAAGAGCGTTGGAGAGGCCACATGGTCAGAAGAACAAGGCTGAAGCAGCGGATGCCTCCACAGATCGCTTCCAGCAAACTGTTCGCTGTTCTCTTGGAGAAGTTCGTGAGGCGGTCAAGCTGCTGCAGGAATGTCACAGAGTGAAGGTCCGAGAAGCTGGATTCGGATGTGTGTTTGATTGGGTTCTGGAGGGTAATGTATCCCGTGTCCTCATTTGCCATCTCATGACGAAGATTGATACTTATACGATGAAGATCCAATGCGGGTCTGGTAAGATTCTGGATGTTAACAGAGAGGCAGTTCACCACGTTTTTGGATTCCCCATAGGAGGTGATACAGCTCCAAGGCCCTCGGACAGCGGCCATGGTGCTTCATTGGCGAAGCTGAAGGAAGAACTTGGGTTTGAGAGGACTGGCAGCATTCAGACCAAAGACCTTCGCAGCCTGCTAGCTAAATTAGTTAAGGACGGGACAAAAATTGATTTAGCAGTGAAGGTTTTCTTTTCAATACTGTATAACAAACTTATCTGTCCTGGGTCGACAGTTCGTCTCGGAAGGGAGGCTGCAATGCTTGTTGATATGAACTACAAGAAGATGGCTACAATGGACTTCTGTCAGCTAGTTGTTGATGATTTGAAGCGAGCTGCTGAGAAGTATCAGAATTCAGATGTCAACCAGGCTGGTCTTGAAGGATGTGGCGTTATTCTTGTAGTGATGTATCTGGACAGCTGCTACTCAGTCAATCATTCTGTCATGCATCGCCGGACTCCTCGCGCAAGTTTTTTGCACCAGAAACCTTTGAGAGACATTTATAACCTAGACCAGATTAGGAGTGGTGGAAGTGATCTGTCTGCATACATTTTTGGAAAGTTGGCGGTGAGTGATCTACTACTTATATCTACACTGAACTCCTTTCCTTATGTTATCTTTTTTATTTTGTTTGCAGTGGAAGGGTCGTAACGACATCGTGTACTCTTACCGGCTGCCTGTTGAAGAACTTTGGACTGGATGCAGTGTTCCAAGCTCAGCCCGTTCTTCTGAACATGTTGATTCTGATCATGAACCTCTCACGAGGTCTCAGCCTGAATTCTTGGTCACCCAGGCATCAGTTTTGGATACTGGTTCTACACCTCCATCAACTTTGAAGAGCGGAGGGTCCAGGCCTATTTCAGTCATGAACAAGATTGTACAGCTTCTGCAGAAAGTTGAGGACCTTTCGCGGTCTGCCCCGAGCATTGATGATCGTCTGAGCCGGATATCTGGTCTTTTTCCTCCTGGGCATGGGCCTAGCACTGAAGCTGTAAAGCAGGTGGCAGATCATGAAGCCAGTGTTCTTGATAGCTTCACAACTGCTGTATCGTATTTGCGCAAAGGTTTTGTGGACCTAGGCATGAAACAAGATGCGGTATGCAGGGAGTATGAAAGAGAAGCTGTGAGCATAGAAAGGCAGATGAAGCAGCAACACGCTGACAAGGCAAAGGCTGTTGTTGTTACTGGGGATGATGACGATGATGATTTCGTGCCCCGGGCAGCCTGCAAGTTTACCAGTAAGGATGTTTCGAAGGATGTCCCGGTCTCCCTCCCATCCGTCAGCTATGTTACCAGATCCGGGCTGGTTCGAGGTGGAATCCACAGAGATAAATTAACTCCTGGCCGCAATGACTCCCCAAGTTCCAAGAAATCTAGGAAGATGAAGCGCAAGGTGATTTCCCATTCCTTTGCCTTTTGCCTAATTCTTCAGTTCTTGTTCATACTGGTTAGCGTAGCAGGTTCTGATGTTGGGTGTTTTTTATTCCGGATTATTTCAGATGATTACTTAGCCTTGCACTTTGGAAGTGAAGAGGAGCGGGGAGGTGAGCACATGGACAGGTGAAGTGAAGAAAACCATGCAGAAACTCTTGGATGGATACAATCAAGAGGTTCTCTTCGCTCATAGAGAGAAAGTTGCAGCGATGTTCAAGTTACAGATTCTCATGTAGTAGTGTCTCTTTCTCTCTTTTTTCCTGCAATTTCTGAGTACTAAGTTTCCCGACTTGTAGTGAAATTGTTAAGAACAAATTTCTGTGCTATTGTGTATCGTGCAGATTTCTGTCCCGTGCTATTTTTACATGCGCTTTTCTGTATTCCTGTTGGTGACTAGTACCATTTCCTGTGATATATGGGCAGGTGGAAGACCGTGCATGCTAAGTGGGCTCCTGCGGGACGCCCACTTAACAAGTGCGGGACTGTGCGGGCCTTCCATAGGCAGTCCCACCTGCAAGCCGTCAGCCCCCCGGAGTCGCTCCCGTCGTCGGCATCATTAGATCTGTTGATTGGCTAGTCTAGCTCCTGACTTTGTTAAGTTTGCCGTGTCATGTACTACCTCCAGTTGGATTTAATGGACATGGGGCTGTACCTACTTATATGCACGCATTACCTTGCTACACGTTGATCTTTTCTGACTACCTGACTAGAGGTGAAGGAGCGAACGGGTGTGTTGTGCATCTGGCAGTGAAAGTGGCATACATGATACATCCATACAGGCGGGCGAGCCGGCGAACTCCGGAGTGAGGTTCAGATCGATCATGACCTCAACTTTACATTCCTATCTCACCCACCGTCAGAAAACTCGTCGGAAATGAATGCCCGCGCGAGACAAGGTGGAGCTGTTGCAGCCCAGATGACACCGTTGCCTGTGAGGCTGTAGCAGGCCATGGCCAACCTAGTGCTTCGTGCCTGTGACACTGAAGAAAGAAAATGAGTGACTAACATATTGGCTAGTCGATGGAAGCAAAATTTGTAGCCCGTAGAAACATGGATATAGACATATGAAGCAGCGTATTATAAGCGGCTTGAAAGAAGCAACAATGTGGATTGTCTGAAGCACTGTATCTGACTATAGATGAATCGCCCTGGCCTGCATTAATGACTCTAAATTTCAGTTCCTATGTAAGAAAATTCTTAAGTCGACCAAAGCAATATTTTACTAGGATTATTGACCCACTGGATCCGAAGCTAATTGACGGGGTTACTCCATGGCATCTCTAGAGTCATCTGTGATATCCTTCACTACGCAGATGTATGCTGCTTTGAATACGGCCCATGTGTGATGCATTTGTGGACGGCTCTTTTCTAGAAACGGCTACAGTATCAGGAATTTAATTTGGCTCCCAGGTGTATATGCTCACTCCATCCAAAAAATATATTTTCAATTGTTAAAAAATCCATACAATTTTTGCATGTACATCTCGGCAATCTATGTGCGTTGATACATGTATAACAAAGGAAATTATTTACACACATCTATGACATCTTATATTGAATGAGGTTTTGTAGTAGTGAATATCAATTGCCGACACATCAATGCTGTGGGAACTCATGGGCATTCAGCGCATGGTTTGAAATGAATGCTTTACCAACCATCACTTATGTGAATAACGCTGAGTCCTCTATATATAGTATCCTACATTTTCCTAAATAGACAACAAGTTTTGTTGTCCAACCTCGGCACGATGAGAGAGGATCAAAAGCGATAGGAGAAATTGTGGGAATCTGAGACATTGGGAGAAATGGAACATCTAGGGTTTTTGGTACAACAGGACTAATGTTCAACCACTGGTGTTGATGTACATTTATTTTTTCTAATTTTCACTAGCATTAGCTCATTTGTGCTATGTGAAAGCGTAGGCAAATAATTTCTAGTGGACACAAGGGTGAAGAATATACAATTGTCCTCTATGCGCTATTTTAATGCTAACATTTTGGGGAGTTACATGATCTTCAAATACAATTTTGACTAGTAACTTCGACATTTTCCGAGTAATATATATTTAAGTATTTTTTTTGTAAAGCTACTTACTATGACAATCTAAGTATGCTCGTACTCACTCATTCTCTCACGAACCCCCTGCTTATATTGGGAGTTACAAAGAAGAATCTAATGTAAAACTCGACAATTCAGGAGTGAACTACTACCAGAGGCAGAACTCAACTAGCAAAGTCAATTGAGTCAACTTCTACAACAATCATTGTGCAAACTTAGACTAAAAATAGGAGGGAACCAATTCCCTAATCCTAGTACCTAAATAGCACGAGTTTAGTTTCAGTTTCTTTAGTAAGCCAAGTGTCTTTATAGGTAGAGCTTGGGATAATTCTGGTCTACGAGTTGTTCTCCTGGAGTTTTATTTGCAGTTTTATCTCATTGCAATTAGGAAGTTGTGATGATCTTTTGTAAAGAGTCAAAGTTATAATTCTATAGACATATCTTGGACCCGCAATATTTCTGTTGTACAACTATCAGGAATGTAATACTAGTGGAATTGTATTTCATTGGTATTATGTCAACAACTTGCGTACTATAACGTGCAATGGTATGTTGGGTCACCACAATTGGTATCACAGCAAATGATTTGATCTTAGGATTGAAACCCTTTAAAAGAGACAACAGGTTGGGTAGTGTCTATAGGAAGTTACCTTGTCTAAACCAAATCTTTTTAAGACTTGGAATTTATATTCACTTGAGAATAATCCTGACACAGTTGACTCAATGTTTTTAACCTATCTTTCTTAAGTAAAGTTAGTTAGTTGTCTTGCTTCATTTTCAATTAGTAGAACACCATTGGAGCCTTAAGATAGTAGCTGATAGTATACCAAAATTGATATACAATAAGTGGTAGTCCAAAGAGAAGATCCAACCATAAGGAAGATATCGAAATACCAAGTCAAGTTAGGATTATATTAGATTCATCCGAAGTAGGATATAATGGTGCTATCTAATAAACAGAATCCATTGAACGCAATAGAAATGAATGATTAGTTAAATACGATGGATACCAAAGGATGGTACAACCAAAAATGAGTACGCTAAGAGAAAAGATGTTTGAAGACAGTGGTGAAATACATGTCTCAAACCGTGGCAGCCATACCACGTATGCAAAGTATCTGGAGAGAATATATGAAGTTACTCTTCAATAGAACGAAAGGTAAGTGATAGCACAATAGGAAGGTCCATATAGGTTAGCCACGAAAATTTTCAGACCACTTTGTTCAAGTTTATTCGATTGCAAATGGGGGTCAGGGGTAAATGTGACGACAAATAGTACTATACCATATACGTCCTAAGTATCACGATGTACACATAACTTATGTGTTGTTTTATACTACACATCTGAGCCTGATGTTTGGAAATTTCTTACTCAACTACTGTATTCGGGCTTATAATGATGTGTATCGTACGCACAAAGCTGAATCTTCTTGGATTTTATTGACTGACTAGATCCATACATGAAGTTTGACTTTGATATGCAAATTCATGTTGCAATATCAAGTTCTTACTTGATGTTATAGATCTAGGGGGTAATGCGATTCGTGTGGAGGAGAGACGAATTCTGAAGATTGTAAAGAAACGATGAAGGTTCATCAGAAGAATGAAGCGAAGTTGAAGAAAACAACAACAATACTTTGAATGGAGGATCAAACCAGTAGGGAGAATAAGTAGGGCCATAGTCATTATGGAAGAGGGAATGCAAGAAAGTCAAATACTACCACATTCAAAGTGTCAACTAGTGCTTTTGTTGCAAAAAAAAAACCTAGAGGAAGACAAATTGATAGGTGAAATCACAAATGATAAGGTATACCGCAACTGATATAGGAAGATAAAGTACAAGAAGTCACATTCAATTGAATAAAACTTATAAAAGAGTCCACATCTAGTATCAAATAAGCCATAACTTGTATTATATAGTCCGCAGTTGGTATATTGGTAACAAGAAGTGGTTAACAAAGAAAACCCTACCGCAAAATAACTATGACATATAAGAATTTAGTCGGAGAATTCACACCGGCTATCCACAATTCCGTGGATATACCGCAAAGTACAAAACATAAGTCCATTGCGTGAATTTAGAACTATAGAAAAGTACAAAACATAAGCCAGACCAAGACCAATATTCTAACCATGAGTCCATTGATTGGAAGAAAAGGAGTTTTGAAGACCATTACAAAACTCCAAGCGGGAGAGTAAAGACTGAACTAGAATAATTAGATTTGACAATTAGAGTAAGATATAAGAAGAAGGTCAGAGGAAGTCAGATCTTATTTTCATAACTTTGTTTTGAAGTACCCATATAAAAGTACTCTCAGAAGGATATAAGACCAGAAGTCGAGGTTCATACCTTAAGGAAGTAAGAGTTAGACTTTAACTTGAGCAAGTGAGTAATAATTACTCGGAAGTAAGAGAACTCAAGTAAGTCAAAGGTGATGAATTATATTTGAAGAAGAAGTCATAGATCAACCAAAGCTCAATAAGGCATAAGACCGAAGGAGTTAGAATAGTTTGACCATATCAAAAGTATATGCTAACATATAGATACCCGGAGTATCCCTTTCATGGTACCTAAAACTACCAAAAGAGACTTGAAGAGATAAAGAGGAATCCATGATTGGATGGACTAAATGAATCTAATCCATTCTTAGGGAATAATCCACTAGAACCAGCCATGCTGTAAAATATTGTTGGGTAACACGTATAGAAAACAAAAAATTCCTAAGCATAACCAAGATCATATGAGAGAGAGGAGGCAACAGGACGTACCCTTGCAACATCAAGCTAGACGCCTCTTATAGCAATTTTACGTGGCTGCTAGGCCTTACGCAAAAAGAACCATTCTTACCTACGAACATACAACCGCAACACCGATTTGATAAATGTTCCTATTACACCCCTTTCGGGGCCCTCCGTTGCAAATATGCCATACCGCTAAAGTAAGAGAGACAGACACCCCAGCGCTTATATGGTACAAGAGATATGTCAAGTGCGGAACCACTCTCGCGTAATTAAATGTATGCATGAGGTCGGTAGGGGCCGCTTTATCAAACAATGCCCATTATGAGCAAGTTCACGTGAGAGGGTAACAATTATAGAATCGATGCCCACACGCTACACATGTTTTCTAACCGTACAAGCATAGCCACACATAGATCGGCTCTGATACCACTTATTAGGGGTTTGTAGTAGAAAACAAATAATTCTAACTAGCGCTTCCTGATTGCCCAGATCTATCTAAGAGTAACACTACACGGAGAAGGTTTCGGTGACATACCTTGGTAGACCTAAAGAGTTTAACGTTCCGCTAGAACATGGATGATTTAGTCTTACTCGTCGCCAAACTTAGTTTCAAGATGAAGTCCTCTCGTCCGACATCGAGTGCCGCAAGTGGCAGCACCTCATAGTTTCACCCAAGTAGGGTGCTCAACGACGCTCCCGGCTCCGATCCAATGGAGTTGCAGAAGTATATCTTCTGGATGCGGATCCCAACTGCGCTCTGATACGTCTCCGACGTATCGATAATTTCTTATGTTCCATGCCATATTATTGATGATACCTACATGTTTTATGCACACTTTATGTCATATTCGTGCATTTTCTGGAACTAACCTATTAACAAGATGCCGAAGTGCCGCTTGTTGTTTTCTCGCTGTTTTTGGTTTCGTAAATCCTAGTAACGAAATATTCTCGGAATTGGACGAAATCAAGACCCGGGGTCCTATTTTGCCACGAACCTTCCGTAAGACCGAAAGGGATACGAAGTGGGCGACGAGGCGCCGCCACCATAGGGCCGCGCGGCCGGAGGGGGCCCACGCCGCCCTATGGTGTGGGCCCCTCGTCGCCCTCCGACTCCGCCCTTCCGCCTACTTAAAGCCTCCGTCGCGAAACCCCCGAGGCGAAAAAACCAAGATACGGAAAACCTTCCGGAGACGCCGCCGCCGCCAATCCCATCTCGGGGATTCCGGAGATCTCCTCCGCACCCCGCCGGAGAGGGGATTCATCTCCCGGAGGACTCTACACCGCCATGGTCGCTCCGGAGTGATGAGTGAGTAGTTCACCCCTGGACTATGGGTCCATAGCAGTAGCTAGATGGTTGTCTTCTCCTCATTGTGCTTCATTGTTGGATCTTGTGAGCTGCCTAACATGATCAAGATCATCTATCCGTAATACTCTATGTTGTGTTTGTCGGGATCCGATGGATAGAGAATACCATGTTATGTTAATTATCAAGTTATTACATATGTGTTGTTTATGATCTTGCATG
Source organism: Lolium rigidum (assembly GCF_022539505.1). Classification (NCBI taxonomy): domain Eukaryota; kingdom Viridiplantae; phylum Streptophyta; class Magnoliopsida; order Poales; family Poaceae; genus Lolium; species Lolium rigidum. The sequence goes on from NC_061510.1 coordinate 390,034,649, forward strand.
CTCTCTCGTTATTAGTAGAGGCTCGGCCAAGTTTTTGCTCTTAACTCCAAGAGGGAGTATTTATGCTCGATAGTGGGTTCATGCCCGCATTGACACCTGGGACGATGGATGTAAAGTTCTAAGGTTGTGTTGTGCTGTTGCCACTAGGGATAAAACATTGGCGCTATGTCCGAGGATGTAGTTGTTGATTACATTACGCACCATACTTAATGCAATTGTCTCGTTGCTTTGCAACTTAATACCGGAAGGGGTTCGGACGATAACCTCGAAGGTGGACTTTTTAGGCATAGATGCGGTTGGATGGCGGTCTATGTACTTTGTCGTAATGCCCAATTAAATCTCACTCGTACTTATCATGACATGTATGTGCATTGTTATGCCCTCTCTATTTGTCAATTGCCCGACCGTAATTTGTTCACCCAACATGCTTTTATCTTATGGGAGAGACACCTCTAGTGAACTGTGGACCCCGGTCCATTCTTTTAATATCGAAATACAAATCTGCTCGCAATACTTGTTTTTACTCGTTTTCTCTGCAAACAATCATCTTCCACACAATACGGTTAATCCTTTGTTACAGCAAGCCGGTGAGATTGACAACCTCATCGTTTCGTTGGGGCAAAGTACTTTGGTTGTGTTGTGCAGGTTCCACGTTGGCGCCGAATCTCTCGGTGTTGCGCCGCACTACATCCCGCCGCCATCAACCTTCAACGTGCTTCTTGGCTCCTCCCGGTTCGATAAACCTTGGTTTCTTTCTCGATGGAAAACTTGCTGCTGTGCGCATCATACCTTCCTCTTGGGGTTCCCAACGAACGTGTGAAATACACGCCATCAAGCATATTTTCTCGGCGCCGTTGCCGGGGAGATCAAGACACGCTGCAAGGGGAGTCTCCACTTCCCAATCTCTTTACTTTGTTTTTGTCTTGCTTTATTTTATTTACTACTTTGTTTGCTGCATTATATCAAAACACAAAAAAATTAGTTGCTAGCTTTACTTTATTTTCTGTCTTGTTTGCTATATCAAAAACACAAAAAAATTAGTTTACTTGCATTTACTTTATCTAGTTTGCTTTATTTACTACCGCTAAAATGGCCACCCCTGAAAATACTAAGTTGTGTGACTTCACTAGCACAAATAATAATGATTTCCTATGCACACCTATTGCTCCACCTGCTACTACAAGCAGAATTCTTTGAAATTAAACCTCGCTTTCTGAATCTTGTCATGAGAGAGCAATTTTCTGGTGTTGGTTCCGATGATGCTTGCTGCCCATCTCAATAATTTTGTTGAATTGTGTGAAATGCAAAAGTATAAAGATGTAGATGGTGACATTATAAAATTAAAATTGTTTCCTTTCTCATTAAGAGGAAGAGCTAAAGATTGGTTGCTATCTCTCGCCTAAGAATAGTATTGATTCTCGGACTAAATGCAAGGATGCTTTTATTGGTAGATATTATCCCCCTGCTAAAATTATATCTTTGAGGAGTAGCATAATGAATTTTAAACAATTGGATAATGAACATGTTGCTCAAGCTTGGGAAAGAATGAAATCTTTGGTTAAAAATTGCCCAACCCATGGACTCGACTACTTGGATGATCATCCAAACCTTCTATGCAGGACTAAATTTTTCTTCGCGGAATTTATTGGATTCAGCTGCTGGAGGTACCTTTATGTCCATCACTCTTGGTGAAGCAACAAAGCTCCTTGATAATATGATGGTTAATTACTCTGAATGGCACACTGAAAGAGCTCCACAAGGTAAGAAGGTAAATTCCGTTGAAGAATCCTCTTCCTTGAATGATAAGGTTGATGCTATTATGTCTATGCTTGTGAATGATAGGACTAATGTTGATCCTAATAATGTTCCATTAGCTTCATTGGTTGCCCAAGAAGAACATGTTGATGTAAACTTCATTAAAAATAATAATTTCAACAACAATGCTTATCGGAACAATTCTAGTAATAACTATAGGCCATATCCTTATAATAATGGTAACGGCTATGCTAATTCTTATGGGAATTCTTACAACAATAATAGGAATACACCCCCTGGACTTGAAGCTATGCTTAAAGAATTTATTAGTACACAAACCTGCCTTTAACAAATCATGTTGAGGAAAAGCTCAATAAAATTGATATTCTTGCTTCTAGAGTTGATAGTCTTGCCTCTGATGTTGATCTTTTGAAATCGAAAGTTATGCCTAATAGGGATATTGAAAATAAAATTGTTACTACATCAAATGCTATCCAAGTTAGAATTAATGAGAATATAAGATTAATGGTTGAACTGCGTGCTAGGTGGGATAGAGAAGAAAATGAAAAACTAGCTAAAGAGGAAAATGTAGCTAAAGTTTGGGCTATTACCACCACTAGCAATGCTAATGATTCACATGTTGCTGCACCTCCTACTATCAATGGTAAAATAATTGGTGTTGGCAATGCTTCTACTCCTAGTGCAAAGCGCGCAAAATTACCCGAAACCGCTAAAACTCGCTGAAACCGCTCGTGATAAAACTGCTGAAATTTTTTCCAACCTTGGGGATGATAATCCCATTGCTTTAGATTGTAATGATTTAGATTTTGATGATTGCCACATCTCTGAAGTTATAAAGTTCTTGCAAAAACTTGCTAAGAGTCCCAATGCTAGCGCTGTAAACTTGGCTTTCACAAAACATATTACACATGCTCTCATAAAAGCTAGAGAAGAGAAACTAAAACTTGAAACTTCTATTCCTAGAAAGCTAGAGGATGGTTGGGAGCCCATCATTAAAATGAGGGTCAAAGATTTTGATTGTAATGCTTTATGTGATCTTGGTGCAAGTATTTCTGTTATGCCTAAAAAGTCTATGATATGCTTGACTTGCCACCATTGAAGAATTGTTATTTGGATGTTAATCTCGCTCGATAATGCTAAAAAGAAACCTTTGGGGAGAGTTGATAATGTTCATATTATGGTTAACAATAACCTTGTCCCCGTTGATTTTGTTGTCTTGGATATTGAATGCAATGCATCTTGCCCCATTATATTGGGAAGACCTTTTCTTCGAACCGTTGGAGCTACTATTGATATGAAGGAAGGTAATGTTAAATATCAATTTCCTCTCAAGAAAGGTATGGAACACTTCCCTAGAAAGAGAATGAAGTTACCTTTTGATTCTATTATTAGAACAAATTATGATGTTGATGCTTCGTCTCTTGATGTTACTTGAGTTACACTTTCCGCGCCTAGCCGAAAGGCGTTAAAGAAAAGCGCTTATGGGAGACAACCCATGTTTTTACTACAGTATTTTTGTTTTATATTTGAGTCTTGGAAGTTGTTTACTACTGTAGCAACCTCTCCTTATCTTAGTTTTGAGTTTTGTTGTACCAAGTAAAGTCTTTGATAGTAAAGTAAGTACTAGATTTGGATTATCGCGCAGTTCCAGATTTCTTTGCTGTCACGAATCTGGGTCTACATCCCTGTAGGTAGCTCAGAAAATTAAGCCAATTTACGTGCATGATCCTCAGATATGTACGCAACTTTCATTCAATTTGGGCATTTTCATTTGAGCAATTCTGGTGGCCTAATAAAATCCATCTTTACGGACTGTTCTGTTTTGACAGATTCTGCCTTTTATTTCGCATTGCCTCTTTTGCTATATTGGATGAATTTCTTTGATCCATTAATGTCCAGTAGCTTTATGCAATGTCCAGAAGTGTTAAGAATGATTGTGTCACCTCTGAACATGTTAATTTTTATTGTGCACTAACCCTCTAATGAGTTGTTTCGAGTTTGGTGTGGAGGAAGTTTTCAAGGATCAAGAGAGGAGTATGATGCAATATGATCAAGGAGAGTGCATGCTCTAAGCTTGGGGATGCCCCGGTGGTTCACCCCTGCATATTCTAAGAAGACTCAAGCGTCTAAGCTTGGGGATGCCCAAGGCATCCCCTTCTTCATCGACAACATTATCGGGTTCCTCCCCCGAAACTATATTTTAATTCCGTCACATCTTATGCACTTTGCTTGGAGCGTCGGTTTGTTTTTGTTTTTTTGTTTTGTTTGAATAAAATGGATCCTAGCATTCACTTTGTGGGAGAGAGACACGCTCCGCTGTAGCATATGGACAAGTATGTCCTTAGGCTCTACTCATAGTATTCATGGCGAAGTTTCTTCTTCGTTAAATTGTTATATGGTTGGAATTGGAAAATACTACATGTAGTAATTCTAAAATGTCTTGGATAATTTGATACTTGGCAATTGTTGTGCTCATGATTAAGCTCTTACATCATATACTTTGCACCCATTAATGAAGAAACACTTAGAGCTTGCTAATTTGGTTTGCATATTTGGTTTCTCTAGAGTCTAGATAATATCTAGTATTGAGTTTTGAACAACAAGGAAGACGGTGTAGAGTCTTATAATGTTTACAATATGTCTTTTATGTGAGTTTTGCTGTACCGTTCATCCTTGTGTTTGTTTCAAATAACCTTGCTAGCCTAAACCTTGTATCGACAGGGAATACTTCTCATGCATCCAAAATACTTGAGCCAACCACTATGCCATTCGTGTCCACCATACCTACCTACTACATGGTATTTATCCGCCATTCCAAAGTAAATTGCTTGAGTTCTACCTTTAAAATTCCATCATTCACCTTTGCAATATATAGCTCATGGGACAAATAGCTTAAAAACTATTGTGGTATTGAATATGTACTTATGCACTTTATCTCTTATTAAGTTGCTTGTTGTGCGATAACCATGCTTCTGGGACGCCATCAACTATTCTTTGTTGAATATCATGTGAGTTGCTATGCATGTCCGTCTTGTCCGAAGTAAGAGAGATCTACCACCTTAATGGTTGGAGCATGCATATTGTTAGAGAAGAACATTGGGCCGCTAACTAAAGCCATGATTCATGGTGGAAGTTTCAGTTTTGGACATATATCCTCAATCTCATATGAGAATAATAATTGTTGCCACATGCTTATGCATTAAAGAGGAGTCCATTATCTCGTTGTCCATGTTGTCCCGGTATGGATGTCTAAGTTGAGAATAATCAAAAGCGAGAAATCCAAAATGCGAGCTTTCTCCTTAGACCTTTGTACAGGCGGCATGGAGGTACCCCATTGTGACACTTGGTTAAAACATGTGCATTGCGATGATCCGGTAGTCCAAGCTAATTAGGACAAGGTGCGGGCACTATTAGTATACTATGCATGAGGCTTGCAACTTGTAAGATATAATTTACATAACTCATATGCTTTATTACTACCGTTGACAAAATTGTTTCATGTTTTCAAAATAAAAGCTCTAGCACAAATATAGCAATCGATGCTTTCTTCTTTGAAGGACCATTCTTTTTACTTTTATGTTGAGTCAGTTCACCTATCTCTCTCCACCTCAAGAAGCAAACAGGTGTGAACTGTGCATTGATTCCTACATACTTGCATATTGTACTTGTTATATTACTCTATGTTGACAATTATCCATGAGATATACATGTTACAAGTTGAAAGCAACCGCTGAAACTTAATCTTCCTTTGTGTTGCTTCAATACCTTTACTTTGATTTATTGCTTTATGAGTTAACTCTTATGCAAGACTTATTGATGCTTGTCTTGAAGTACTATTCATGAAAAGTCTTTGCTTTATGATTCACTTGTTTACTCATGTCATTACCATTGTTTTGATCGCTGCATTCATTACATATGTTTACAAATAGTATGATCAAGGTTATGATGGCATGTCACTCCGAGAAATTATCTTTGTTATCGTTTTACCCGCTCGGGACGAGCGAGAACTAAGCTTGGGGATGCTGATACGTCTCCGACGTATCGATAATTTCTTATGTTCCATGCCATATTATTGATGATACCTACATGTTTTATGCACACTTTATGTCATATTCGTGCATTTTCTGGAACTAACCTATTAACAAGATGCCGAAGTGCCAGTTGCTGTTTTCTGCTGTTTTTGGTTTCAGAAATCCTAGTAACGAAATATTCTCGGAATTGGACGAAATCAAGACCCAGGGTCCTATTTTGCCACGAACCTTCCAGAAGACCGAAAGGGATACGAAGTGGGGCGACGAGGCGCCGCCACCATAGGGCCGCGCGGCCAGAGGGGGGCCCGCGCCGCCCTATGGTGTGGGCCCCTCGTCAGCCCTCCGACTCCGCCCTTCCGCCTACTTAAAGCCTCCGTCGCGAAACCCCATGAGGCGAAAAAAACCACGATACGGAAAACCTTCCAGAGACGCCGCCGCCGCCAATCCCATCTCGGGGGATTACGGAGATCTCCTCCGGCACCCTCGCCGGAGAGGGGATTCATCTCCCGGAGGACTCTACACCGCCATGGTCGCCTCCGGAGTGATGAGTGAGTAGTTCACCCCTGGACTATGGGTCCATAGCAGTAGCTAGATGGTTGTCTTCTCCTCATTGTGCTTCATTGTTGGATCTTGTGAGCTGCCTAACATGATCAAGATCATCTATCCGTAATACTCTATGTTGTGTTTGTCGGGATCCGATGGATAGAGAATACCATGTTATGTTAATTATCAAGTTATTACATATGTGTTGTTTATGATCTTGCATGCTCTCCGTTATTAGTAGAGGCTCTGGCCAAGTTTTTGCTCTTAACTCCAAGAGGGAGTATTTATGCTCGATAGTGGGTTCATGCCCGCATTGACACCGGGACAGATGATAGAAAGTTCTAAGGTTGTGTTGTGTCTGTTGCCACTAGGGATAAAACATTGGCGCTATGTCCGAGGATGTATTTGTTGATTACATTACGCACCATACTTAATGCAATTGTCTGTTGCTTTGCAACTTAATACTCGGAAGGGTTTCGGACGATAACCCGAAGGTGGACTTTTTAGGCATAGATGCGCTTGGATGGCGGTCTATGTACTTTGTCGTAATGCCCAATTAAATCTCACTGTACTTATCATGACATGTATGTGCATTGTTATGCCCTCTCTATTTGTCAATTGCCCGACCGTAACTTGTTCACCCAACATGCTTTTATCTTATGGGAGAGACACCTCTAGTGAACTGTGGACCCCGGTCCATTCTTTTAATACTCGAAATACAAATCTGCTGCAATACTTGTTTTTACTGTTTTCTCTCGCAAACAATCATCTTCCACACAATACGGTTAATCCTTTGTTACAGCAAGCCGGTGAGATTGACAACCTCACTCGTTTCGTTGGGGCAAAGTACTTTGGTTGTGTTGTGCAGGTTCCACGTTGGCGCCGGAATCTCCGGTGTTGCGCCGCACTACATCCCGCCGCCATCAACCTTCAACGTGCTTCTTGGCTCCTCCTGGTTCGATAAACCTTGGTTTCTTTCTGAGGGAAAACTTGCTGCTGTGCGCATCATACCTTCCTCTTGGGGTTCCCAACGAACGTGTGAAATACACGCATCACGCTCCCACGTACTAGGTGGGGTTATCTCCCACCCTGCGCAGTTCTTCGGGGAGAAAGAGATTTCTCTATTTAATTGTGTATGTTCCCCCACTGATGACCCACAAGTATAGGGGATCGCAACAGTCTTCGAGGGAAGTAAAACCCAATTTATTGATTCGACACAAGGGGAGACAAAGAACACTTGAAAGCCTTAACAACGGAGTTGTCAATTCAGCTGCACCTGGAAACGAGACTTGCTCGCAAGAGTTTATCAAGTAGTAACTCGTTTTATAGCGATAGCGATAATGAAATAACAGCAGTAGAGTAACAAAGACAGCAGTAGGGATTATAGTAAACAGCATGATTAAAATACTGTAGGCACAGGGATGGATGACGGGCGTTGCATGGATGAGAGAAACTCATGTAACAATCAAGCATGGCATTTGCAGATAATAATAAAACGGTATCCAAGTACTAATCAATCAATAGGCATGTGTTCCATATTTAGTCGTACGTGCTCGCAATGATAAACTTGCACAACATCTTTTGTCCTACCAGCCGGTGGCAGCCGGGCCTCTAGGGAATCTACTGGAAATTAAGGTGCTCCTTTTAATAGAGCACCGGAGCAAAGCATTAACACTTCGTGAACACATGTGATCCTCATATCACCGCCTTCCCCTTCGGTTGTCCCAATTTCTGTCACTTTGGGGCCTCGGGTTCCGGACAACAATACGTGTATACAACTTGCAGGTAAGATCGTAAAGCAATGAATATCATCATGAATTGATAACATGTTCAGATCTGAGATCATGGCACTCGGGCCCTAGTGACAAGCATTAAACATAACAAGTTGCAACAATATCATAAAAGTACCAATTACGGACACTAGGCACTATGCCCTAACAATCTTATGCTATTACATGACCAATCTCATCCAATCCCTACCATCCCCTTCAGCCTACAGCGGGGGAATTACTCACACATGGATGGGGGAAACATGACTGATCGATGGAGAGGCGTCGGTGGTGATGATGGCGATGATCTCCTTCAATTCCCCGTCCCGGCGGAGTGCCAGAACGGAGTTTCTGGTCCCGAGACGGAGTTTCGCGACGGTGGCGGCGTCATCGGATGGTTTCTGGCGATTTCTTCTAACCTCCGTGCGTTTTTAGGTCGAAGGCGTTAAGTAGTCCGAAGGAGGGCGTCGGAGGCCAGCCGAGGGGGCCACACACTAGGGCCGCGCCGGCCTAGTGTGTGGGGCCCTCGGGCCTCCACCTGGCTTGCCCTTCTGGCTCCGTCAATCTTCTGGAAAAATAGGACCTTTCGCATAAATTCCGAGGATTTTCCTGAAAGTTGGATTTCTGCACAAAAACGAGACACCAGAGCAATTCTGCTGAAAAAAGCGTTCGTCCGTGTTAGTTGTATCCATAATACACAAATTAGAGGCAAAACAATAGCAAAAGTGTTAGGGAAAGTAGATACGTTTTGGACGTATCACCCCCTCCACCTGGCCACTATATATAGGAGGCAGGGGGACTAGGGGGCTAGGGTTGGCAAGGTGGAACAAAAGGGGAGGGGGAGGTGGTGCGTCGGCCAGCCCCCTCTTGCGTCCCCCCACCTTGGCCTAGCCGGTCCACCTTTGGCCCATGGGGTGGCCGGCCACCCTTCCCTAATGGGCTCCCCTTCCGGGAGGGCACATTTAGGTGTAGGGAGCCTTTTTACTTAAGTAAATGATATTTATTAACATATTAAACATAGTATTTGATTCCGATGATCCGAGACACCTCCCGAACAACTTCCATCAACTTTCGGATACTTTTGGAACCCTTTTCGGATTTCTCTCTCTATTTCCGATGAATCCAAAACTACCTTTAGTTTCGATGGACCCTTAAGTGTGTTAGCCTACGGTTCGAGAACAACACGGGCATGATAGAGACGCCTCTTCGATCAATGATCACCAGGGTGTTCTGGAGAATAATAGTGACCCTTGTGTATTCCACGAAGATGTGACCTTTGTTTGAACCATTACGTCAAGTACCGTTCCCTTTGTTCTTCAATAGCGGCACTCATCTGAGATATGATCACCGATATCATGATACATAGTTCTATCTCGTTACCGACAAGGCCATTGAACTCATTCCGTGTGATTTCATTCCCATGGCCTAGTCATACACTGCGCAGCTTTATGGATGTAATCTCACTGAGTGGGCCGAGATTATCTATCTGTCACACAAATGAACAATACCCACTCTTGACACATACGCCTCAGCCTACCCCTTCGGAATATCAGAGAACACCTTTATGATCCTCCTATCACGGAATGACGTTTGATGTAACCAGAGCAGCCTCCGGTGATAGCAATTAGATATGATCTCACGATCTAAGGATTTAGATCTCTACGCTTTCATAAACATCGTAACGTTGAACTTAGTGACATGACAACATTACAATATGGGTTAGTCCATCATATCATTCACCTAATTATATAACTCCATCGTCAATGACGCGTGTCAATGATCGGAAAACCTCGATCATAAATTGACCTCAATGAACTAGTTTGTGTATGCTCACTAGGGATCCTGGTTTATTTACAATACCACACATGTATCAACATTTTCTATTAATACAGTTATAGCATGACACGAAACTATTATGAACTAAGAAGATAAAATAATAAATATTACTTATTATTTGCCTCTAGAGCACTAACTCCAACATAACTTATATGTGGTTTCATGCATTGTACCATTTATTATGTTGTAGACTTATGTTGTATTGGGGTGTGTGATGTTATGGTAACAGAGTTAGTTACCACCTTGCTCTCTTTCTTTATTTATTGTCATGCCATGTCACCAAAACGTCTTGAGATGTGTGATGCAAGCTATGTTACTCCCACCATGAGTAGTCTAAGGCGTATCCGAGAACCCTAAATTACCTATCCTATGGTATAATGACCCATGCGAGTAATCGACCCAAGTTCGGTGACTAACCATTTATTTAATTTTGCTCTAGAAAATAATAAGGAAAACACTTACTATCCGGCGATTGATCCCGGTCGGCTCTCGCTCATTTTGGGCCAACTTCCACGTGCATCGAAGCCCACCAACACCTATACCAGCTACGTTGAACACCCCCCCACCACCACCGAGGTCAGTTGATGTTAGGTACTTTTAAGAAAATATATGTATGCACTTTCTTTTAAAAAGGTGATATGCATGCACACATTCGCATAAGGCTAGTTGTGGCATAGCTTCTCTACCTGGTAGCACATGTATGATGTAGTCTTCGGTGGTTCTTCTAGCTAATTGCACTCATGCATGCACAGCAAGCTATTGGTAGGTTGATCAACTCGGCAGCTTGTCTGGCCTTCCTTAGTTCATCACGCCATCATCTGGGCATCTTAGTGACCACTCCGATCAAGTCGGCATGTGTCCTACTCAAATACAAAACCTCCAATCCTACACCTGTGATGTCATCCAAGCCCTCTAAAGATTTTGACTACGATGATTCCGTGAAATATGATGGGAAGTTGGAACGGACTTGGGGTCCCTGAATGTAGTGTTGACAGGCCTCTAGGAAGCCGAGTTTGTGGGCGCCGTTGCAAAACCAACAAATGTGGATCCACCATGTTGCATATGTTCACCTAATATATTTTTAACACAATCACAGTATGTAGTGAACACACACACATGAGATGTTGCTTGGTTTTTCGAGGCGCCTGCTACAAATGTGTTTTTCTCGGATATTTCAAATGTTGCATAAGGGTTTTATTTTGTAGTAAATACGTTTTATGAGTTTTGTTGAGAGAGCACGGACGAAAAGTTCCATGGTATAATGGACGTTTACTTCAAGTTTGTGTTCCACTGAGATTTTTCAATGTTGCATATGTGGTTCCAAATTGTAGCAAACGTGTATGAATTTTGTTGCAAACTCGCATGTCGGATGATGTAAGGTTTTCTGGCCGTTTGCCAAAAATTTATGTGTTTTCTCGATTTTTTCTGGTATTGGAACAAACTCGTGGTTTCTTTGGTAATTCATTTGTGGATTTTATTTAAATAGATGATAACTTTTGTTGCAAATGAATCTACAGCAGAAAAATCGTTGCATGAACACTTTTGGTTGCCACGAACATGTGATATTTTAGTTGTAATAGTTTGCTTTATTTGTTGAAATTGTTGGACGTAATCCCTACTATAGCTTCCCGAAGGATCCAACTCCTAAGAGAGTATGAGCGATTTTTGTTGCAAATCAATATGTAGCGAAAAGTTTCTAATAACCACATTTTATAACTGTTATCACCAGAATTTAACCAAGTCTGGAGTTGGGCCGTGATTAAATGGGCTTAGAGGATATGCACGGAAAATATTCCCGAACCGGCCTTGTATAAGAAGTTTGGGCTAGATTGCCCGTGTATCTGTAAATTATAGTAGGTTACGTGTCGGTTAGAATTAAGAGATAGAGTTTAGCTCGTACACGGTTGGGTTTATTCCCAAGTTAGAAAGTCTACGGACTATAAATATGTATCTAGGGTTATTGAGAAAGGAGGACGATCACGTTAACAACAAATCAATCTAGGCGCATCGCCACCCCTTGTTTCGAGGGTTTCTCCCGGGTAAGCAACATGCTGCCTAGATCGCATCTTGCGATCTAGGCAGTACCCGTTTATTCGTTGTGGTGTTGCTCGTGCTGAAGCCTTTTTGATGGCGGGCAACACCCTTATCGTAGATGTTTTGGGGCTGACGTCGATGCTTTCACGATGTACTTGCTTAGCTACGCTACCCCTCGATATCTCGCTGCCCTTACACCTATCTTAGGTGTAAGGGCAGCATCTTGCTTGTTCTTTATTTAGTAGATCTAATCCGTTATAGTTGTTCCTTGTTCTTCAAGGATTGGTTTGATATCCACATGGTTAGGCCTTATAAACGGGTTAAACGATCCGATAGCGCGTAAGGTGTGGTTTAGTAAGCCCTAGAGGAATGGTTCCGGGGATCAACTTCATGTTGGTTTTTAGGCCTCTTTAGGGCTGGTTTTCCATCATCTTATCTGCTAGGCTCAACTACGCGTAGGATGTTCCGGTTGTGCGGTGAAAACCCTAGACTATCGTAGATTAGTTTAGCTTGATATCGATAAAGCAGGATCCCCATGTCATTGTAAATCTAACGTAAACCATGGGGCAATCGGCTCTTTGAGCCGATCCACAGGGCAACCAAAGAGCCGATCGGGGCTCGTATTTAATGTTTACGTGTTTGCCATGCAGGAAACTAGTCGAAGCAATCCATCACCTTCCTGACCAGGTATAGGTCAGGTGGCACGCCCTCGCAAACGCCAGGACGTGTGCCGGAGCATTGCGGGCCGTTGGCCGAGGGACCAGGGTCCACTGCAGTCCTGGGAGCCTCCCGGCTCTACGGTGTTGCCCGTCGCTGCTCGCCGGTGGGTTTTTGGTAGGCAACAATAACACTATTTTATTGAAATTTGTTGCAAAAAAGATGTTTGAAATAGTATTTTGTGTACCTAGATCGAGGGTTTTTATTGCAATATTTGCTATGACCCAATTTTGTTGTCGTAGGGTGGCATTTCTATTGTAAATATTAGAATGGTCGGGACCAAATGGATATACTCTTTCAGTAGAAGTGGTGAAACAAAAAAAATGCATAAGTGCTTTTCCAAAAGCGGGGGGCTCAAATGCGAAAGTCTGTTGTAGCTGCTCCTAGACGTTAGATGTTAATTGGACAGTGCAAAATGCGATTAATTTTTTCTTTGAAGTGAGTGCAGCCAAATTTTTTTAGGGAAAGTTGTGTGTTCATTAACAAAAACAATAATATTAACAAACATATGGAGTACAAAGCTACACACACGTAGGATCCTACCGTAATAAACTAGGTGTCCTGAAAACAATTGCACAACTGACCCCCAACAAATAAAACATGATAAGAAAGTTTGTAGGGACATATTTACACATTATTTTCTTCACCCGATGCTCATCTCCTCCATAGCTGGGAACACCAGCAGGAAGACGAACCGGGAGACCAATAACCCACGAGCTAGAGACCAATTTTTGGCAAAGAATCAGACTACCAATGCCTAGCACTGACCAAACAGCTTTGGCATTAGGGCGTAGTTTTATGTTTCATTGGATTTCTTGGAACAAAGAGCACTTTTAGGCCATATACAACGCAATGTGCTTAGTGGGGTTCTTACTAAAACACCATTATATATAGGAGAGACGCCTGGTTAGACAATCTGCCATGTATAAGTAAGCACAGTGTTTAATTTTTTTGGTTTATTCCTTTAATCACCTCTCTAATATCATGCATTGTGCACGCTTTTATGTTTATTAGGCATTAGGGAGAAATTCTGCGAAACCATTTTCATTCGCCCCCGAGAGCCGGTAGAAAACTAGAAATAGGCGGATCCGCATCCCGACCGTCCATCCGAGCTCCCGCCATCGGCATCCTCCCTCGCCCACTGACAACCAGTCCTGTACAGCAAGGGCCCACACGGCAGTGGCACAAATCCGCCCCACGGGGCCCACCACATTTGGTTCTCGCTCGCTCTGGCTGTGCCTCCTCCCTCTGGAACCGCGCGCCCTCCCCGATCCAAGCGAGCAACCGCCCGCCTCCTCGCGGCCCCTCCACCGCTCGTCTCCAATGCCACCACCGCCGCCGCCGCGGCCGTGCGCGTAGGCTCTCCCGGCGATGGGAAACAGCTGCAACGGCCCGAACGCCGCCGGCCGCAACGGCTTCTTGGCCTCCGTCGCCATCTGGCGCCCCGCGAAGCCCGCCGACGAGGCCGCGCCTCCAGCCGCCCTCCCGGCGTCCACCTCCGACAAGAAGGCGCCAGAGCCCGTCACCATCCCCGCCGGCGAACACTCCTCCCATCACGCCTCACGCGCCTCCGACCCGCCTCCCCCCAAGTCCGCCGAGCCGCAGCAGGCCCAGGCCCCTCCGGCCAAGAAGCCCGTGCCCAAGGTCAAGCGCGTCCAGAGCGCCGGCCTCCGCGCCGACTGCGTCCTCAAGCGCGACGTCAACACCGCCCGCCTCAAGGACCTCTACACCATCGGGAAGAAGCTGGGGCAGGGCCAGTTCGGCACCACCTACCTCTGCGTCGAGAAGGCCACGGGCAAGGAGTTCGCCTGCAAGTCCATCGCCAAGCGGAAGCTGCTCACCGATGAGGATGTCGAGGACGTGCGCCGCGAGATCCAGATCATGCACCACCTCGCCGGACACCAGAACGTCGTGTCCATCGTCGACGCCTACGAGGACGCCGTTGCCGTGCAGCTCGTCATGGAGCTCTGCGCCGGCGGCGAGCTGTTCGACAGAATCATCCAGAGGGGGCATTACTCTGAGAAGGCCGCGGCGCAGCTCACGCGGGTGATCGTGGGCGTCGTCGAGGCGTGCCACTCGCTCGGCGTCATGCATAGGGATCTCAAGCCCGAGAATTTCTTGTTCGTCAACCAGAAGGAGGACTCGCCGCTAAAGGCCATTGATTTCGGGCTCTCCATATTCTTCACGCCAGGTATGGCTGGGCCCCTAACAATGCAATGCAATGCAATGCAATGCAATCTTGTGTATTTCGTGACATGTTTTGCTGATGCGAGTCTCTGGAGTGGTGAAATTAATTACTGATTCAGCCAAATTGGGATTGTATATGAAAACTATGATAGATGATATCTGTGTTTTTCCATGAATTACAGTCTTAAACTAGCTACAGCGAACCAACCATATCGATGTGAAATTGTGCTCTTACCTCTCTACCAACTCATTTCAGATGCTATTTTATGATGATGCCATGTCATAACTTAAATGATTGTGCAGGTCAGATGTTTACAGATGTTGTTGGAAGTCCATACTATGTTGCACCTGAGGTTCTTTTAAAAAACTATGGGCGTGAGGTTGACGTCTGGAGTGCTGGTGTAATAATCTATATCCTGTTGAGTGGGGTTCCACCATTCTGGGATGGTGAGGTTATGTGTAGCTTTTTCAGTAAAATGTTGCATTACCATTTTGCATAATGTATATAAGTTGCTTTAGGTTGATTTTGCTTCTGATTTCTCGAGCAGAAAGTGAACAAGGAATATTTGAACAAGTTTTGAAAGGTGAACTGGACTTTTCAACTGAACCCTGGCCTAGTATCTCAGATAGTGCGAAGGATTTGGTCAGGAAAATGCTTATCCGTGATCCAAAGAAGAGATTGACTGCCCATGAAGCCCTATGTGAGTAGTATCGCACTGTAGCTATAAGTTAGTACTAAATTAATAATTACTCAGCATCTTCTTAATTTTCAACCAAATCTTCTCTAATCGCCCATCTTCTGCCAGGTCACCCTTGGGTTTGTGTTGATGGAGTTGCTCCTGATAAGCCTCTTGATTCTGCTGTCCTGAGTCGGTTGAAACAATTTTCTGCAATGAACAAACTAAAGAAAATGGCCCTTAGGGTAAGCATTGACATTAACTTTCCAGTTCGTGTTATAAGACATGTATAGTGATGTTTGAGTTTACCTGGCGTACGCTTGCAGGTTATTGCTGAGAGTTTGTCAGAAGAAGAAATTGCAGGATTAAAGGAAATGTTTAAAATGCTAGACTCTGATAATAGTGGTCATATCACATTGGAGGAGTTAAAATCTGGCTTGCGGCGAGTTGGTGCTACTTTGATGGACTCCGAAATTGATGCTTTAATGGAAGCAGTAAGTATTCCAAATTATCCCTGCACATTTGTTCCTCAACTTTATAGAAGTTACCAAACATAATTTGGTCTCCTTTCTGTCATTGTGGATTGCAATTTGCAAATTTAGGAAGACCCTTACTCTAAAGTTAAGAGGTTAACTAAATTTCTACTTCCTACGTTCTAAATAATTGAATTTCTAGGTATATGCTAACTCAAACTTCTCTAGGTTTGACTAAACTTTTAGAAAAATGCGTCAATATCTACGACGCCAAATCTATATAGTACAAAAATATATCATATGATAGAATCTACTGTAGTAAACTAAATTGGTGTTGTAGATGTTGATGTATTTTTTCAACAAACTGGGTCGAACTTAAAACAGTTTGACTTGGGAGAAACCTAAAACTTCGATTAGTTTGGAAAGGAGGTAATACCTTTATACGTAAGTTGGAAATTAATTTGTATTTTTGTGAGTGCTGCCTACATACCCCCTTTTGTTTTCCGTGGTGGAGAAAGGAATACTTTGTAGCCTGGGCACAATATTTTCCCTAATCCTACCGGGAGGCTACTCTGGCTGGTGCCCACCTGCCCAAACGTCATCTTGATCTCATTTGCAAAACGTTTTCCTTTGTTAAACCTACTTCATTTGAACTATGATTTATCTTATACTGCATTTATTAATTTGTGTTGGCAGAAATCATATATTGTTAGTATTTAGTACTTAGGAGGCCCAACTGTATTTTCAAATACAGAATAGTTCGTAAAGTCTATTAGTAGTAATGATTACTCTTATGATGATAGCCTTTGGGTTTTTGACTTTGCTCCCAATGAGGTTCAAGCTCATTTCATGAAAATGTCAGGCAGATATTGACAATAGTGGTACAATCGATTATGGGGAGTTTATTGCTGCAACAATGCACATAAACAAAGTTGACAAGGAGGATAAGCTCTTTACAGCTTTCTCATACTTTGATAAAGACGGCAGTGGTTATATTACTCAAGATGAGCTCCAAAAGGCATGTGAGGAGTTTGGTATTGGAGACACCCGTCTTGAAGATATTATTGGCGATGTTGATAAGGACAATGTAAGTAGATTCCCTGTTCAGGCTGTAAATTTCCAACAGCAGTTTTGTCTGATTGCCCACCATCTTCTGCAGGATGGACGGATCGACTACAATGAGTTCGTTGAAATGATGCAGAAAGGAAATAATCCACTGGGTAGAAAAGGACATCAAAGCAATGTGAACTTTGGTCTTGGAGATGCACTGAAGCTTCGGTAAAAGAAGGTAATCTATTACCTATGGGCGTTTTCCCTACTGATTGATAATATTAGATATACTCCAAGTTGAAATTGTATGGTTATCATTTGTTTACCAGCTCTGGAAGATTTGATTCAGTCCATAATCAGTTACTGTATGACTGGATGCAATCATATAACTGATAGTATTATAACATCCATCTAGTTATTTGGATTCTGCTGGTGTGTCAAGTGACCACACTTCAAATACAAACCATGAGAAAATTTTCAGTGAAGTACTTTTGATGGTTTTGCTATAATACATGTGCAAGTTATCTCGATTTGAGAAATTATCCCAGGAAAGAAGTTCAGGATTTCTGTTATACAAAAAGCGCAGATTCAGATAGGCTATTAATGCTTGCAGGCCATCACATTCACAGACACACACATATATACTGATAAATAAATTAAGGTAGACTTTTCCATAAGGAAAAGGTGGCCACCTGAAGGAGTATCTCAGTTCTTTTGGCGGCTTCTCCGAGAAGCTGCCCTTCCCCCAGCTTCCTGGGGAAGCCGCCTCAAAATTTAGGAAGGCTTCTGAAATGGTCTAGCCTAGACTAGTTTGAAAGCCTCCCTAAATTTTGTGGGCGGCTTCCCCAGGAAGCTGGGAAGAGGATAGCTTCTTGGAGAAGCCGCCAAAAGAACTGAGCCACTAGTGGAGGAAGAAACAGATCCACAGATACGTGGCGAGGATTAAACTATGGAGTGTGTTGGACACGCAAAAAGAAAAAGACGCGTACAATAGCTATGATAAGCTCGATTTAGTTACTACGGACCGTCAGTTGTCCACTTGTCCTTGATCACTTTCAACAATAATGTCAAGATTTGGTTTGCTTGATAAATGTGCAGTTTCGGTAACTATGTGATATTTTCATACTAGGCTAAAATAGTGTGTGCATTTTTGTGCAAATTTACTCCCTCCGATCTAAATTACTTGTCGCAGAATCTGCAGCAAGTAGGATTGGAGGGAGTACTTTCTTACAGCATTCTCGTTCATAAATATAAATTCTCCATACTCTTACAGCATTCTGGGTCAGATATTAAAATGGAACTCGTTAATGCTGTCGATCAGTCAAGTTAACCCAACACAAGAATAGGTCGGCAGATACAGTGTGTATGCTTATGTTTTTTCTTGTTTTTATACAGGTGCAGTTGACCAAAATTACCATACAGTGACTCGCAAAAGTTAGCACAGCAGCAGAATAGCTCCCACAACTTGTCGCATGCAGGCCGGCATTCAGATTATCAGATCTCAATATTCCATTGAAGCTTATTCCAAGTTCTTGGGGGTCTCTGAAGCGAAGCTAATGCGTGCGGCAGTGCCACGAACCACTCTGAAAATTGACATTGATTAGGGAGCTTAACATGGCATCATTTGATTTACCACCATGGAGCATGGACCGCATTGTAGTTCGTTTTCAGCGGTAACAAATTCTTGGTGAAACCGCCATGTACATGCATTGTAAGTAAGCATGAGAGTTGAGTAGGAGAGGTCCTTTTTCTTCCGTCCCTTCAGTTTTTTGCACCCGTTCTGAAACCAGCGGCAGGGAGACCCTATCGAGTGAGACTCCAGCTGCTACGTTTGCTCCTCTTCATCTGTGATTCTCTACTGGATAGCGGTTTAGTCTGTTTTGGCATTTTTGTAACGGCAGGTTGTGTGTGTGTCTCTTTGTACTGTAGGAAAAAATATCTGACTAACGAAAACGATTCTCCTCCTATTCTGGTGTTCCACATGATTCAGTGTCTGCCTCACAACCACCGCATCTGGTAGCAACTTCAAGTGACTTGGAGCAGAATAATAGGCTGATGGTTGAACACACAGCAGGACGGCACTGCGGTAAAGATCCTGATTTTGCAAATGGTAATGGCCGAAATAAATTTAATTTGAACGAAGCACTCGCCAGATTGCCAAGAGGATGTTCTTGTAGAGCAAGATGGGGTGTGTGCTGACAGTTGACAGCATATTCAAGGTGAGGGCTCAGTATCTGGGATCTCTTGGCTCAGTAAGAGCATGTCTAACAGCCCCGTATATTTTCGCCCCTTAAAACACGAGTAAAGGCCCTGTATTCACTTTTCGCCGGCCGAAAACTCAGACGAGCTACCAGAACCCGTTATCCCTAAACTGTAAAAGAGCATATTCCTAGAATATGCCAAATCATTTTTTTCCCCTTCTTCCTCCTCTCCTTCTTCCTCCTCCAGCCGCACTGCCCCTGCCCCTCCCCGCCCGGCCGGCCGGCCGTTGCCCCCCGCCGCCGCCCCTGCCCGCCGCCACCGGCCCGCTGCCGCCCCCGCCGCCGCCCTGCCGGCGCGCACGCCCGCCACGGCCCCCGTCGCCACCGCCCACCACAACCTCCGCCAGCCACCGACCGTGGGCAGGCCGCCCCGCCCACCACGGCCCCGTCTCCACCGCCCACCACGGCCGCCCCTGCCCGCCGCCACCGGCCGGCCGGCCGCCGCCCCCGCCTCCGCCCGCCACTGCCTTGGCCACGACCGTGTTGGAGATATGCCCAAGAGGCAATAATAAAAGTGGTTATTATATATCTTTATGTTTATGATAAATGTTTATATACCATGCTATAATTGTATTAACCGAAACATTGATACATGTGTGATATGTAAACAAACAATGAGTCCCTAGTAAGCCTCTTAACTAGCTTGTTGATTAATAGATGATTAGTTTCATAATCATGAACATTGGATGTTATTAATAACAAGGTTATATCATTATATGAATGATGTAATGGACACACCCAATTAAGCGTAGCATAAGATCACGTCATTAAGTTATTTGCTATAAGCTTTCGATACATAGTTACCTAGTCCTTTCGACCATGAGATCATGTAAATCACTTATACCGGAAAGGTACTTTGATTACATCAAACGCCACTGCGTAAATGGGTGGTTATAAAGGTGGGATTAAGTATCCGGAAAGTATGAGTTGAGGCATATGGATCAACAATGGGATTTGTCCATCCCGATGACGGATAGATATACTCCGGGCCCTCTCGGTGGAATGTCGTCTAATGTCTTGCAAGCATATGAATAAGTTCATAAGAGACCACATACCACGGTACGAGTAAAGAGTACTTGTCAGGAGACGAGGTTGAACAAGGTATAGAGTGATACCGATGATCAAACCTCGGACAAGTAAAATATCGCGTGACAAAGGGAATTGGTATCGTATGTGAATGGTTCATTCGATCACTAAGTCATCGTTGAATATGTGGGAGCCATTATGGATCTCCAGATCCCGCTATTGGTTATTGGTCGGAGAGAGTTCTCACCCATGTCCACATAGTTCACGAACCGTAGGGTGACACACTTAAGGTTTGATGTTGTAATAGTAGAACTTGAATATGGAATGGAGTTCGAAATATTGTTCGAAGTCTCGGATGGGATCCCGGACATCACGAGGAGTTCCGGAATGGTCCGGAGAATAAGATTCATATATAGGAAGTCATATTCCAAGTTTGGAAATGATCCGGTGCATTTATGGAAGGTTCTAGAAGGTTCTAGAAAAGTCCGGAAGAAATCACTTTGGAAGGCGGAGTCCCGAAGGGACTCCACCACCATGGCCGGCCAACCCTAGGGGGTGGAGTCCTAGGTGGACTCCACCTAAGGTGGCCGGCCACCCCCTCCCAAGGAAAGGTGGGAGTCCCACCTCAAGTGGGAATCCCACCTTGGGTAGGTTTCATGTCATATGGAAGGTTTTGGTTTGGGGTCTTATTCGAAGACTTGTAGACCAACTCTTGGGTGTTCCACCTATATAATGAGGAGCAAGGGGAGGGGGCCGGCCACACCAACACCCATTGTGGCCGCACCCTCATAGTGGCCGGCCACCTCCCCTCTCCCAAACCCTAGCCGCCCCACCTCCTCCACCTCTCCCGCAACGCTTAGCGAAGCTCCGCCGGAGTTCTCCATCGCCACCGCCACCACGCCGTCGTGCTGCCGGATTCAAGGAGGAGCTACTACTTCCGCTGCCCGCCGGAACGGGGAGAAGGACGTCGTCTTCATCAACACCGAACGTGTGACCGAGTACGGAGGTGCTGCCCGATCGTGGCACCGTGATCAAGATCTTCTACGCGCTTTTGCAAGCGGCAAGTGATCGTCTACCGCAGCAACAAGAGCCTCATCTTGTAGGCTTTGGAAATCTTCAAGGGTGAGTCTCGATCATCTCCTCGTTGCTCCCATCTTCTAGATTGCATCTTGGCTTGGTTTGCGTTCTCGCGGTAGGAAATTTTTTGTTTTCTATGCAACGTATCCCTACAAGTGGTATCGCAGCCGTGTCTATGCATAGATGGTTGCACGAGTAGAACACAATGGTTTTGTGGGCGTTGATGCTTATGTTGTCTTTAGTTTGAGTACTTTGCATCTTTGTGGCATAGTGGGATGAAGCGGCTCGGGCTAACTTTACATGACCGCGTTCATGAGATTTGCTCCACGCTCGACATGCAACTTGTATTGCATAAGTGGCTTTGCGGGTGTCTCGTCTCTCCTACTATAGTGAAGATTCAATTTACTCTTCTATTGACAACACTAGTATCACCGTTGTGGTTCATGTTCGTAGGTAGATTAGATCTTACTCGAAAACCCTAAACCACGTAAAATATGCAAACCAAATTAGAGACGTCTAACTTGTTTTTGCAGGGTTTGGTGATGTGATATGGCCATAATGTGATGATGAATATGTATGAGATGATCATTATTGTATTGTGGCAACCGGCAGGAGCCTTATGGTTGTCTTTAAATTTCATGTTGAGTAGTATTTCAAAGAAGTTGTAATAGTTGCTACATGGGAGAACAATCATGAAGACGGCGCCATTGACCTTGACGCTACG
This sequence comes from Lolium rigidum, assembly GCF_022539505.1. NCBI lineage: Eukaryota > Viridiplantae > Streptophyta > Magnoliopsida > Poales > Poaceae > Lolium > Lolium rigidum. The sequence goes on from NC_061510.1 coordinate 390,056,830, forward strand.
CCGACGATGATGGAGATCATGCCCGTTGATGATGGAGATCATGTCCGTGCTTTGGAGATGAAGATCAAAGGCGCAAAGACAAAGGGGCCATATCATATCACATATGAACTGCATGTGATGTTAATCCTTTTATGCATCTTATTTTGCTTAGATCGCGACGGTAGCATTATAAGATGATCCCTCTCACTAAAATATCAAGATAATAAAGTGTTCATCCTTAGTAGCACCGTTGCCAAGACTTGTCGTTTCGAAGCATCTCGTGATGATCGGGTGTGATAGAATCAACAAGTGCATACAACGGGTGCAAGCCAGCTTTTGCACATGCGGATACTAAGGTGGCCTTGACGAGCCTAGCATGTACGTACATGGTCTCGGAACACGTGATACCGAAAGGTAGAGCATGAATCATATGATTGATATGATGAACACTTTGAGTGTTCGCCATTGAAATTACATCTTGTCTCGTGATGATCGGACTTGATGTAGTGGATTTGGTTCGTGTGATCACTAAGACAATGCGAGGGATATTGTTTTGAGTGGGAGTTCACCTAGATTTTTAATTTTGTTGAATTAAAATTTGAACTCAATTTGTCATAAACATTAGTCTAAACTATTGCAAATATATGTTGTAGATATGGCGTCCTCAATCAATTTTAACCAGTTCCTAGAGAAAGAAAAGCTTAAGAGCAACGGTAGCAACTTCACCGACTGGTTCCGTCATGTGAGGATTTTCCTCAATGGTGGAAGCCTGCAATATGTGCTTGATGCACCGCTAGGTGACCCTCCTGCAGAAACTGAAACCGATGAAGTAAAGAATGTTTACGAGACTCGGAAAACTCGGTACTCTCAAGTTCAGTGTGCCATCCTGTGCAGTCTGGAAGCCGATCTTCAAAAACGTTTTGAGCACCACGATCCTCATGAGTTGGTCAATGAGCTGAAAGCTATCTTTGAAACTCATGCGGCCGTGGAATGCTATGAAGCATCGAAACACTTCTTCAGCCTGCATGATGGAAGAAGGCAGCTCCGTTAGTGAGCACATGCTCGCCATGACCGGGCATGCGAAGAAACTCGTGATCTCGGGAATAGTGATTCCTAACAGATCGGGGATTAATCGTGTCCTTCAATCACTCGCCACCTAGTTACAAGAACTTTGTGATGAACTACAATATGCAGAACATGAACAAAGAGTTACCTGAACTCTTCGCCATGCTGAAATCTGCTGAGATTGAGATCAAGAAAGAGCACCAAGTGTTGATGGTCAACAAGACCACCAGTTTCAAGAAACAGGGCAAGTCTAAGGGAAAATTCAAGAAGGGTGGCAAGAAAGCTGCCACGCCTCCCGTGAAACCTAAGACCGGCCCTAAGCCCGATGCTCGAGTGCTATTACCGCAAGGAGAAGGGACACCGGAAGCGTAATTGCTCCAAGTATTTGGCGGATCCGAAGAGCGGCCTTGTCAAGAAGAAGAAAGAAGGTATATCTCGATATACATGTTATAGATGTTTATCTTACCGGTTCTCGTACTAGTACCTGGGTATTTGATACTCGGTTCGGTTGCTCATATTTGTAACTCGAAACAGGAACTAAAGAATAAACGAAGACTACTGAAGGATGAAGTGACGATGCGCGTTGGAAATGGATCCAAAGTCGATGTGATCGCTGTCGGCACACTTCCTCTACATCTACCTTCGGGATTAGTTTTAAGCCTCAATAATTGTTATTTTGTACCCGCGTTGAGCATGAACATTATATCTGGATCTTGTTTAATGCAAGACGGTTATTCATTCAAGTCTGAGAATAATGGTTGTTCTATTTTTATGAATAATATCTTTTATGGTCGAGCACCAGAAAAGAATGGCTTATTTCTGTTAGATCTCGATAGTAGTGATACACATATACATAACATTGATGCTAAGCGAATTAAATTGAATGATAATTCTACTTATATGTGGCACTCGTCGTCTTGGTCATATTGGAGTGAAACGCATGAAGAAACTCCATACCGATGGATTACTTGAATCACTTGACTTTGAGTCACTTGATAGATGCGAAGCATGTCTAATGGGAAAAATGACTAAGACTCCATTCTCTCGGTATTATGGAGCGAGCTACCGACTTATTGGAAATCATACATACCGATGTGTGCGGACCAATGAGTGTAGCATCGCGCGGTGGTTATCGTTATGTTCTAACCTTCACAGATGATCCGAGTAGATATGGGTATATCTATTTCATGAAACATAAATCCGAAACTTTCGAGAAGTTTAAGGAATTCCAAAGTGAAGTAGAAAATCAACGTAACAAGAAGATTAAATTTCTACGATCCGATCGCGGAGGTGAATATCCGAGTTATGAGTTTGGCATGCATTTAAAGAAATGCGGAATACTTTCACAATTGACACCGCCGGGAACACCTCAACGAAACGGTGTGTCCGAACGTCGTAATCGAACTCTCTTAGATATGGTTCGTTCTATGATGTCTCTTACTGATTTACCTTTATCATTTTGGAGTTATGCATTAGAGACAGCCGCATTCACTTTAAATAGAGCACCATCAAAATCCGTTGAAACGACACCGTATGAATTATGGTTTAATAAGAAACCTAAGTCGTCGTTCCTAAAAGTTTGGGGTTGCGAAGCCTATGTAAAAAAGTTACAACCGGACAAGCTAGAACCCAAAGCGGAGAAATGCGTCTTCATAGGATACCCTAAGGAAACTATAGGGTACACTTTCTATCACAAATCCGAAGGCAAAATCTTTGTTGCTAAGAACGGAACCTTTCTTGAGAAAGAATTTCTCACTAAAGAAGTGACTCGGAAGAAAAGTAGAACTCGATGAGATTGATGAATCTTCACTTGTTGATCGAGTAGCGCAAGATCGGAAGTTGTTCCCGTGCCGCCTACACCGGCAACAGAGGAAGCTAATGATAATGATCATGAAACTTCGAATGAGATAGCTACTGAACCTCGCAGATCGACAAGGGAACGTGCCACTCCTGATTGGTATGATCCTTGTCTAAATGTCATGATTGTGGACAACAATGATGAAGACCCTGCGACGTATGAAGAAGCGATGATGAGCCCGGATTCCAACAAATGGCAAGAAGCCATGAAATCCGAAATGGGATCCATGTATGATAACAAAGTATGGACTTTGGTAGACTTACCCGATAGCCGCAAGGCCGTCGAGAATAAATGGATCTTCAAGAGAAAAACAGATGCTGATGGTAATATTACTCGTCTATAAAGCTCGACTTGTCGCAAAGGGTTTCCGACAAATTCAAGGTGTTGACTACGATGAGACTTTCTCACCCGTAGCGAAGCTAAAATCTGTGAGGATTTTGTTAGCAATAGCTGCATTTTTCGATTATGAGATTTGGCGGATGGATGTCAAAACGGCGTTCCTTAATGGAGACATTGAGGAAGAGTTGTATATGGTACAACCCAAAGGTTTTGTCGATCCTAAAAATGCCGACAAAGTATGCAAACTTCAGCGTTCAATTTATGGACTGAAGCAAGCATCGAGAAGTTGGAACCGACGCTTTGATAAGGTGATCAAAGACTTCGGGTTTATACAAGTGTCATGGAGAGGCCTCGTATTTACAAGAAAGTGAGTGGGAGCTCAGTAGCATTCCCGATATTATATGTAGATGACATATTACTGATTGGGAATGATATAGAACTATTAAGCAAGTGTAAAAGGTTATTTGAATAATAGTTTTTCAATGAAAGACCTTGGTGAAGCATCGTATATATTAGGCATCAAGATTTATAGAGATAGATCAAGACGCCTAATAGGGCTATCACAGAGTACATACCTGGACAAGATTCTAAAGAAGTTTAGAATGGACGAAAGTAAGAAAGGATTCTTACCTATGTTACTGTGCAAGGTCTTGAGTAAGACTCAAGGTCCGGCTACGGCAGAAGAAAGAGAAAGGATGAGCAGATCCCCTATGCCTCGGCAGTAGGCTCTATCATGTATGCCATGCTATGTACAAGACCGGATATAGCACATGTTGTTAGTTTGACTAGCAGATATCAAAGTGATCCAGGAATGGAACACTGGACAGCGGTCAAGAATATCCTGAAGTACTTGAAAAGAACTAAGGATATGTTTCTTTGTTATGGAGGTGACCAAGAGCTCGTTGTAACAAGTTACACCGATGCAAGTTGGAACACTGATCCTGATGACTCTAAGTCACAATCTGGGTACGTGTTTATATTGAATGGTGCTGCAGTAAGCTGGGCAAGCTCGAAGCAGTGGCACGGTGGCGAAGTCTTCAACAGAATCGGAGTACATAGCGGCTTCGCAGGCTTCATCGAAGCGGTATGGATGAAGAGGTTCATTGTAGAGCTCGGTGTGGTTCCTAGTGCATTGGACCCACTAGTCATCTACCGTGACAACATGGGTGCCATCGCCAATGCACAAGAACCAAGGTCACACAAGAGGCTGAAGCATATCAAGCTGCGTTATCATTCGATTCGCGAGTACATCGAAGATGGAGAAGTAAAGATTTGCAAAGTACACACCGATCCGAATGTAGCAGATCCGTTGACTAAAGCTCTCCCTAGGGCAAAGCATGACCAACACCGTAATGCCATGGGTGTTAGGTACCTTACAATGTAATCTAGATTATTGACTCTAGTGCAAGTGGGAGATCGTTGGAGATATGCCCAAGAGGCAATAATAAAAGTGGTTATTATATATCTTTATGTTTATGATAAATGTTTATATACCATGCTATAATTGTATTAACCGAAACATTGATACATGTGTGATATGTAAACAAACAATGAGTCCCTAGTAAGCCTCTTAACTAGCTTGTTGATTAATAGATGATTAGTTTCATAATCATGAACATTGGATGTTATTAATAACAAGGTTATATCATTATATGAATGATGTAATGGACACACCCAATTAAGCGTAGCATAAGATCACGTCATTAAGTTATTTGCTATAAGCTTTCGATACATAGTTACCTAGTCCTTTCGACCATGAGATCATGTAAATCACTTATACCGGAAAGGTACTTTGATTACATCAAACGCCACCGCGTAAATGGGTGGTTATAAAGGTGGGATTAAGTATCCGGAAAGTATGAGTTGAGGCATATGGATCAACAAGTGGGATTTGTCCATCCCGATGACGGATAGATATACTCCGGGCCCTCTCGGTGGAATGTCGTCTAATGTCTTGCAAGCATATGAATAAGTTCATAAGAGACCACATACCACGGTACGAGTAAAGAGTACTTGTCGGAGACGAGGTTGAACAAGGTATAGAGTGATACCGATGATCAAACCTCGGACAAGTAAAATATCGCGTGACAAAGGGAATTGGTATCGTATGTGAATGGTTCATTCGATCACTAAGTCATCGTTGAATATGTGGGAGCCATTATGGATCTCCGGATCCCGCTATTGGTTATTGGTCGGAGAGAGTTCTCACCCATGTCCACATAGTTCACGAACCGTAGGGTGACACACTTAAGGTTTGATGTTGTAATAGTAGAACTTGAATATGGAATGGAGTTCGAAGTATTGTTCGAAGTCTCGGATGGGATCCCGGACATCACGAGGAGTTCCGGAATGGTCCGGAGAATAAGATTCATATATAGGAAGTCATATTCCAAGTTTGGAAATGATCCGGTGCATTTATGGAAGGTTCTAGAAGGTTCTAGAAAAGTCCGGAAGAAATCACTTTGGAAGGCGGAGTCCCGAAGGGACTCCACCACCATGGCCGGCCAACCCTAGGGGGTGGAGTCCCGGTGGACTCCACCTAAGGTGGCCGGCCACCCCCTCCCAAGGAAAGGTGGGAGTCCCACCTCAAGTGGGAATCCCACCTTGGGTAGGTTTCATGTCATATGGAAGGTTTTGGTTTGGGGTCTTATTCGAAGACTTGTAGACCAACTCTTGGGTGTTCCACCTATATAATGAGGAGCAAGGGGAGGGGGCCGGCCACACCAAAGCCATTGTGGCCGCACCCTCATAGTGGCCGGCCACCTCCCCTCTCCCAAACCCTAGCCGCCCCACCTCCTCCACCTCTCCCGCAACGCTTAGCGAAGCTCCGCCGGAGTTCTCCATCGCCACCGCCACCACGCCGTCGTGCTGCCGGATTCAAGGAGGAGCTACTACTTCCGCTGCCCGCTGGAACGGGGAGAAGGACGTCGTCTTCATCAACACCGAACGTGTGACCGAGTACGGAGGTGCTGCCCGATCGTGGCACCGTGATCAAGATCTTCTACGCGCTTTTGCAAGCGGCAAGTGATCGTCTACCGCAGCAACAAGAGCCTCATCTTGTAGGCTTTGGAAATCTTCAAGGGTGAGTCTCGATCATCTCCTCGTTGCTCCCATCTTCTAGATTGCATCTTGGCTTGGTTTGCGTTCTCGCGGTAGGAAATTTTTTGTTTTCTATGCAACGTTTCCCTACAGACCGCCCTCGCCTGCACGTCCGCCCTCGCCCGCCACGGCCGCCCCCGCCCGCGAGAAGACCTGCAGGCACTGCAGCGCGGCAGCCACGGACGCTCGGCGGCGCGGCGGAGGTGGTCGCACGTTTCTCCAGCGGGGCTCCATGGCGAAAGCAGTTGCAATTTGGTGAAAATTCAGCGCGCCACAGGTGAGGGGTTCGCCCTGTATTCAGCCTCCCACCCTGTACTTGTAAGGGGCGAGGAGCCGCCCCGTAGCCAAAACTGTAATTTTTTTACGGGGTTGGGCGTTTTAAGGGGTCTGTTAGACGGCCGGGTAGAGCTCTACCCCGTATATCGGCGGTTATTTTACGGGGTTGGGCGTTTTAAAGGGTCTGTTAGACATGCTCTAAGAAAGCTTCATTTGGTGATTCCATAGGTTTGGAAGAACCAATAAAGTTGTTTGAACATTCATATGGAACTATAATGGAGATGAAAATCAATAATGATGGACCTGGAGCAGCTCGCATTTTTGCAATTGCCAGATTCTGCGTCTACATCTGAAGGTTGCAGAACTAAGAAGGATAAAACTCAGGAGAGTGTTGCATGTTTACATCCTTCATGCTAGCAACTTGTGCCTAAGAGCATCTCCAGCCGTTTGGGCTCCCCACGCCCAAATCCGGCGATATTGTCGTCCGGATTGGAGGAAAATTTGGCCTGGGGAGGCCCAATTTCCCAGCCGTGAGTCCAGGATGGATGTAACGGACTTCGGCGAATTCAGACAAAATTGGCGAGTTCGTTCAAACATAAGCGAAATTTAATGATATTTAACATATAGAGGCGAGTTCGTACATAAATAGGCCGAATTCGTACATATATTCGAATTCGGCGATTGGCAAACTAAAACTTAACTACATGCCGAAATGGCGGTAGAAGGACGTGTAGTCGCCGCCGTCGTCGTCGTCGCTCGAGCCGGCGTTGTCCTGGGGCGGCGGCACCTCGTACCAGCGGCTCGTGCCCTGGCCAGCGTCGCCGGCGCGTGGCGGCGACGGACGGTAGATGTCGTCGTCGCTGCTCTCCTCGAGCTTCACCACCTCCCTGGGCGCGGCGTTCCTAGCGGCGGATGGTCTGGCGGCGCGGGCGGCGCGTTGACGCGCGGCAGCCAGATCCAGCAGCCGCCGCTGCTGCTCCGCCTCCTGGCGCTCCCAGTCCCGCCTGGACCACTCCAGTGCGGCGTCCTCGGGGAGGCTGTTGTCGGCGGGCACCAGGTCCTTCAGCGACCTGGCGATCGCCTCCGCCACCGCGGCGTCCTCCGCGCGCTTCGCCTCCTCCTCGGCGAGCTGGTTTGCGGCGGCCTCCTTCTTCGACGACTTCCTCTTCCGCCCGCTCTGCGGAGAGGAAGGCTGGTCGCGGATGACGAGGGCGCCGCTGCTGCGCCCTCTGGTCGGCGGTGGCGAGGCCGGTTCCTTCTTGACCGTCGAAGGAGACGCCCACTCCTGCTTGACGGTGGCCGGCGTCGACCCGCTGGACCTGGACGCCGACCGCCAGCTAGACGAGGAGGAGGATGGCGCCATCCTCCTCGGCATCCAGGAACTACCGTACCGGCGCGACACGGTAGCCGCCACCGGCGGCGGCATCCCCAGGACGGGGGGGTTCCCGTCCTCGATGTGCGCGAGCACATTCTCGAGGGTGCGGCCAGGCGCGCTCCACCATCGGCGGCGGCCGGCGGCGTTATTCCTTGCCGGAGGAGGAGGAGGGCCGTCATACGCCCGGAGTTCGCGTTCATACCTGCGCCGGAAGAACGCGATCCACGATTCGTGGTTGTCGGGGAAGAAACGCGGATCCGCGCGCTACTCGTCACTAAGAGTGACGAGCACCTCGTTGATCGCCGTTTCGAGTAAGTCACCACCCGTTGGCGGCGGCGGGATCGGTATGCCGCCTGCGCTTAGCCTCCATCCCCCCGTTGCGTGGAAGTCCGGCGGCGCCGGGTAGCCCGCCGCGTGGAGGAGCCGTCCCTCCCATTGGTGGAGAGAGCGGCGGCCGAAGCCGTTGTTGGCCGCACCGTCGTTCGCCATTGCTACCTCTTTCGAGTTCGGGGAAGATTTGGTGGAATGCGAGAGAGGTAAATGCGGGGCAGACGCGGTAGTTCGGTGATAAATAGAGGTAGGCGCGCGTGATACCGAGGCGACGGCATTAACCTCGCCGCGTGGAAGTTACGCGTCCGGCGAATACTGACCGGCGGCAGGCTTTTACAGCGCGCGGAAGACGATGCGATGAGGACGACGATCGGTGTCTCTCGCCGACAAGTTGGGACCACCAGACGCGCGGGAAGTTTCCTCGATGTTTCACGCGCTTTTGTTTCTTCCGGAGTCCCCTACCGCTCCCCGGGGAGCCGGGGATGGCGTGGGATCGCCGGATGAATTTAGGCCCAAATCCGGACGAAATCGAGAAACCGGGGGCGCGACTGGGCCGAACAACGCTGTCCGGATTGGAAAAACGTCGTTCGGGGGTCTAGTCGGGAGACGAGTGGAGATGCTCTAACTGCCTATAGATGGGCAAGCTGCCGAAGGTGTCATCATACATAAAATTGGCGCAGCCATCCTGAACTTCTTTGATCTGAATGATGATATACCAAATGAAGATAATTCAGAGCCATACGTAGTGTTAGATGAATGCCATGTGACCTCCTTACAGAACAACCATGCTAAGCGTGCGTTTGTGATCGATTTAGATGTGCCAGCTTGTGAAGATGCTGCCGATACAGTTGCAGCAGAGGACATTCTTGCTTTGTCAATGGATGTGCCAACCACAGATAAACCCGGTAATAATTTTCTGGAGTGGTTTGCAGAGCTTGCTGTCTCGGGCATTGATGATCATGGCAAGTGGAGGTCCAAGTTTGCATCGGCAATTCCAGTGACGATGATGATTTAGATTTATTTGAATCATTGACACTTGAAGAGACCAAGACTGCTGGATTCTGCAGCAGGCCACTGGAACCCGCAGTAACATATGATGAACAAACCTTTTCACCCTTGAATCTCCTGAACAAGCCAAAGAGAGGCCAGCAATGGAAGCGTCGGCAGAAGCGTGACTTTCAGAAAGATATCTTGCCTAGCATCTCGTCACTTCGCCGGCCTGAAATCATCGATGACATCCAGTTACTTGAGGGGTTAGTTCAGACGACCGGGAGTCGAGTTTAACTAGGCGACAGCGGGTAAGGGCAAAACCCCAAGAAAAGGCTGCCAGATACCGTAAAAGAAAGGGAAGCGTTAGTAATCCTCCGGAGGATATTTTCCTCCCAGCCTCCTAGTTCACAGAGTGATACGTGTCCAATTTCTGCCAAAATTCTGGTTTGCTTCGTCGCAGCAAAAAAGCCCCTACTTTTGCTTCATTGAAGCAAAAACCAGTTTGTCCATACATAAAATAGAAAATACCAGTTGCCCAAAGACCTCGCCTGAGACTCGCCAGAATCTTGCCGGAGACCTTGTAGCAATAATTTTGTAGTAAAGTATCAAAACAACAGAATATTCGCAGCAAAAAAATTATACTATCGTAGCTTCATCAACTACTCGTCGGTGCACCGCCGGAAGCCGCATCCTAACTCCGGCAATCAACACCGTCAGTTGCTTCCTCCACTGACTGTCTGAAGCACCGCTGCTAACTATTTGAAGCACCGCTTCTGACCATTTGCAGTACTGCTGATGACTGTTTGTAGCATTATTGGTGATAGTCCGCCGCCACTCATAATTTGCAGGATTGTCGGTGAGCATTTGCAGCACCTCCCGTCTAGATTCGCAACATCGTCACACTAACTTCGTAGCAGCAAAGAAGATCGGAGAAGGTCTAGGGAGTCTCGACGCCGACCTGCAGCACACATAGCGGGCACGCCCCGTCGTCCTCAACGCCGCCTGCATCACGCATCGCAAGGGGTGCCTCGACGATCAGTGTCATCGTTCGACCGGAGGATGGGTCTCATGGAGCTCTGTGGCGGGGCGGGCGACCCGGGTGGTGCCACCATCGCAACCAGCCATGATCGAATCTCGGGGCGGCGGCAACCAACCAAGGGCGTGGTGGCGCAGATCGTTGCCAGAGACCCATGGCACGCAGCTGAATCTCACAGTAAGGCGGCGGCGGCTGGCGTGGTAAGGAGGCCGTGTGAGCGAGGAAACAGCCGTGGCAAGGCGGCGTGAGAAAAGTACGAGGAGAGAGAGAGAAGAAGAGAAGAAAAAACTAGTGGAGGAGAACCCTCGTCAACGGGATAAGGGAGTGGTGGGACCTAGCCGCATAATCTTGTTCGTTACTTGGACGCGTGGCGCGCGGTGGAGCAGGAGGCACGATCGCGTCGTAGCGGATATGAAGTCTTTTCCTAAAAGAAAAGGTGGAGATCGGGCGGCCCACGAAACTTGACGACGCGGGGAAGAAGAAAGGAAGGCACACGCCGACACAACCAGCTGCTTACACGAATCTTGACACAACGAATCGGACGGCTAAACAGGTGACTGAGATTTATTAGATCTCACGTAACTTAGAACTAGCAATTCCGTTTGTTTATGAGGAGTATTCGTCGTAGGCTCAAGATGATGATGCTGCACCTGCACGAAGATGTGGCTGCCTGCATTGACAGCTTCGATATTAAATATTTTCATGGCTCTCTGCATTTTTAGGGGGGCATCTGGTGTATGGTTGTGATCTGATCGGAACTAAAATTGGATGGAATGGGCAAAATCCTAACTCGTACTGATAAATTTAGATAGTAAAACCATACACTAGCACGGTAGAATAGCGGTGCTAGCAACCTTTATTCTTAGCTTAAAGAAAGATGATAATATACAGTACTACCTCTATCCATAAAATGATGTCGCAAGTTTATCGAAATTTAGATGTATGTAGACATTGTAAATTTAAATTTCGATCAATGTATGACATTCTTTTATGGACGGAGGGAGTACTAGGCCGTGGCGTGGCGTTGTGTCTCATGCTCGGGATTAGTCATGTCTTTTTCCCGGCCTTTTTGGCGTGTTTTCGGTGCCATATATTGTGGTTGGTGTTTTGACCAGGGCAATGTTGCATTGAAAATCTTTCTTTAGTTTGCAAAAATGTGTTCCTCTTATGCAAACTATCCGAGATATAATAAAAAAAAGCAAACCACACATGTCGTGTGGTGTTCAAACAGACCTAGAATCAAGAAAAGCATAATCTAGGAAAGCATAATCAAGATATATCAATGTTTGAGATTGCTGACCAGGCCTGCCGCCCGGTGCTAACCTCCCTGCCAAGCTAGCTTAAAAGCACGTCTCGTCTGTCTTATGCGAGCGATGTGGTACTAAAACGTAAAGCAAAACGGAAATTTCGAAACCGTGGTGCCGTGGCGCTATACTTTGGGCTGCAGTATTTCGGCCCAAACTTCCTCCATAAGTAACCCCTAAATTTCAGTCCAGCCCGGCCTGGACGAGCGTCGAGGATCAGGCCTGGCACAGGAAGAGATGCTTCGCTTCCATTGTGCGCATGAGCGGGCGTCAAAGTAGTTTTTTTTTCTTTTTTTTGCTTCAATAAGAGCATCTCTAACAGATGCCCTATCTTAGGGCAGCGAAAAAAACGTTTAGGGCACATGTTTTTGCCTTTTAGATGCTTTAAACTATTTTTGACTCGTCTCCAACAGCTGCCCTATTTTAGGGCACCGATGCTGCAAAACATTGCATAATTGAGAGATAAGACACATGTATATGAACTAAAACACTGCAAACAGATCACATACAAATTAACTTCAATCCATAGCAAACCATAGTGCAAATGATATCATAGGTTCACACAAACGACACATAGTTCAACACAAAAAAATGGTTCAAAGCATCAAATTAGTTCCAACTACAATAGAACATAGTTCATAAATGGTTGCCATTGTTGTCATCCTCTGCATTGCTCACTTGGATCTCCTCGGCATTGCGTCTACAATACATAGGAACACAATACTTAAACAACATTGAAAGAAACAATGAAAAAATTTGAAAAGGAAAAAAATTACCCTTGTGTCGTTTTGTCGAGCACGTTGGAGGCGGACGGTTTTGGGGTCGGCGACGGCGGAGGAATAGCTTCCTCCTCTTGCGCCATAGAAGCAGCAACGGCGGAAGCGACGCTGTCGGCCACCGGCTTTGGATGGGCCCCACATGCCCACCCATTCTTCTTCTTCTTCTTCTTCTTCTTCTTCTTCTTCTTCTTCTTCTTCTTCTTCTTCTTCTTCTTCTTCTTCTTCTTCTTCTTCTTCTTCTTCTTCTTCGGCTTCCCCGCCACGGTGGACATGCCTGGCCCTCGCTTGCCACCGGTGCTTTTCACGCGCCCTCCAGCTACGGTCAAAGCGCCGACACCGGCGTTTGGTCGGGGAGGCGCGAAGGCGGGGCGCCGGCTCGGCGGTGCCTTAGGGTTTCCTGCGATGATGGATGCGGTGGCTACGGCGGCGGGCGGAGCTGGGGATCGGCGGACGGAGGGGTGGAGAAGGTCGGCGGAGTTGCCTCGTCGCCGTCCATGGCGCGGAGGTCGCCGACGGGAGGTGAATCGAGCGAGGAGGCGGCACGACGCAGGGATGGGTGTGGCGGTTGGCCCTCCCGCACGATGTTTCCTGGATAGGGCACTAGGCCGGGCGCAGAGAGGAGCAAAATTTGGGACGTCCTTTATTTTAGGGCACCTTTCAGGGCACATGTTGGAGACTATTTTTTGTCCTCTAGTGCCCTAAAAAATGGTTGGTCTCTATTATAGGGCATCTGTTAGAGATGGTTCAAGGGGGTCAAAGTAATATGCGGTACTCACAGTCATAATCAAGGTGGTTATTTATCTTCGATACTACCCGAGACTCGAACATGTACGATGAGTTTCATTGTGGTTTTTGCTGAACAGTAATGACAAATTCAGCTCGATCCTCTTTGGACCCAGGCACGAGTCACGATGGCAATGGATAGGGTATAAGTACCGTGTCGAGATATAACGTATCTAAAATAAAAGTTGAGTTACTTATTATGAAACAGATGGATTACAAAGTTTGGCATCGAAATTTAAACTAAAATTAATAAATTGTAAGAGGGGCTCCGGTGTGATCCCACTGACAACTTACACATGTGAGTTAGGGGCAGGCAAGCTCCACCCATATTTTGACAAGCGTAGCTTTGCTTTCATTTACGGGAAAGGACATCTTACTGATAGTTTTTTTTCATTCGGACAATAGATATCCCAACCTCTACATCAATCCCGACACATAACCAAATTTATTGTAAAATTGTGATTTTCTCGATGTCGATCTAAGTCGGGCTGGGCTCCTGTGAGTCAACCCTAGAGCTCCTTGGTTAGTGGCTTGAAACTCTAGTCCCCTCCACATGGATCCATTCAAGTGGGAGTGACTTAGTTACATGCCCACGGGGGAAGGGCAACTATAAGCTAGGATCCTCGACAAAACACTGAGGTTACCCTCGAAGGGGTGAGACATGATGGATACTAAGGTCGTTATTGGTCTACAGGGTTCATGGTGGACTAGGAGGTGAGAGAATCTATATTTGTATGGTGGACCAAGCATTATTACCCCATGATTGAGTTCTTTCATATTGGACCTTCTCATTAACTTTCTCTTTTATCCTTTCTTCTACTTTGACTTGTTGACTATGATAAGTGATGTGGACTTAAGCTGTCTTGCCTTGACTTTCTCGAATCTGTACGTAGAATTTTATGAGCCCCTTGTAAGAAATATTTATAAATACAACTCTTTTTAAATTCCGCAATACATATTATATATTGCTTGGTATCAATAAAAACAATCTCTAAGATGTATGTTCAGGTAATGAAAGCTTCCGTTTTGTATAAAAAACACCTTAGAGATGGTTTCCGTTAATAGCAAAAGATAATTCATCACCCTTCATTTGTTTGCTACTAGGATTGGTTCAAATCAACAAATCATCCATATGGTTCTGTTAAACGTTGTTCCGTTACATGCAGTTATAAAGACAAAGTTCGCGCCGGCGGAGATTATCAACAAATCCGATGATAATTGTTTTCACACCGTTGCACATGTCATTAGCCATGGTGGCAGAACAACAACCAAAGAAATACTAAATGAAAGAAAATAGAAAAATATTTCTTATGTGAAGTTGAGGGCTCAAAGGAAATAACAAGCACTCAGTGCTTCCTCTCAAGTTTGATAGGAAACTCTAGGATTTTAACCCCCTAGGAAGTACTGATGTGTATGCCGTTTCTTTTGCAAGATCAGAACTTACGAATTTTCTCTAAAAAGATTCCTCTTTGTTTTATTTTGGAGGATATGTGTCCATCTCTTCACATCTTCTACAATTCGTTTATTTTCATAGGGTGTTTCAAACACTATTTGATGCTAATTTGTGTACTTGTTTTTTTTCAAATCAACATGTTAGAAGTGTACCTATTTTCTTTATGAAGGTCACCAGAGCACCTCGATCTTTTTAGGATTTTGCCGGTCAAGGTTCCTAACTTTGACCATCTAGGTAAATCAAACACTTGAAATTGATGTTGCCGGATTGAGCATGAAATGCAATTCACACCCTATGTGCTCCGATACAAAATTCAAGGTACTGCAGATATCGATCCCCCATACTTATTTTTCTGTGTTTGTGATGATGTTTATGCATAAAGATGGTTATCACCTTCAAAACCATAATCTGGGACAGAAAAAAGTACTTAGAGATTTGACATGGTCAGAGAATCACTACAATCAACTTTCCACCCACGGGCACGGCACCAACAAAGATTCCACATGGAGTGCTCCCTTGCCACACCATGCCAAAGAAACATCATAAAGCCGTGTCACCTGCACACATTAATTGATAAGTACTCCTTCATTGCACCATTATTCTTGGAAATGTATTTTTTGATCATCTCAGCTGTATATGCTTCTTTCACCCAAAAAAATAAATTTTAATATATCAAAAAATTTGGACTTATCTATTGTTTTTCCTGAAACAACTTTGTGAGCATGTAGGATACGGGGGGCATCTTTTTTGAAATATTATAATATTTGTTAATATATGTTTATAAATGCATTTTAAATAAAGTGAGCATCTGAACGTAGGAGAAAAATGCCATGTCCCGCTATTCTCCTATTTTCACTCCTTATAACTACAAAATACTAATGTTACATGAACAAAGAAAAAATAAAGTTACATGAACAAAGAAACATCGAAACAAAAAGACAGACTAGAAGAAAACAGTTGTCCTGAAAAACTTTGCAAATAGAACACTAATGGATATAGAGCGATCCCGATGGTTCTCTGCACTCACCGAAGTCAGCGACCGCCGCAAAACTTCAACGTCACCTAGACGCACATTGGAGAGACACCGACCCTCCACCGTTGCCATATCCGAAGAAGCACCATCCCTAAAGAGGCTTTGTGAGTCGATGAATAGACCCGCTGACGCATGTCGTTGTGTCACGTCGACCAGGAACGTCCTTGTGTTGTCTTGGACTGAGATCCATCGCATCCCATCATCCTCGCTCCAGAGCATCCACGTCGCCCTATCACCAATGACGCCGTGATTAATGACGAACACTGGCGACACGCCGATGCTAGAATGCATACATGTTCTTTGTAGTTTATTGTTCCATATTTCATTATTATTGATAAACATAAAGTGTTATAATCATGATTTAGAATTATTTTTGGGATTTTCTTATAAGATCCCTTTTGTTTGTATTATAACCCCACATGGCAGAAAAAATCCTGTTTTCGTATTTTTAACTTTCACGGACCTTCACAAACTCAAATTTACCTAGGATTTTTCTACGCAATTATTTTACGAAGAAAGAAGTCATGGAGCATCTGGACCTCGCCTGGGCCGGCCAGAGGGTCGAGATAGACCCAGCAGCGTGGCTAGATACCCTTGATGCACCACTAGGCCCATCTCTCCCTAGTGACTCCGTTGTCATCCCTCTTCGCGCCAATCTCTTATTCTTGACCTAAAACCATCTATATAAAGGGTCTCAATCGCTATCTCATGAAGTATGGAGGTAGAGACAAAAACACATAAACATAGAGTCCGCAGTCCATTGTCGTCCGAGATTGGAGAGCGGAACGGATGCCACAATCGCCTCTGGGTGGCTCCACCCCTCCACCATGGTCATCATCAACATCTACAACAGTACCGCATTCATGCTCTCCATCTTCCCACTGTAATCTCTTGTCAAACATGATGTAAGAGGCGGTATATCCCATTGTGTATTGCATCTTTGTATCTAGATTTGAGTAATGAAATATTCATGGTTAAGGTGAAATAGTTTGTTTATGGTTGCATACAAGTTTGTATGTTCTATGATAGTCTTATGTATTGATGTATGAGTGCACACCTATGTTGGGGGAATGCATAGGATGGCCACCGTTCGGTGTGTCCAGAGGTTTGGAATGGCCGCAGATAATATAAATTGTGTCTCGCTTCTTAGATGCATAACCATCAATAACCTGTTAATCAACAAGGGAATAAACTGAGTTGACCTTAAAACCTACAACGATGGTTGGACTATATGTCTTAAAAACTCCATTGCTTGTTCAAGTATGTGGCTTTAGGATCAATCACTAGGTGTGTACTAACTCGTACGAATGGATGCACCTTTTTATGGCTCCTCCCTAGAAAGAGATAATAGACGATCTTTATAAAAGTTAGATGCGACAGTTTGGTGTGTTTATAGTAGACATGTTTCCTTAATTAACCCACTGTGCGCTAGTTTTTAGGCATGGGTTTTTCTAGTGGCAGAGCATATGCTCTCATGTGCCGAATTGAATTTCTGAATCTATAGCTGGTATAAAAATGTGTGCTTCACTAATATTGTGACAACCAAAACAAACGAAACAACTATATGCCGAGAACGATTGCTCCCTAGAGTTATCTTTGTCCAGCTGCACCTTGCATAAGCACCACTGCTTCAGCTTTCTTTGTATCTTCTGATTTTCGTTAGTAGTATTAATAAATTAAAACTTTGCATGTTTTAATTTAATGCAAGCATGAAGGGCCATACAAGTGGGTTTTACTCCCTCCAGATCGGTTAAACAGACCCACACATAATTTAAAAAGTTGCTTTCACCATTATTTTGATCAATGAAATATGAAATATATGTCACAAAAATTATATCATCGATCTTTTTGAATATGAATCTAATGGTAGATATTTTGTATACATAAAATTTATATTCTATTGATCAAATTAATGGTTAAAGTTTGTCTGTTAAATCGAGATAGATGGAGTAATAGTGGTAGAAAAAGGGGCTTTAGTCCCGGTACGCAAATGCCATTAGTCGCGGTTGCGCAACCGGGACAAATTAAGCGCGACTAAAGGCCCCACCCTTTAGTCGCGGTTGCTTACGAACCGCGACTAAAGGCCTGTCCACGTGGGCGCCATGCGACCGTCCGGGCGGAGGACCTTTAGTCGCGGTTCTCCTGGCCAACCGCGACTAAAGGCCGCCGCAGGTTTAGGGTTTTACCCCCCCCCCCTAAATCTGGTTTCTTTTTAATTTGTATTGTTTTATTTCTTTTATATTTTATTTTGTGTTTTATTTTAATTTTGAAGGAGTTTCACATATTCTACGCTACTATATACATGCATATGAATGTACAATTTCAAACAAGTTTGAAATTAGAACCAAGAAGAATTCAAGAGGAATATACAATATATATTCAATCTCGGATGACCATATACAATTTCGAACAAGTTTCCATACATAATTTACGGCATCAGAAGTTCTACATCCTCGTAATAGTGTTCTCCTTTAGGATGGAGGACTTCCCTCATCAAAAATCCTGCTAGTTCCTCTTGAATTGGTCGGAAGCGAGCTTTTGGACTAAGCGTCTTCCGCAAGTTATTCCTCTTGACGTTGTTCTCCGACGGCTTCCGCTCAGAGGTGTATCTCCGGATGAACTCACAAACATAGTATCCACATAGATTGGTCCCCGGTGGCTGAACATCCCCAGACAGTACCTTTCTAAATTCTAGCTCTTTTTTGAATTCACCGACCGTTTCATCTGTGAACCGTCTCCAAACCCTACAGGGCAAAGAAAAATTAAATGAACAAGGGAGTTATTAGTTACTTGATATTAGGAAATGAACGAAAGAGGCCGATCGATATAGAGCGCAAATGATTGAAAACAATTACTTTTGCATCATATGTCTCATGTTGACCCAGAGCTTTGGATCCATATTCAGAGAGTCCATGACGAGAACTCTGGAGGTGTGAAATTCAATTATGAGAAGAATCCAGTGGAACCTGCGGACACGATACATGCACAGTCATACATAGCTCATCGATTAGACATACCATGCATGGAGTAAACAAAACAGAACATGCTCAAGACAGAAACACTCACCCAAAATGGTAAGGAAATAGAATTTCACTTTTGAGCTGCTGCTTTGTAAGAAAATCAAACAGGTCTTGCTCCACGTCGGCGGGGTGTCTTTCTAACACATATCCATTAACGATTTGTGGGTCAATAAACCCAACATCATGGATGTTCCTTATTCTGCATTCCCTAATCTTCATTCTGCATAACAGCGTACACAACAATATAGTTAGGACAATATATATATAGTGCAGGCAATGAACGAGATGGGGTAGAAATAAATCACTTACGTAACGTAGCAACCGATGATAGATTTGTCGAGCTCGCGCAGATTGAACAGATTGGAACAATTCACTCGGATGAACTGTTACATAGTAATGTTTGAAGTGATGCTCATGTCTAACTTCCGCATAAATATATTCTTTGCCGGCGTTAGTTTTTATGTAACCCTTGTACCAACGTAGCAGATTTTGCATTTGTGCTGGTAGATCCTCTTCCTGCGCAGGCTCGACGAGAGGCCCATTCGGCACATATGTAATTGCTACCTCACTCATTGGCGCCTCATCAAGGCCTAACACTGCACGAAGAGTCATACCGATCTCGGCGCTTTTTCTCTGGCACCCGTTACAGTCATTCCCTGTGCTGCCGCAGCTGCTATGATAGTGGGGTCCATTAGTTCAGCATCCGGACCGGCGGCTTTCACTATGAGCGGGGGGATCGATTGTTTATTTTGTTCCCCGAGCTGGGCAACTTGTTTCCCGCTTTTTTTACTTTCTTTTTTCTCCTCCTCCAAGGCTTTCTTCTCCTTATCCGCCAAGTCTTTCTTCTCCTTCAATATGAGTGCTTGCCTACGAAGTTCACGTCCATAGTCGTCAGGCATATTCTTCTCAGCTTGGGACGGTGTGCTCAAAAATGACTTAGCCCACTTCTTTTCCTTCTCAGAAAATACTGGCTTGGGCTCAGGCTCTCTTTTCGCCTTCATTTCCGCCTTCCATTTCTCATACTGAGCAACCGCGGCCGCGTCAGTTTCCTCGACACTAAGTTTCCAAGGCCTTGGGAGAGGCTTTAGTGATGGCTCCGGTACCTTTGTGGTCTTAGGTACATAAGGTTCCGGGTTAATAGTCCAGGAGGAGGTTGCCTTGCTGTCCGCCTGCTTCCGCTTCTTCGCCGGAGGTGGATTGGGGGGCGGCGTACCCGCCGGAGGAGGACCGGGGGCGGCGGCTGATTACCCGCCGGAGGTTGTGGATTGGGGGCGGCGTCAGCTGACGTGAAGGAGGTGTAGGTGAACCACCACCACCGCCGCCGCCGCCACCACCACCGGAGGGGGGTGGACTTGTTAGCCTTGGCGCCTCGCATGGAAACACTATGTACTTCTTTTTCCATAGAATGAACTGACGCTTGACATCTCCAAGTCTTCTCTCCCCTTCGGGTGTAGCAATGTCAATCTCCAGCTCCTCAAACCCTTGGACTATTCCTTCCACCGTGACACGAGCATAGCCATCTTCAATGGGGTTAGTGTGGTGGAGTGCTCCAGGTGTACATGGTAAAGCACTGCCGCTAGCTACCTTCGTGGAACATATGCCCCCCACTGGAAAATGCAGATCACATTCTTTCATCTCCTTTACATCATCCACGGGGTAGTGAGGCTCCGGTGCACGAATCTCGATCGTCGGTGCATTAGCACCAGCCGAGGTAGCACCAGCCGGGGCCAGCAAGGGTGCATTAGCACCAGGCGGGGCTTCCGTGGAAGCCACACTGCTTCTCCGCTACTGGCTACCGAGATCTCCATGCGGCCCTGCAGCATCCGATCTTTCTTTTACTAGTTCATACACCATCTGCTTCACCTGATGGAGTTCCGATGCCAAGTGCCCCACAAAATCGGCATCCCGATCCGTCTTTCTCTTACGGCTTCTATAACCGTACGGGTCATCATCCTGGGAGAACCCTACTTTCCATGGGATGGCGCCTTTGCCTCGTACACGTCCTGGGTGTTCAGGATTCCCGAGGGCAAATGTCAGCGCGTCGTTCTCTCTGTTGAACTTGATCTTCCCCTCTTGAGCTTGGGTCATTGCTTCAATAAGGGCTTGGGTGGGTTTAAACGCTTTCTTCCGGTGAACACACACCCCTGTCTCCGGGTCTAGCGATCCCCCATGCCCGTACCACCAGCTTCTGACCCTTGGGTCCCATCCCTCTGTACCTAGAGGGATTCCTCGTGCCCTCAGATCGTTCTCCATCTTCTGCCACCTAGGCTCCGAAAGGTGATACCCTCCTGGCCCCATAATATGATTGTACTCTTTCTTAGCCGCATTTTCCTTATTTTTTTCGATATTTCAATGAAATGCTCCGATTTCTTTTGCCTCACAAATTCTGGCCAATCATCTTTCAGTTTCTCATATTGTCCTTTGAAATCCGGAGTCTTGTTCTCGTTGACAAAGTCATGGGCTAAATTTTTCTTGAAGTTCCGAATGCTTCGGCCATCTTCTTAAGAGCGAACTCTTTGACTAGCCTCCTCCTCTCACGTCCACCCGGAATCTCGTTACCCTGTTCATCGCGTTTGTTGAATTCCGGAGGTAGAATGAAATGTTCCATAAGCTTTCTCCAGCAATCTTTTTTTGTTCTCTTGTCGACAAAACTGAAACCAAGACGTGCCTTCTTTGCCTCATTCCACTCCTGGACGGTGATCGGGACGTTGTCTCTAACAATGGCTCCGCATTGGTTGATAAACTTTGTGGAGTGCTTTTGGGGCTCCAGCGGCTTGCCGTTTGCACTGACAACCTCGATGGTATATGTTTCTCCTTGTTTCAGCGTCTTGGTCATGCCACGCTTTGTCGTACTCGATTTTTTCGACGATCCGGCCGAGGGATAAAAAAAGAAAGAGAGTCACGCGCGTTAATACATATTTATTCAAATCAGTAAGTTTGTATCACCAGAGGCTCAATGTATATATATACCTCGCCGGAGGTGGTTGCTACTTGCAATTCAAGATCGTCGTTTATTGATGGTTGACCTCCATCGACAATGTTCGTTCCTTCGTCATCACCTCGTTGACGACCTTCATCTTCACCGTCAAGGTTCAGATAAGAAGAGACACCCTCTTCTTCATCTTGTTCGGTCGGCACATAAGGAACATCGCCGTTTATGATGCCCATTATATGTTCTTCAGCATCCGGATCATAGTTGGCCATAATCGGGTCAGCTCTATCGTCCGCCATATGTCAGTCCTGAAAACATGTAGTAAAAACTAATTAATTAAGTGAAGAAGGGGGCGGTGGCGGTGGCGAAAGGGGGGCGGCGGCGAAAGGGCGGCGGCGGTGGCGAAAGGGCGGTGGCGAAAGGGGGGCGGGGTGTTTCTCTCTCTCTTCTCTCTCTCCTAAAAAAAACAAAAAAAAACCGCTCGTATATACGGAGGGGGCGGCGAGGGTGTGCGCCGCCCCGTCGTCGCCCCCTCCGTATATACGCGCGGGGCGGTGTGTGTATCCTTCTCTCTCTAAAAAAACTAAAAAGAACAAAATAGCCACCGGCGCCTCGCCTTCTCTCTTCCCCGGCCCCTCCTTCCTCTTCCTTCTCCCAGAGACGGTGTTGGGCGTGGCGATGAGTCAAGTTGGTTCTTTTTAATGAACTTTTTTTAATTAATGAACTTTTTGATTGTGTTTTGTGGCTGTGTGCATCTGTAAAAACAAATAGGGGCGCGCCTCCTTCTCTCATCTTCCTCTCTTTTTCCCTCTTCTCTCTCTCTGTACCGCGCATGGCCGGTGGGCGGGAAAGGACGTCGCGCGGGCGGCCAACAGTCTGCGCGCAGGCGGCGGGCGTCGCGCGGCGAGGACGTCGGGCTAGCGGCCATCTACCGGCGGCGAACAGCGAGGCGACGCGGCGTGCGCACGGCGGAAGACGGAAGAACGACACGGCGGCGCGGCGAGACGTACAATCAGGCGAGAGGTGGCCGGCGCGGGACGACGACGGAGGCGGCGTCGTTGGCGGCGTCGTCGAGGGCGCAGCGACGTCTAGGGCAGCCTGACGGCGTGGTTCCGACGAAGAGGAGGATCGCGCGCGCCGCTGTGGTTTCGAGGAGGAAGAAGAAGTGAACCGCCTGCGCGCCGCCCGCGCGTATTTATACCGGCGACCTTTAGTCGCGGTTGGTGTGGCCAACCGCGACTAAAGGGTACCCTTTAGTCGCGGTTGGCCACACCAACCGCGACTAAAGGTATTTTCGCCGAATTCGAGCGGTTCCCGCGGAAAGACCCTTTTGTCGCGGTTGGCGAGGCCAACCGCGACTAAAGGTCTTTTTCAAATTTCTTTTCAATTCAAAATGTTAAAAATACAAATAATATATCAAAAAATTCAGAAAAATAAAACTAATTCATTTCAAAATGTTAAAAATACAAATAATATATCAAAAAAATCAGAAAAATAAAACTAATTCAATTCAAAATGTTAAAAATACAAATAATTTATCAAAAAATTCAGAAAAACAAAACTAATTCAATTCAAAATCTTAAAAATACACATAATATATCATAAAATTCAGAAAAATAAAACTAATTCATTTAAAAATGTTAAAAGTACAAATAATATATCAAAAAATTCAGAAAAATAAAACTAATTCAATTCAAAATCTTAAAAATACAAATAATATATCAAAAAATTCAGAAAAATAAATTTTTTCCCGCCTCTGTCTTCCCGCCCCCTCTTTCCGCCAGTTCTCCCCACCTCTGTCTTCCCGCCCCCCTCTTCCCGCCAGTTCTTCCCGCCCCCCTCTTCCCACCAGTTCTTCCCGGCCGCCTCTGTCTTCCCGCCCCCCTCTTTCCGCCAGTTCTTCCCGCCTCTGTCTTTCCGTCATTTCTTCCCGCCACTGTCTTCCCGCCTCTGTCTTTCACGGGCTTGCAGGAAAATTTTCCCGAGGAGCAACTTCCGAAGATGTCGTAGGGCGTGTGCACCGTCGACATCTTCGAGAAGCTGCGCCACGGGAGATTTTCCACCCTTTACTCCATCCATGGGGATGAAACTCTCCCTACCTGCTAGGTTGGCTTGTTGGTCTGCTTGTCAAGGCGTATCAATGCTCCTTTTATAGGCACGGCGCCGCTTCTGCTTTGTCTTGTTCCTCCGACAGGGCGTCGTTCGCTACATGCTTTCTCTCATCGAGCAGTGCGTCCACCCACGCGTCCTTATCCTGCCGACATCTGTAGTCACGGTTGCACCCTCCAGCAGGGACTAAAGCTTACCCAAACGTCCTTATCCCACCGACAGTTTTCTTAGATGACACAAACCTTTAGTCCCGGTTGCACCCACCAGCCGGGACTAAAGGTTAGATGACCAGCTCTGGATTCCTCTTCTTCCCGCCATTTCTTCCCTGTCTTCCCGCCTCTTTCTTCCCGCCTCTTGTCTTCCCGCTCCCATCTTTCCCGCCATTTCTCACTACATATATGTAGCCCGGCTTGGCCAGCATTATCACATCTCTACAATCTCTCATCACTCTCTCATGGCTTCCACCGTACCCACTCTAACCTACCAGCAGGTGGAGGAGCTTTGCGCCTCGAACTACCCTTGCCCACTGGGCTACCGTGTCCCCACCGGCTGGAGCCTAAGTGCCGGAGGCGTGCCGGTCCCTCCCGTCCCTCAGGGTACTGCGCGCCGGGCGGCCATCACGAACCACTACTAGCTCGACCTCACGCCGGAGCAGCGGATGAATCCCCGTTGGCATCCCGATAACCAGCATACTTGGGACGCCTTCTTCATCAATCGGCGTGAGAGGGCGCTCGCTGAGTATGAGGAGGACGGTCTGCCTCCTGGGAACTTCCACGAGGCCGGCCATCGGCTATGGTGGTACGGCCGGACTCTACAGAGCGTCATGGACTACATCACGGCCGGCGATATCCCCCGCCTGCGCCACCCTCAGTTCGAGCCACGAGTGCCGCCCGACGACAGAGACGACGGCAGCGACGACGACGACGGCAACTTAGAAGGCGACGACTACCAGTACAACGGCGGCGACTATGAATACTACGAGTATGCATATTATACGCCTAGGCAGGAGTATGACTAAGTCACTCCAAATTTCATGTATCATCAGTGGTATCTCGAATCAATCGAATCATTCGAAAATGGACACCAAACACATCACAGATAATATAATTCACTTGATCCATTCAACAAAGTTTGGTACAATAAATTATTACACATCATTTCTTCCCTTGTGCCCCTGCTTGCTTACGATTGTGCCGTATCCATGGAGCATCCTCATCATTTAACTTAATGCTTGGGTCAGTGTTCACTTTGAAGGGCGGAATTTCACCAAAAATATTATAATCTTCTGACATGTCTATCTTGTCCTCCACTCCCACGATGTTTTTTTCCCTAAAAGAACAATGTGGCGCTTTGGATCATCGCATGATGTACTGATCTTTTTTTATCTTTTCGTTTCCTCGGTTTGCTACTCATGTCCTTCACATAGAAAACCTGAGCGACATCTTTGGCTAGGACGAATGGTTCGTCAAGGTAACCAAGATTGTTGAAATCCACCATTGTCATTCCGTATTGCTGGTCCACCTTTACCCCACCTCCTGTTAGATTGAACCATTTGCTCCGGAACAAAGGGACCTTAAAGGAGGGTCCATAGTCAAGTTCCCATATCTCCTCTATGTAACCATAATATGTGACCTTTTGCCCATTCTCGGTTGCTGCATCAAAGCGGACACCACTGTTTTGGTTGGTGCTCTTTTTTATCTTGGACACCACTGTTTTGGTTGGTGCTCTTTTTATCTTGGGCAATTGTGTAAAATGTATTCCCATTTATCTCGTACCCTTGGAAAGTCGTTATAGTCGAAGATGGTGTCTTGGCCAACATGTACAACCGATCTCCAACATCATTGTCATTCATTAAATGTTTTCTCAACCAACCGCCGAAAGTCTCCATGTGGGCCTTTCTAATCCAGGATTCAGGCTTCCCCGGGTTGTCCGAGCGTAAAATATTCTTGTGTTTCTCAATGTACGGAGCCACCAAGCTGGAATTGGTCAGAACTATGTGGTGTGCTTCAGTCATAGAATGGCCGTCCATACATATCGTTGATTTCCTTCCGATCATGCCTTTTCCACTTAGTCTCCCCTCGTGCCGCGATCGAGGAAGACCAATCGGCTTAAGGTCAGGAACAAAGTCAACACAAAACTCAATTACCTCCTCATTTCCATAGCCCTTGGCGATGCTTCCTTCTGGCCTAGCACGGTTACGAACATATTTCTTTAATACTCCCACGAACCTCTCAAAGGGGAACATATTGTATAGAAATACAGGGCCGAGGATGGAAATCTCTTCGACTAGGTGAACCAGGAGGTGCGTCATAATATTGAAGAAGGATGGCGGGAACACCAACTCGAAACTGACAAGACATTGGACCACATCGTTCTGTAGCCGTGGTAGATCTTCTGGATGTTGGAGATATGCCCAAGAGGCAATAATAAAAGTGGTTATTATATATCTTTGTGTTTATGATAAATGTTTATATACCATGCTATAATTGTATTAACCGAAACATTGATACATGTGTGTTATGTAAACAACAATGAGTCCCTAGTAAGCCTCTTGTATAACAAGCTTGTTGATTAATAAGATGATCATAGTTTCATGATCATGAACATTGGATGTTATTAATAACAAGGTTATGTCATTATATGAATGATGTAATGGACACACCCAATTAAGCGTAGCATAAGATCACGTCATTAAGTTATTTGCTATAAGCTTTCGATACATAGTTACCTAGTCCTTTCGACCATGAGATCATGTAAATCACTTATACCGGAAAGGTACTTTGATTACATCAAACGCCACTCGCGTAAATGGGTGGTTATAAAGGTGGGATTAAGTATCCGGAAAGTATGAGTTGAGGCATATGGATCAACAGTGGGATTTGTCCATCCCGATGACGGATAGATATACTGCGGGCCCTCTCGGTGGAATGTCGTCTAATGTCTTGCAAGCATATGAATAAGTTCATAAGAGACCACATGCCACGGTACGAGTAAAGAGTACTTGTCAGGAGACGAGGTTGAACAAGGTATAGAGTGATACCGATGATCAGGATAGTTGTCATCGTTGCAAGCATATGAGAATGATTGGGGAGATGGAAGCAAATTCATCTCATGATAATCCAGAGGATGTCAATGTTGGGTCGGATCAAAAAGCACAACATGAGGATCCACATGGATATATTGCATTGGACAAGTTGGTTGATGACATGGCCTTTCAATTTTGGGAATGTTCCAGATGTCTCTCCATGGGTCATGTGGCTAAGGATTGTACAAGAAAACTTCGCTGTCGGTTCTGTTTCAGATACGGGCATTTTCGGAAAGATTGTTTTGATTGGAAACAGAGCAAATCGGTCAGATGGGTGCCTAAAAGGAATAATACTTGCTATTAATGAACCCTCTGTCGGTTCAGACATTGATTCCCACCTGGAGAAGGGTGTCCGGGAGGGGAACGACGGTTCGGACCCAATTAATATTGCTAGAAGCACCCCGGAGCCTGTTCTTGATAGTTCCACCTCTGTTTCTCTGTTCTCGACGCCTCCGCCCTCACCTTCGTCTCGCCGTCCTGCAATGGCGAACTTTGAAGTGGATCCTGCTCCTTGGCTGCCGCATGGTCATCAGATCATCGATGGTGGTCCTACTCGACTACCTCGGACTTTCTACAGTCCATCGGTCGACCCGCCTCGCCGCCACGACAACATCTGTGTTGCGGAGTTGATGCCGCCGCCACCGGTTCCTCTTATTCCGCATTGGCGGCAACAGGTACGGAACTTCATCGAGGATCATCTACAGCATACTGTGGAGGAGGTTCAGCCATGCTTGTTTGGTCTAGGGTTTTATCGACTGCGAAGTCCAGCGGCTAGAGCTGTTGGAGATATGCCCAAGAGGCAATAATAAAAGTGGTTATTATATATCTTTATGTTTATGATAAATGTTTATATACCATACTATAATTGTATTAACCGAAACATTGATACATGTGTGATATGTAAACAACAAAGAGTCCCTAGTATGCCTCTTAACTAGCTTGTTGATTAATGGATGATTAGTTTCATAATCATGAACATTGGATGTTATTAATAACAAGGTTATGTCATTATATGAATGATGTAATGGACACACCCAATTAAAGCGTAGCATAAGATCTCGTCATTAAGTTATTTGCTATAAGCTTTTCGATACATAGTTACCTAATCCTTATGACCATGAGATCATGTAAATCACTTATACCGGAAAGGTACTTTGATTACACCAAACGCCACTTGCGTAAATGGGTGGTTATAAAGGTGGGATTAAGTATCCGGAAAGTATGAGTTGAGGCATATGGATCAAC